>NW_028261393.1:47335194-47635194 GCF_051295495.1 Thamnophis sirtalis | reverse complement strand
CTTGCCAGGGGTGGGTTCCTGCTGCTGCTACTGCCAGTTTGCTCAGGGAGGCGCCGCGTGTGTGTGCTTGAATGCACAATTTTCACGCATGCGCAGTACTAAAAAAAAATACTTCTGCACCTGCGCAGAAGCCAAAAACGAGAGAACCGGTTTGGGGGCGTGGCAGGCCTGGGTCGCTGCCGGTTCCAGCGACCCAGGCTGCCAAGTTACTACCTATTCGGCCGAACCGGTCCCAACTGGTAAGAACCCACCTCTGGTTCTCGCCTTCTCTCTACTCTCTGTGCTCTCGGATCAGGAGGGGGTGGTCCTTGCTCCTCACCTGTCTCTCACGTTCATCCTGCCCCTGTTTCTCTCTGTCTACAAGCTGTCCTAATCCTGAAAGGCCTTGGCCTAACTGGCCCTACCCTTCCTCATTTTCCTCCGAAGCCAACAAAGCTGCCCCTTCAATCTCTGTTGGCTCAGGTTCCAGATCATCTTCCCCCACAGATTCATGACATCTACAATCCAGAGTAGCACATTGTCCAAACTTGGCTGAAAGCTGGGCCTAAAAGCCAATTCTGGAGATGACTACACCTGGTCTTGTAGCTTCTCTGAAAGGTAAACAAAGCCCGTCCCAGAAACCCCACCCCCATCCATTGCAACCCCTTGCCCAACGTACGGGCTGGACCGCTTCTTGGCTTCGTCAGCATATGCCAGATGGCGGCATTCCTTCACATGGATAAAAAAGGCCTGCGTTTTTTCTTCGTAGCTCAAGGAGAAAGTGATCTCCCCCGTGACGCTGATGTTGCCAAAGTCACCTGCCCCGCTGTAAATGCTGACCATGCTTCCCAAAGTGCTCTAAGAAAATCAGGAGAAAGGGGGGGGGGGAGAAATGGAAGAAACAAAATTTTATAGTTTAAGTCCCTGCATAATTTTCATCCTCAGCCTCATTGGTCAGCTGTTTGACTCCGCCCTTGTTCCCGTCTCTGCCATTTTAAATCCACCCTGAGGCAATCAGGGCCCACCAAAAATGGCAGAACTGAAACCCCAACCAGTGATCGGAGATAAGACGGCATTGGAATCTAACATATAGATCAAGGGTGAGGAACTCGAGGCCCGGGGGCCGGATCTGGCCCATAGGGTGCTTAGATCTGGCCCGCGGGGATGCACAAGAAACAGCAAAAGATCGGCCCATGGTGCCTCTGCCAGCAAAAACAGAGCTCAGGAGGGCCTCTCTCTCATCCCAGGCTCCATTTTCAGCTGTGATGGCCTCCTGCCGCCTTCTGCCAGGGAAAACAGAGCTCAAGGGGCCATCGATTTTCCCTGGGAGAAGGTGGCAGGAGGCTATCGTAATTGAAAATGGAGCTCTGCAACCCGTTTTTGCTGGCAGAGTACTTGGGCCACCAGAGACGCCCCCAGGACGAGGGACGTTAAGCTGGCCACGCCCACCTCATCCCGGAGGTCAAACACAACCCTGATACGGCCCTCAATGAAATTGAGTTTGACACCCCGATATAGATCAGGGTTTCCCAAACGTGGCAACATTAAGATGCATGGACTTCAACTCCCAGAATTCCCCAGGCGACCATGCTGGCTGATGGTAATTCCTGGGAGTTGAAAATGCTGCATCTTAACAGATCCAAGGTTGGGAAACCCTGAGTTAAAATGTCATTAGTAGCTCACTCCTGCCCCTACTACCCCTAGTTCACCCACGTGGGTTTCCTCCATTGAACTAGGCAGAAAATCAGGAGCACAAATTTGCTCTCTTCTCTAGAGTCCATGATGCAAATTATTAGTAGAGAAACTCACCAAAGATGTACCACTGCGTATGCTATTTCGGCCTGCCCTTCTCCGGTGAATTTCAACTAAGCTATCTATGTCTTCTTCCTCCTCCTCCTAGGAAAAGACATATATGCACAATATAGGTATCTCTGCAATAGCTAGAGGAACTCTAAGCATGCTCTGTCTTTCCTCCAAACAACAAATCTTGTGGACCCATCAAAGATTCAAGGCTACTGTCTTCACAAGTTATTTTGTGGCTTGCATCTCACACCAAACCATGATTCACAAACAAGAAAGGCTGCCTTCCCAGATTTTGATGGGCCTTGATATGGCTTGCTTAATTTTGCTATTCAGTTATTCAGCTTCAGACCTAAGCGTTAGGTATGGCTAGGTCAGAGGTCAGCAACCCACAGCTCTGGAGCCGCATGTGGCTTTTTCATCCCTCTGCTGCAGCTCCCTGTCGCCAGTCGGCTCCACAATTGATAGGGCTTTCGGTTAGGGCAGGCAGAGGAAAAAGGACGCCATCCTAGGAGGAGACTCCTAGTCTTGGTTGGCTCCAGAACTGAGTGGGGGGCTTCCGGTTAGGACCTCTGTGGCTCTTTAAGGTTCCCGACCCGTGGGCTAGGTCGTGATGCCTTGTTTTTATTTTGATGTTAATGCCTTATTTTATTGTAACTGAGAGAGTTGGAAGTCAATGCTTCTTTCTCTCTTTTTTTTCTTATCTTTCCTCACTTCTTTTTTCCTCCCACTCTGCTTTTCTATTTACTTTGTATTTTGTATTTGATAGTAATTATAATTCAATAAAAATGTTGACTGAGTATAATGCTTATTTAATCATCGGACGGGTTTTTAAAAGCTAATCGTGGAGTAAACGCAGTCACTGCTGAGTTCTTTCTTGGGATTAAGCCATGGTTTGTTCTAATTACAAATGGTTAGGCTCTAAATCAGACTTCCTTTGTTTCCTTTCAGAGGTATGGACTTCAACTCCCAGAATTCCCTGACAAGAATTCCTTGATCCATGTGGTCCTTGTTAAGGATTCTAGATCATAAACTCCGCACAACTGAAGAAAATAAATTCAAAGATCCTTGAGGGTGGAGCTGACTTCCCGACGATACAACGTGCGATCTTGGAGCTCCAAGATCGCCATCTATATCTCTGCCGCTGGACAGTCCCTTTGGACCTAAACCGTCCCATAGAGACGGTGATAGAGAAGGGCACATCCTGATGATCCCAGAGACATGGCAAAGTCCCTGATAGATCCAGGAGAAGCTCTTTTTTCCGGCCACAGAGAAGCAGCCATTGAAGCTGCTGAAAGTTGGGACAGTTCCAGAACGGAAGAAAAGCGGGAGAGAAAGTGTGTTGAATTGGTGAGATAAATTTTATTATTAGAGAAGAGAACATCCAAAAAGATCAAAAGTATAGTTAAAATCGAAAACAGGTTAAGCGGCGAGATTAAACCTGAGTCAAACTTAGTGTGTTATCTTTCTTTAATTTTTTTTTAATGGATGGAACTTTTACAAATACTTTTTACTTTTTAAACTGGACTGGTTTTTATTTTTTTCTTTTATTTTTCTTGTTTTAATACTTATTAAGACTTTCTCTCCTTTTCTCTTTTCAACGCTCTATTGGTTTTTTTTCTAAGACCTTTTCTCCTTAAGTTTGGAATATAAAGAGGGGAGGAAAAGCAGAGGAAAAGAAGTAATACTGCCACTTAGAGGCTTGGAAACATTGTTTTTCTTGTTTTCTTTGAACATTTAATCTACATTTCAAGGTTTCTGAGCTTGTTTATTGAAAATAATAGCGGGAAGAGCACGGACTGTTTATACAGGAGCTCCTCTGGGGTACTATCAGTAGCTGGATTGGAGTGAAAAGAAAGCCTTGACTTGAAAAGAATACAGTGAACTTGTTTGGAATTTAATAAAAAAGCTTTGAATGATATAGTGGCAGTGTTTACTATCTGGAGGAATGGCGTAACATGAAAAAGAAAAGGAAGTAACATTACAAATGATTATGCAATTAATTCAAAAAATACAAGTAAGGCCAGACAGCATTGAAAAGAAAATGAAAAATATTGAACAAAGAACAGAAAAAATAGATTAAAAAATGAGAATATTTACCAAATGATGATGAAATTTGAGGATAGAGTTCAAAAAATTGAAGAAAAAGATGAACAAAGAGACAAGAAAATTGGTGATATTGACAGCAGATTGAGTGTGGTTGGAAAAGACAGGAGTGGAATATTGAAATGGGAGATTGACAAATTGGAACTTTACCTCAGACTCCAAAACATAGAAGGAAAAGGAGAAAATTTGACAGAAGTAATGAGAGAAATTTTGGCAGAAGTATCGGTGATAAGGAATAGTTGATGGAAGGGAAGTTGATGGAAGGAACAGATGGAGGGTTTCAAGTCTTTATAAGATATGCAATGAAAAACAAGTTGCCAAGAGAAGTCCATACAAGATCTATGAAGAAAGCAATTAAAACACAAATAATACAAATGGCAAGAGATATAAGATTGCACTATTGGAAGGATACAGGATGATGTAATGAAATGCTAATTTAAACGAATTTAAGTTTAGTTAAATTTAGAATATTACACATAAAATGAAGTAACAATAGTTATAGTCAAATAAAGAATTAACAATAATAATGCGCGCGCGCGCGCACACACACACACACACACATATACATATATATGTATGTATATATCATTGATGATATGAAATTTTATATAAATTGTAAGTGAGGACTATGGAGAGGATGCTCAAAAGTTTTGTAACCAAAGATAAAAAAATTTATATAGAATATAATATAAAGATGTAATATTATTGGATGATTTTAGGATGATGAAATGCCAGGAGGAAGTTATTCATAAAATAATGGGATGTACTGAAATGAGTAAATTGACATTTGAAATTAGAGAACAAGAAGATAAACAATTTTATAAGACATGGGATTTATTTTTTCAATGGTTAGATAAAAACATGGAAATGAAAAATACTAGAGAATGTTATCAATACAAGAATAATAGAATGATACTGAATATAACATAAAGATATATTATTATTGGATACATGGAAGATGATGTAATGAATTGCTATAATATAAATGAACCCAATATTTAGTATATCTCATTTAAAATGAAGGAATAATAGTGACAGTCAAACAAATGAGGTATAATGATAATAATGTATACAAACATATTTGATTTGATATAATGTGATTTATATAAATTGCAAGTGATGACTATGGAAAGGATGCACAAAAACCTTGTAACCAATCAACACACTGTATGTAATGGAAGATGGTTTTATGTTTTATGATTTGTTTGTCTGTCTTAAAAATTTTGTTTTTTTAAAAAAAAAATCAAAGATCCTTTCCACACAATCTGATTCCCCAGCAAAAATGACTAGATGTTTTTAAGCCTATAAACCACAGGGAGGCTTCCTACAATGTGTGAACGTAGCCCAGTACTAAGGGCACATTTTCCTCAGGAATGTCCTCACAACTTTGAAATCTTTTCTCTTTCGAAACTTACCACTTCAACATTGAGACCTGGGACTGACTTGCTTCTGTCTCCCAGAACTCCACTTTCATTGACCACATCCTCTGGCCGGAGATCAATTACAGATTTTGTGTATTCTGTAGAAAATAAGCTAAGATGTCACAGAAATCACACATTTTAGTTTCACTGAGTTAGGAAGGACATATGCTAGGCCTCAAAACCAGCTCTCTTATTTACAATGATGGTATCCCACCCTTTCTATTTATTCACCCTATTTACTAAGACTGTATTACTATTATTCTTCTATCCTTCCTATTACCTATCTCCTTTCTACTTACGACTATAACCTTGTTGCTTGTATCTTTACAATTTCTGATGTTTTATTTGTTTCCTAGTATGATTGGATTGCTTATTTAGTAACCTATGACTATCACTAAGTGTTGTATCTCATGATTCTTGATGGATGTATTTTTATGCACAGAGAGCTTATGCACTGAAGACAAATTATTTGGGTCCAATTGCACTTGGCCAATAAAGAATTCTTCTTTTTCTTCCTCCTCCTCCCCCTCCCCCCCTCCTCCTACCTCATTTAGTATCATATGACTATCACTAAGTGCTGTATCTTATGATTCATGATGAATGTATTTATTGATTACTATTATCATGATTTATCACTTATATCTTTTATGTACACCGAGAGCTTATGCACCAAAGACAAATTCCTTATCTTCGATGCATAAGAGTTGCTAAGAGTTGTGAGTCCAACACCAACATCTGGAGATCATTAAGTTGGAGAAGGCTGGTTTACATAGGCCCTCCCACCCAATGTTCACTCCAAAACCTTTGAAGGTAGGGCTGGATGTGGAAAAAACAACTGACCCAAAACCAACAATGAAAACTGATGGCTGGGTCAAGAGCTGAAAACACACGTTTGGAAGCCTAAAAGCCCAACTCTTTAACCTTCCCAACAGTCCTTTCGACCTTACCTGACGGCCTCTGAATCTTCCTTGTATTTTTTTTGAACAAGACTTCGTTTTCATCGGCTGAAACTGCGCTCTGAGTCCCCCCAAGGGCTTCCTAAGGAATAAACCAACTTGTGTCAGGTTCAAATAACCAGGGAGACTCGCTGAGTTCAAAGGACTGAAAAAGAGTCTATCAATGCCACCTGTACACAAGAATCTGATTGGTGGTCAAAGCTAAATTGGTGCTTGTTAAGGGTCAAAGGAATTCATGGGGGGGGGGGGCTGGACTGAGGTCTCCTGTGGGAACCCAATGACTCCAAACTGGTGACATGTTTAACCTTGACTTTCAGCTCAAGCTGCTGTTCTCCTACAACTGGATGTGATAGGAGAAGAAGCTGGGTCATTTCCATCATATATCACAAATTGAAATGCAAAACAAATCTATTGCCCAGAGACACATTCAGCTTTTAGCAAGTGTAGCTGCGGTCTATTGAGTCCCAGCTACTGCCTAATTGCTCTTATTGTACTCAAAAGCATGTCCCAAGCAACATATTCCAATATTCAGATAAAGGTTCCCCCCCCCCCCTTGCCCATACGTGCTAGTCATTCCCGACTCTAGGGGGTGGTCCTCATCTCCATTTCAAAGCCAAAGAGCCAGCGCTGTCCGAAGGCGTCGCCGTGGTCAGGTGGCCAGCATGTCTAAATGCCGAAGGCACACGGAACGCTGTTACCTTCCCACCAAAGGTGGTTCCTATTTTTCTACTCATACTTTTATGTGCTTTCGAACTGCTGGGTTGGCAGAAGCTGGGACAAGTAACGGGAGCTCACTCCGTTACGCGGCGCTAGGGATTCAAACCGGCAAACTGCCAACCTTTCTGATCGACAAGCTCAGCATCTCAGCCACTGAGCCACCACGTCCCATCATATTCAGATACAGCGTCTTGGAAGAAGAGATTTCAGACTTCCCCAGCACTCATCCATACACTTTCTCTCTCCACATTAGACCCCCAGAAAGGGCTCTTCAGGCATCAGTAAACCTACACTTTCTGAATCGGAGTGGGGGGTCTCCTTAAAGCCAGCAGGAAGGGTTAGGCTGGCGACCTTGCACCCCGGTGGGCTGAGAGTGTTCATCTTCTCTTGACGAGGGCTGCAAAAACAACAACAAGGGGGGGGAAAAAAACCAAAGATCATAGGATGAAATCTCTTAGATCCAGCCAAGAGGTCCATCTGACTCAGCTTCTTTGGGAGACCAGATGTTTCCAAGCAGAACATCAGATGAGTGTCCTCATTCTATTTTACCTTGAAGAGTATTCGGAGACTTCAACTTGTCCAGAACGCAGCCGCGCGAGCGATTGTGGGTGCACCTCGGTACACCCACGTTACACCTATCCTCCGCGAGCTGCACTGGTTACCGATCAGTCTCCGGATACGCTTCAAGGTGCTAGTCGTAACTTATAAAGCCCTTCATGGTATTGGATCTGGGTACTTGAGAGACCGCCTGCTGCCAATTACCTCCCACAGACCCATTAGATCTCACAGGGTCGGCCTCCTCCGGGTGCCATCTACCAGCCAATGCCACCTGGCTATTACCCGGGGGAGGGCCTTCTCTGTGGCAGCTCCGGCCCTCTGGAATGAACTCCCCGCAGGGATTCGGACCCTCACCTCTCTCCAGGCCTTCCGAAAAGCCGTCAAAACCTGGCTTTGCCGGCAGGCCTGGGGGTGATGAGTTCCCTCCCCTCTCGACATGTATGGCTGTGCATACACATTAAAGCATCACATAGTTGAGCATGATGCATTAATCTAGTCACATATGGCTATTATTTATGAAGCACACTAACCAAGGTTTTATTTGTGGTTGATCTCATCGCCACTGCAGTAATTTCACCCATCGTGTTCAAGACTAAACCATGGCTTCCAAACTCATTGGATGGGATCAAATAAAATTTGAAAGTCTCCAGGATTGATTTGCGAGTTTTCAAGATGCTAAGCCACAAGCAAATCCTACAATGGTTTAACGCGGTGTGTGAATCCAACTGCAGTGCAATTATGTTCACACAAAGCTATGATTTACTGAACAACGCACAAAGTCACGGGTTTACACAATATCTTAAACGACAAGCCCAGATTGCTAAGCCACCAGTAATTGCGCTACTTTATCTTAGTGGCTAGTTTGAACATAGTTATCTATGTCAGGAGGCAATTATGAGTATAAAGACTTTCTGTCTGTTCCGCACCCTTGCTGATCAAATCTTCCATGTGCCCCTCAAAAGATTTAACTGACAAGATCTCGGAGGTCTTTCTCACCTAGATCGAGTAGAAGTGGGACCAGAGGCTGGGCGCGAGCCATCCAAGCTCATATTCTCAGTCGATTCTGTGTCACTTTTGGGATCCCGTAGTTCAGAGGAATCAGAGATCAAGCTGAAAGAGAACAAGTTGATTAGATCAGCAGCAAAAAGAATCCAGGTCATTGTGACCCAAGTTTACAATCTCTGGGCAACTTTATCAGTCAGAGAGCAGAGAACCCATGCTGCTGAGCTATCCCCCCCAAATCTCTTCCTATTAGCTGGGGCAGCTGGAAGCTGTTCTTCAACCACATCTGGAGAGAATTTAGGTTGGAAATGGCCGATTTGTAAACTCCTTGATTTTCTTCCGACATCACCGGTTTGATAAAGTACAAGAGTACAAGATCTATTGTGATCTTCACCATTATTCCTAGAGTATTGGACTAGAAGACCTCCATGGTCCCTTCCAACTCCATTATTTTAGAGAATTATTTCTACAACATCTTCCCAAAAGTGTTTTTTCAGGAGGCAACTGGATTTTCTGTTTTTTTTCTTTTGAAGATGTTTTGTTTTGTTACCCAGGTGATCCTGAGGACACAGATAAACCTCCAAGTGCTTCAAGGACCCTCTAAAAGGATGCAGATTACCAGCTGTCTGCGTGAAATATAAATCCTTCCGTTCTCCACTATCCTGTCAGACCTGAACAAGCTTCTCAGATGAGAAGTGAAACATCTTCAAAAGGAAAAAAAATCAAGAAAGTCCAGTTGCCTCCTGAAAAAAGCACCTTTGGGACATCCATGACCTGGTGTCTCCAACCTTGGCAACTTTTAAGACTTGTGGACTTCAACTCCCAGAGTTGAACTCTGGGAGTTAAAGTCCACAAGTCTTAAAGCTGCCAAGGCTGAGCTGGATGATAGTGAATCTCTACAGACTATTTCTACAGCATGATTTTCCAGCAACCTCTTATTATGGGTTGATACAACTAGGTTGAATTTCCAAACTTTTTGTTGTGACTCCCCAATTCCATCCATATAACTCGTCATATTCATTCAATCTTCCCAGGCAATTCGAGGTGTGGGTTTTCTGTCAATCCAGGAAAGCACGATTCAAATTCCCACAATTAACCCTGGTTCTGAAGATACTAAATCTGCTTCCTGCAGCCATAGCTTAGCTCTCCAGCAGATGGGCTGGCAGTGGCACAGGCCTGCTGAACGCTTTCGTTTCATGCATTTGGAGCATGGGTGTAAGAAATGATGGGTCTCACCACAGCCCCGAGGCAGGGAGGAAGAATCACCTGTGTTCGTTGCGTTGCTGCTGCGGACTTTTCCGCGGTGCTTCCGAGCTACTTTTGGGGTCTTTGCATTGAGCTTTCTGAAGAAGCACTTGGCTTGTTGTCTCTCTTTTGCTAGCTAAATGACCAAAGAAAAAGAGGTGTCAACATAAAGCACAGCCACCACGCAGCGTAAATCCTTATTTAAATATGGTGTAATGTTGAGGCCCAGCAGGAGCCATTGGAGCTGCCGATAGCGAGGACCCCTATGAGTCTGCTATGGAAAATGTGGAGGACCCTCGGCAGGGTTCAGACTCAGAGCAGGGACCAGAAAGTCTGGTTGGCTACCAGGAGGTGCCTGAGGCATGGAGCAGTGGGGAAGATCAAAGGGAGTTTGTCCCTGACACCAGGCAACAGAGGGTGGAGAAACGGAGGCAGCAGTTACGGAGACAGACTCATAAGAGATAATCAAGCCCAGGTGGTTGTGGCTTGGCCCCTCCCAAGAGAGTATATAAGAAGAGATTTTGGGAGGAGTCCTTTTGCAGGACACAACCGTTTGTAATAATCTGGAGAACTCCTTGTCTGGTCTGCCTTGTGTTCCCGTGTCTGTTGGGAGTCTGGGTTGCTGCCAACGTCTTGCCAGTGAGTCGTGCCTGGGCTTTCAGACGACAGGATTATAATTGCTGTGAATAAAGAGTGGCAAACAGCTAAGCCTGTGTCTGTGTTCATTACCGGACGGAGGGGGGGCAGAACAGGGTAATGTCAGGTCTGCCATCGTATCGCTTCAGCCTGCTTTGCTGGTATCCTGCCATAAACGCAGGGAGGGAGGAGAATGGGGATGTACGGAGGAGGGTTGACAGCATGATAGGAACCAGAGGTGCCAAGTTAGAACAGGCCAACGGATCCAAGCACACGAGCATGAGAATGGGATGAAAAAGTCCACCAAAGAGGCGTCAAGCCTTAGGACTCTTATCAAAGCACCTAATTTGGATATTATTGGAGAATTACAAACTGACCAAGGGGGAGGGACCTGGAAGAAGGGGAAAAAGCAGGGTTTATGCCAGAATAGTCAGATCCGGTTTTGCTTATGCTGTAACTACTTGGTTTTAGTAAAAGTATACCTTTCGCTTCAATTGGAGTTGAGGGTCTCTCTTTCCTAAGTGTCAAAGCTGAGACAAGCCTGACAGTGCTGATTAAACCAAAATTGGTTGGGTTCCCACACAGCTCCTTAAATAAGCCCTTCTTTGGCTTATTCAAAACTAGCCAAACTAAGCCAAAACTAGCCGGGTTCCCACATTGCACTAAGCCTCTAATCCCAGTTTCCAAACTGTAATTGACTCTATTCGTGCAAGTCACTAAGCCAACCATGAAGAAACCATGTCTGACTCTGTCCACAGAGGATGCAACGCTCCGAACCTCCCCACAATTTGAACACAACTGTGTTATGGAAATAAGGAAGTTAATATCAGTTCCCCCCCTCCCCATTTTCACTCCCTCTGCATTTGGCAGCCTTGTAAGGTTGCACACCTACAGCCCTGCTTACATTATGCTAGGCTACTGTTTGTTTCATTATGGGTTTACGGAATGAATTATACTTGTCTTCTCGTTTCTGGAAACCCGGTCAAAGCAAAGCAAAATAAATATCCTGTTTCCCTGGAGGTGCAAACCCAGAGCAGCCCCATTGGACAACTGGTTTACTCCTTGCATTGTTTAGAACTTTGAACTTGCAGGTTTCAAAGGGCTCAGATTCCCCCGCAAGATGGGGGTAAAAATGTTCGGTAGGGAGGGACATACGGATGGAATGGGACAACTTGCTGCGGTCCACTCAGCCTGGCCAACTTGGTGCAGCCAACTCAGTGTGGGAGAACTTGCCATGGCCAACTCAGTGTGGGAGAACTTGCCATGGCCAACTCAGCACAGGACAACTCTCCGCGGGACAACTCAACGATTCAAGTATTTAAAATAATGAAACGTTTATTTTATTTTTTTGCCATTCAGATTTCATTCTGTCCCTCCTTTTGCACCCTTCCTTTAATGCAGTGTTTCTCAACCTTGGCAACTTGAAGATGTCCGGACTTCAACTCCTAGAATTCCACAGCCAGCATTCGCTGGCTGGGGAATTCTGGGAGTTGAAGTCTAGACATCTTCAAGTTTTCAAGGTTGAGAAACACTGCTTTAATGAGTCTATCCCACCATTTCTTTGATATTAAAGGAACGCTTGTCCCACGGCGAATGGGCTGTGACTAGTGGTCCTTCAGTGAGTTGGCCGTGCCAAGATGTCCTAGACCCACCTAAGGAGGCCATCGATGATGTGAACAAGGAAGAAGAGATGGTCTTGCCTGGGAAGATTCTAATGGGATCAAAATGATAATTGCCAGAAAGGAAATGGGACTAATATTGAGACGAGCGTTTCTCAAACTCGGTCGTCTTAAGACATCTGGATTCCGGCTGAGAAATTTGAGGAGTTGGAAGTCTACATTCTTTAAAGTTGCCAATGGTTGAGAAACTCTGGCCTAGATAGTAAATGCTGCAAGACCAGATTGCATTCAGATTGAATCCAGTTGACAACATCCTGATCTCCACTTGGAAAATCATCTCAGGGCATTGAAGGAATTGGCAGGGGGAAATTATAACTACTTAGCCTTGGGAACTGGTGAACATTTAATCTAATTAAAAACCAGAGACAGAAGTTGCCTTCCGACAGAAATGCCCCACCCTGTGGTTTGCGCCGAAGAGACATTCGGATGATGTCACTGCCCAGTCGAGGAGCAAAGCGATGCATTCTTTGGTCATAGAACCAGTCTCCAGTGGCCTTCTTCAGCTCCCTGCAGATGGGAAAGCAGGGAAGAGAACAGCAATCACTCCTGAGGACATGAATCTCTACTCCCATCCCAAAGTCCTTTAAGTATGAATGCGCATTAGGTGAAATGAACCATGCTGGCTGGGGAATTCTGGGAGTTCACACGTCTTAACATTGGCCATGGTTGGATACACCCAGGTGTGTACACAATCCCAAGGTATATACAACCTGTTGTGGCCTGTCGGCTGCCAGCCCCTCCAGCAGCTGAATCAGAGGAGGAGGAGGCGTGGGAGTCAGGGTTAGCATCAAGGCAACCTGAGAGCTCCGAGGGGGAAGAGTGAGTGGAGCTGTCAGAGAGAGAGAGACAGGGGGAACCTGGGCCCTCAGATGGAAAGTCAACAGCCCCCAGCTCTGGAGATGCCTGATGAGGAAGAGGAGGAAACAGCTGGGTCCAGTGCCTGACATGGGGATGCGCAGAAGGCAGAGGAGAGGAGAGCAGTGGAAATCAATGGGCTGGTCCTGGGGAGCCACTGCTGCTAGTGAGGCCCCGCCCTAGCTCTGGGGATAAAAGGCAGGGGATGGAGATGAATAGATGTGGAAGACAACTATCCATCTCCTTGCCGGACTAACTTGTTAGCTTGCGGTGAGAGAGAAACTTTTTGCTGGGGCTGCTGGCATTCCTAATAAAGGAATCATTGATTTAGCTACAGAGGGCTGGTCGTGTTTGGGGAGCACAATCCCAGTCGCAGTGTGCAAAGCAGGGGAGCAGACTTACGCCTCCTTGGCACAAACTTTGCAGCGCCAAGAGCTGTCAGCATCGTAGGAGCGGCAGTCGCGACAAACCAGGTGATTGCAATCCCGGCAAGTGTTGGCTTTGGGGTTGACCCGGCCTAGGCTCTGCTGGCAACGAGCGCAGGTCCGCTCGCTGTACCGCTGGCTGCCCTTCTTGGCCCCTTTCCTCCGGATCTCCAGCAGCTCATTCTTCAGGCGCCTGTTGGGAGGAAGGGCAGAAAGGGAGAAGGGGAGAGAAAAGGGTTGACTTCCTCTGGAGACCAGATGTGGCTCCTCATGCGGCTCATCTGATTTGAGACCCAGATGTTGGTTGATTCAGCTTGGGTAGAAGGAAGAGCCTCAAAGCATTGCATGGGGCTTGGAAGAAGATGGTAATCAGGTCTTCGACTGGACCACTTGGCTTACCAAAGAGACAAGCTCTTCTGAAGAACAAAAGTAGGGTAGATCTTCTACATGCAATGTTCCTACCCCCCACCAAAGACCATCCGCTTCCCACTTAGTGCCCTAAACTGGAACGGCAACACACTCAGGGGATCCCTCCATCCCCCACTTATCAGCCTCAGAGCCTTGGGCAATGATGCTCTGTTGGCCAACCCCTCACCTAATTCTTTTCTCTTCCACTTTCCGCAGTTCTTCATCTCGCTGGAGAACCCGAATGATGAAGTCCCTCTCCACCTCTGAGAGAAAAGATAGGTCTACCGCCTCCATCGCCATCACTGGAAACTCACTCTTTTCTCTTGCCTGTGCGGGTTCACCTCCCAAATCTAGAAAATATATACATTTAAAAATGTACGACTAGCAATAGCACTTAGTGTTTTTTTAACAGCCCTCTCTTAAGCGGTTTACAGAGTCAGCCTATTGCCCCCAACAATCTGGGTCATTTTACCGACCTCAGAAGGAGGGAAGGCTCAGTCAACTTTGAGCGGGTGAGAATCGAACTGCTGGCAGTTGGCAGAATTAGACTGCAATGCTGCATCCTAACCACTGCGCCCCCACGGCCCTTCAATAAAAGCTATAGCCAAAAATAAGTAACAGTCCTTCTTATAAACCACAGCACTGCCAGTCTGCTGGTGTTCCCAGGTGGAGCAGACAGGGAACATGACCAGATAAGCTAATTCTAGTTTATTATAGGGCAGTGATGGCTAACCTTTTCCCCATCGCATGCCAAAAGCGGTGGGAGCGCAGGGGGTGTGTGCACGGGCATGCCCACACCCATAATGCTATGCACGCAAACCTGCCCTCCCCCTGCTTTTAGCGCACGATGGACCCATTTTTCACCCTCCCCAGGCTCCAGAGGCTTTCTAGGAGTCTGGGGAGGGAGAAAATAGTTTCCCTCCTCCCGGAGGGCAAAAAATGACCCTATGGGCAACCCAGAAGTCAGTTCCCAAACTTCTGGTTTGTGTGTTGGGTTGTCTTTAGCCCTCTAGAGGCTTCAGGGAAGCCTCCGGAGGGCGAAAAGCAGCCGAAAAAGAAGGCCGAAGTCAGCTGGCCAGTGCGCGCATGCACACTGGAGCTGACAGGGCACCGCCTCGCGTGCCCTAACAAATGGCTCCCGCGTGCCGCCACATGCCATTAACTCGCCATCATGGCTATAGGGCTACATTAATAGAACTTTGCAGGTCTGAAAACACAAATCCCCCACCTTTTCTCTTATAGCCTGGGAACCTTCCAAGAATCATTCTCTGTCCATCAGGCAGCTGATTTAACCATCTCTCTCTCCAGCCAGGGAGTTCCTACATACCACTACAGATAGTCCTCAACTTACAAGAGTTGGCTTAGTGACAGTTCAGAGTTACAACAGCACTGAAAAAAAGTGACTTATGCCCATTTTTCACACTTATGACCATTGCGGCGTCCCCGTGGTCATGCAATCGACATTCAGGCACTTGGCAACTGACTCATGTTTATGACAGTTGTTGGATCCCAGGGTCATGTGAATCAACTTTTGTGAACTTCTGGCAAGCAAAGTCAAAATTGACTTAACAACCGTGTTACTAACAGCTGAATAGAATAGAATAGAATAGAATAGAATAACAGAGTTGGAAGGGACCTTGGAGGTCTTTTAGTCCAACCCTCTGCTTAGGCAGGAAACCCTACACAACTTCAGACAAATGGTTCTCCAACATCTTCTTAAAAACGTCCAGTGTTGGAGCATTCACAACTTCTGGAGGAAAGTTGTTCCATTGATTTATTGTTGTAACTGTCAGGAAATTTCTCCTTAGTTCTGAGTTGCTTGTCTCCTTGTTTAGTTTCCACCCATTGCTTCTTGTCCTGCCCTCAGGTGCTTTCGAGAATAGTTTGACTCCCTCTTCTTTGTGGCAAACCCTGAGATATTGGAACACTATGCTATCATGTCATTCCCCAGTCCTTCTTTTCATCAAACTAGACATACCCAGTTCCTGCAACCACTCTTTATATGTTTTAGCCTCCAGTCCCCTAATCATAGTCCCCTAAGATGCAGGGGTTCACTTAACAACTGCAGTAAGGCCGTAAAATGGGGCA
Organism: Thamnophis sirtalis; assembly: GCF_051295495.1. Classification (NCBI taxonomy): domain Eukaryota; kingdom Metazoa; phylum Chordata; class Lepidosauria; order Squamata; family Natricidae; genus Thamnophis; species Thamnophis sirtalis. Next base: position 47,619,319 of record NW_028261393.1, on the reverse strand, counting down.
AAACACACTTAACGACTGTCTCACTTCGTGGCACGACAAAACCGCGGTCCACTAAAGCGCGCCCGATTAAAGCGCGTACCTGACGTCATCAGCAGCGCGACAAATACGACCGCGGAGAAAAAAGGGTGCTTTAAAAAGCGCTTTTAAAGCAAGCCGATTCACATAAAGGTAAGAGTTAGGTTTAGGGTTAGGGTTAGGGTTAGGGTTAGGGTTAGGGTTAGGTTAAGGGTTAGGGTTAGGTTTAGGGTTAGGTTAAGGGTTAGGTTTAGGGTTAGGTTTAGGGTTAGGTTTGGGGGGGTTAGGGTAAGGTTTTCGCATTAATTTTAACTTTACCGCTCACAGCGTGATGTTTTCGTCGCGCTGTGATGATGTCAGGTACGCGCTTTCGGCGAGCGCGCTTTAGTCTACCCCGGTTTTGTGGTGGAACCGTCTCACTTAGCAAAAGAAATTTTGGGCTCAATTGTGATCGTAAGTTGAGGATTACCTGTACATAAGCTACATCCCGGCCAGCCATGCTCCAATTCTTTTCCATCTCTTCTCTAAGAGACATCTAACTTTTCTATGGCTGTCTCTCTCACATGGGGCGTTTTGAGGGATTTCAGGCTGTCCACCTGCCTATTTCAACAAATCCGTTTTCTTCCCTTCTATCACACTTTCCTTTTCATTCTCCAAAGCCACTTTTCAGTGACATCATCACCATTGTGACTTGAGTTTGCGGTGAGCCAATAAGATTCAAAGTGTGGGAACAAGGAAGAGAAACTTCCAAGGAAATTCAAATGTAACACAGATTGTATTATTTGCTTGGTGTGGGGTGGGGGGGAATGTACAAGTCCAAGGGACACAGACGACGAAGTTTTAAAACCGGAGAATCCTGTTCTGCCAGATAACAGCTAAGAGTGCAAATAGCTATTTTGAAGAGAGAGAAAACCTTGGAATTCGAAACTAGTAAAAATTTCATGCCCTTGACGGATTTCTGGTACGTGACATTCGACAGAAGGGCACAGGAGTGATGAGAACATTAGCAAATTAAATATAACAACTATTCATTGCAGTAATGTATAAAAGAGAAGGCCAGAGGAGTGACCAAGTCAAAAGAAGCTTCTTTCCCAGCCCTATGAACTTGGTTCTTATGATTCCCTGAGCCAAAAACAAAACAAACCACATCAGCAAAGGCTTCAAGCTCAGCCACAGCATTCGGTCAACCGCAGTGTGGGGTTCCCCGCGTAATGTGTGAACCTAGGTATGGCAGGCCAGAAAACGGGTCTATTCCAAGCCTCCCGTTCCAAGCAGACTTTGGCAATGCTGACAAAGGAGAAGATTTGTAACTTAGCCCTGAATGGGGGGTGCCCCTGGTGCTCTCAGAGCTTGGTTGTTTTCTTGCCAACCTTTCCTAACCCAACTTGGTAACATCATCAGTGCTAGAAGGGGAGCCGGGTTTTTAGAGTGAAGGGGAAGGGGGGAGGCTTGTGGGCTCCTTGGTGTTCTTTGAGCTTGCAGACATTTCATTACCCAACTAGGTAACATAATCAATGCTAGAAGGGAACAGGGGTTGTAGAAGGAGGAGGAGGGGAGGGGGAAGGAGGAGGAGGGGAGGGGGAAGGAGGAGGAGGGGAGGGGGAAGGAGGAGGAGGGGAGGGGGAAGGAGGAGGAGGGGAGGGGGAAGGAGGAAGAGGGAGCGGGAGGAGAAGGAGCTTCCTATAATCTTCTCGGTTGTCCTTGCCACTCTCTGTATGGACTTTCTATCTGAGGCACTGCAGTCACCGAACCAAAGGGATGCAGTTTGTTAAAATGCTCTCAATTGTGCCTCTGGGGGAGGAAGATGACAATGACGTCTGTGGGACTTGGTTGCTTTCTTGCAGATGTTTCATTATCCAAACTAGGTAAATATCACCAGTGCAAGTCTTAGTATTAGCACTGATGATGTTACCTAGTTTGGGGTTGTGAAATATCTACAAGAAAAATAAACCAAGCTCTGAGAGCACCAAGGTCCCCCCCCCTCAGATTCTGCGATCCCATCAATGTCTTCCAAGTATGCCTTATTCATCTCAACCAACAAACCTTGTCTTTTCTGACAATCAGATGCCAAGAAAATGCCCAAAGAAAAAATAAATCCAGTTTATCCGCATCCTTTTTTTTTTTTTTTTGTCTTCAACCCAACATTCCATTTCAACTGCCAAGCCACCTGACATCAATAAACCAGCTTCGGGCACAACTCTTAAAGAGACTGGCAAGTCCGAAAGAACATTATGGGCTGTGCCCTCCTGGCTGGCAAGGAAGCCAAATGCCCAGACCTGTTGGAGCAGTTGCCAAAAGAGATAACAAGCAGTCCAAATACGAATCAGGGACCCTGCCCATCTCAACCCCAAGTCACTAAGAGGTTAAAAAAAAAACGGAGGTTATACCAGCTAAGAGAATATTTTTGCTTCTAGCCGAGTCAAGGTTTCTCAGCCCTCTCCAGTTGCATCTTCACAAAATTGTGTGTACGTGTAAGACCATTACTGTGGAGGGTGGCAAAGGTTTAGCATTTGTATGTCTTGCAAGGACTTAATAAAAAGTTCATAAAGCAAAGTCGGGCTTCAAAGGAACTTCAAATGAGTCAGCTAACTCAGCTCCCCTACGAAACGTTTGCATTTAGATCAAGGGTGAAATCTAATTTTTTTTTTTTGCCCACCGGTTCTGTGGGCGTGGCTTGGTGGGGTGTCTGTGTGTCATGTGACTGGATGGGCGTGGCCAAGTTTTTTTCACTTTTTAAAGCATTTTTTTTCCTGCCGTTTCGGGCGAATAGGCAGGAAAAAAAATGCTTTAAAAAGTGGGGAGGGGGGAAAGCTTCTGACGATCACACGGATCAGTTGTGAGCCGCGCGATCGTCAGAAGCTTTTCCCCCTTCCCCACCCACTTTTTAAAGTATTTTTTTCCTGCCTACTCACCCGAAACGGCAGGAAAAAATGCTTTAACAAGCGGAAACGAAGTTTCCGACGATTGCGCGGCTGACAGCTGAGCCGCGCAATCCTTGGAAGCTTTTATTTTACTACCAGTTCGCGGAACCAACGGCAACAGTCCCAACTGGTGTGGTGGCCTCGAGGTGGAGTTCTTGCCTCACAATCTGGAGGCTGTGAGTTCGATCCTAGGGAGAGGCAGATATTACTTCTCTCTGGTCACGATGAGAATATATACCTACTGAATAAAACTCCGCATTGGCAACAGGAAGGGCATCTGGCCAGCAATCACTCCGCTCCATTCAGCTGCCGAGACTCCACCCTCGCAAGGGATTATGGGATTGTTAAAAGAAGATGATGAATTATAAGGTCCCCGAAAGGATTTCAAGCTCCCTTTCCAAATGATCAATGCACTTGCGTCACATTCAAGGTTGGCCTATTCATGCTTGAAAAAGGGTTTCCCACACATTTTATTTGCACTTGCAGTGGCTGGAAATTAAATATTCTGCACAATCCTCAGCTCTGAGGCTTTTTTTAATTTAATCATTTCCAATCTCTCTTGTCACCCACAATAACATTTTATTCCCACTCTACAATGAGGTGGATTTATTGACTTAAACTTGGATGTCCTGAGTCCTAACTGAATTTCTGAACCCCTGCATCCCACGCAGTGGTGGGTTTCAAAAAATTTTAGAACCTCTTCTGTAGGTGTGACCTGCTTTGTGGGAGTGGCTTGCCAGCCATGTGACTGGGTGGGCGTGACCAACTTGTAAAATGTGGTGAAACTCACTTAACAACGCTCTTGCTTGGCAACCAAAATGTTGGCTCAGGAACTCTGGCATTTGAAGCACGCAAGTCTTAAAGCTGTCAAGTTACAAGAGCCTTGCACCCCTAACCCTTTAGGAAAAAAAACCCAGGGGTGTTCAAACTTGACAGCTTTAAGACTTGTGGACTTCAACTCCCAGAATTCCTCCACTCGCTCTTCATCTTGATGATGTGCGGACAGGCAGGGGGCGAGAGCTGGAACCAATTCTAAACGGCACAGTAGATTTGTGGAACCTCTTCTATAAAAGAGGTTAGAACTGGCAGGAAGCCACCCCTGATCCCACCACATCACCTATGTTCAAATGTATTTCTGCTCGCTTTAGAGTGTCTCTATGAGCAAGGAAGAGTCCTTGGGAACCAGGCCAGAAGTCTGTTTCATTCAGCATCCTGTTTCCCACAGCTGCCCACCAAAATGGTTTGTTCACGTCTCCTACGTCCTTCTTGTTTCCCCTAGTGTGGTAAAACCACGACGACAAGTAGACACTGATACCCTTATCACTTCCCCTTAAAACGGTCAAACCTAGCAGTCATCCCCCATTTCCACCAGTAGCACATAAGCCTTCCTGCTAAGGAAGTTCGAGTCACATCGACAATGCTGAGCCAGGTTGACAATGAATACCTGTTCGAGTGGGACGAGGCCAAAGTCACCGGCCACGCCAAAACTCGCCATGCGTGCAAATTCAGCCTGGGACTCTACAAATGGATCCATTAATAAACACACTGACTTAAAACCAGCGTATGAACCTATAAGAAATTGGATGATCCAAATGTCCAATCAATAACAAAATTTGCCATCTCTTTATATGCTCTTTATGTATAACAGGAACATTCTTAGATACCCAGAATTGGACGATTGAACCGCACAGAATGCAAATAAAAAATGTAGACTGTAATAATAATATTAGAATTTTGCAACAAACTGGCAGGCACCATGCATTTTTCCCCCACATGCAAAACATTTGCAAAATACGAGCATTTCTACCCATCTTCGCCCATCAACATCTTCACACCAAGTTTCAAGAAAGAGACTCTAGAAAGAGTGCAGAGAAGAGCAACCAAGAGGATTAGGGGACCGGAGGCTAAAATATATGAAGAATGGTTGCAGGAACTGAGTATGTCTAGTTTGATGAAAATAAGGACTAGGAGAGACATGATAGTAGTGTTCTAATATCTCAAGGGCTGCCACAAAGAAGAGGGAGTCAAGCTATTCTCCAAAGCACCTCCAAAAAACAAGAAGCAATGGGTGGAAACTAATCAAGGAGAGAAGCAACTCAAAACTGAGGAGAAAGTTCCTGACAGTTAGAACAATTAATCAGTGGAGCAACTTGCTCTAGAAGTTGTGAATGCTCCAACACTGGAAGGTTTTAAGAAGATGTTGGATTTGTCTGAAGTGGTGTAGGGTTTCCTGCCTAAGCAGGGGGTTGGACTAGAAGACCTCCAAGGTCCCTTCCAACTCTGTCATTCTATTCTATTCTATTCTATTCCATTCCATTCTATTCTATTCTGTATTTCTGCCTTGAGCCTCAAATTTGAACTGAATATAAATATGTTGTGTTTCCCTCCCAACAATTTGGCCGATATTCCAACACTCAGGCTGGGGGGTCAAATTTTATACCCCTCAGATAGGGTCCGTAATCTAGGAGTCCTCCTGGATCCACAGCTGACTTTTGACCATCAGTTGTCGGCTGTGACCAGGGGGGCATTTGCCCAGGTTCGCCTGGTCCGTCAGTTACGGCCCTACCTGAACCGGGAGGCTCTCACAACAGTCACTTGAGACCTTGTGATCTCTAGGCTGGAATACTGCAATGGGCTCTACATGGGGTTGCCCTTGAAGTGCATCCGGCGACTGCAGTTAGTCCAGAATGCAGCCGCGCGAGTGATAGTGGGCACACCGCGGTTCGCCCACATTACACCCATCCTCCGCGAGCTGCACTGGCTACCTGTCGATCTCCGGGTGCGCTTCAGGGTATTGATGACCACCTTTAAAGCACTCCATGGTAGTGGATCTGGGTACTTGAGAGACCGCCTTCTGCCGATTACCTCCCTTCGACCGATTAGATCGCACAGATTGGGCCTCCTCTGGATCCCATCTGCCAGTCAATGTCGACTGGCGACTACACGGAGGAGAGCCTTTTCTGTTGCAGCTCCGACCCTGTGGAACGATCTCCCCGTTGAGATTCGTACCCTCACCACCATCCAGACCTTCCGCACGGCCCTTAAGACCTGGCTCTCCCAGCAGGCCTGGGGATAAGTTCTTAAATTACCCGCCCGAGTGTTGACTGTTGAATGCAAGTTGTGTTTTATTATTTATTTTGTTTACTCACTGTTTGTCTTTTATTATTGCACCCCCTTCCCTGTGATTGTAAGCCGCCCTGAGTCCCCTCAGGGAGAAAGGCGGCCTATAAATCTTAATAAATGTCTAAAAATGTCTAAAAAAGAGACACAAAAATATATCCAACAGTTCCAGAAGCTCTTTCTGAACTTGGCTTCCACTTCCTCTCCATCTCCAGCCAAGAGTGAGTGCAGTGTTTATCTTTGACATACACACACTTCCCAGTCCAGCTATCAGACAGGCTTTCTCAGGAAAGGAGGAAGAGCAGCAAGAAAATGCTGTGTTCTGGCTTCCGGAAAGACAAACAGTGCTGAAGAGTCCAGGAAAAAGCCTCCACCTCTCACACAAAAGCAACAAAACACACTCTCTCAGCTCCAAGGAACAAATCAGTACTGAATGCTGGAACTACTGATTGGCCCTTGACTTATGACCAGAAATTAAATCATGTTTATTACAGTCAAAGACAAAGAGACCAGTGCAAATAAAAACTCTCAAGGGACATCCAGTTTAAAATTCTAGAATAAAAGTCGTAAATAACGGATAACATCTACATTCAAACCACAATTTGGCACTTAATCTGTCAGCTACACGTGGCCTAACTTTACTATAATATCAATCCTTAAACTGTTGTCATTAAATACTAAAACGCAAAAGAGTAATAATGCAAAAGGGTTTGCTACGTTAGTTGTGTAAAATAGCTAGGATGGATTAATGTTTAATCACGGCCAGGATACCTATCGAGGTATGGGTAATAATTATTGAGAGGATATAGTGTTTTTTTTTTAAATATCTCTATAGAAAGAGCATCGAAGGAGACTTACGACAATTGAACCCAAAATTTCTTTTGGTCATGAGTTTCCTTTTTCAGTGCCGTTGTAACTTTGAAGGGCCACTAAGCAAACTGTTGTAAGTCAAGGATGACCGGTAGCTAGGTTTATTACTTTACTAGTTTGGGATACCGAAATGAGCACCAAAAGCATAAACAGGGCACCTCCGCTGAAAATTCCGTGACTCCCAATATGATCAAACAAGGACGGTGTTAATCAAACAAATTTGCTAACATAAGTAAGTAAATAAGTAAGTAAGTAAGTAAGAAAAGGCTCCACACCAAATAACTTTCTCAACGGAATAACCATCCAAAAAAAGTTGTGGTTTATTTGACTTTGGTTAAGTAAACAAACCAGAATTGGCTTCACCCATCCTAATAAACATTATCCTCAAGCCACTCTTTGAATACAACTGCTAGGAGACACCACCACACTGGATTAACCTGCATACAAGCCAACTAATACATAGTTAACTAAGTTGTTCTGGCGCTCAAGCTTACTGGGTTTAAGGTGCTGCTGTCCTAGAAACCAGGAGATTGTGAGTTCTAGTCCTGCCTTAGCACGAAAACCAACTGGGTAACTTTGGGGCTGTCCCTCTCTCCCAGCCCAGCCCACCTCACAGGGGGGTTGTTGTCGGGAAAATAGGAGGGGGGGAGCCTTGTGCGTATTCACAACCTTGAGTTGTTTATAAAAAAATAATAAAGGTGGGATGAAAATTAATAAATTAGTCTCACTTGCAGAATGTTAAACTGCAGCTCCTGAGCACGCACGAAGTGGCCTCAATTCTGAAAGGGCATAAATACCTGCTTGAGGTCATCCGATACAATTTCTTTGCCACCCCCTTCCCAAGCCCACATTTCCAAAAGTACAGTTGACCTGACATTGTTTTTTCAAGACATGCTCCATGCGCCACATAAATCATTCTCTCCAAATAAATTGCTCTAAGCCCTTACACATTCCAGTTGGCATGGCAAATGTAGCCATTATGCTTCACTAATCATAATTTGTGGCTCAAGGGATCTCAGTGACCAAAGCAGGGTCAGAGAGAAGGCTGAAATTTAATTTCCACCTGCTGCATAATATACAGGTGTATCGTTCATGGTACAATTTGAGATTGTACTGTATGGAGTTATAGTCACGTTTCCAACACTAACCCTTGTCTAAATTCTAAAGCTTTGTCTAAGTTCTCAACTCATCTCTATATTTTAAACCCGCTTAAATTCTAAACCCATTTCTAAATCCTAAACCCTTGTCTAAATTTTAAACTCATCTCTATATTTTAAACCCGTCTCTAAATTTTAAACCCATTTCTAAATTCTGAACCCATCTCTAAATTCTGAACCCATCTCTAAATTCTGAACCCATCTCTAAATTCTAAACCCTTGCCTAAATTCCTGTCCAGACACCAGGATATACTCAAGAATATGGGGAGGGGAGAGAGAGAGAGAGAGGCAGGCAGAGAGAGAGAGAGAAGGAGGGAGGGAGGGAGGGAGGGAGGGGAAGAGAGAGACAGAGAGAAGGATTTTTAAATGTATGTATGTATGTATGTATGTATGTATGTATGTATGTATGTATGTATGTATGTATGTATGTATATAAAAATGCTGAAACCTATTTCCTGAAATGACTTTCATGGCAGAAATACTCAAGTTCTTGGGACATTGGTAAAGAACCCCCTGCAAGAACCTGTACCTCTGAGCTTACACAGAGTGCACCCCCCTCCACCCACCTACCCAACCTGCTTAGCTTCACTTGGGTCAGCCCGGCCAAAATTCACCCAACAAAACCCTCTCGGCTTTGCTGCAAAGTCAGATTTGGAGAGCGTTCCACGTTGGAAAGGAAGGCTCCCCATCCCACCGGGTCGCTGCGGGGGCTCCGTTTCCAAAGACCCTCCTGCCCAGGCTCTCCGGATCACGCCAGATCCGGGACTGAAAAGGCAGCAGCGAAGGGCTGGTGCGAGGAGGAGGAAGCAGGAGAAAGTGGCAGAGGCGCCTGCTTGGGAAACGTCCGGAGCTCCAAGTCCGAGCGCGCCAGGCGTTGGGGAGATTGGGGGGTACCTGCAACCAGCCGCGCCCGGGGGATTCGCCGGCTCCCCGCGAGGATCTCTCCGCGCGACTCCGAGACAAGCAGGAGCTGCGGCGCCGAAAACACGCCTTGACCCGAGGCGGAGTCCCCGGCTTAAAGGCGCCGCGCTCCGCTCGGGAAAGGCGCTGGCGGCCTCGATCGCGTCACGGTCTCCGTTACGCGGGGCATCCTTTGGGTGCCTCCGTTGTTGTTGTTCTTTCCTCTTGCTCTCCTCTTTCTTCTCCATCTCTTTCCCCCCTCTCCTTCGTCCCTCTCCTCTCTTCTTTTCCTCTTGTCCTTTCTTCTTCTCCATCTGCTCATCCTCTCTTCTCTTTTTCCTCTTCTTCCCCCTCCATCTTTTTCTTTTTTTGTCCTTCCCTTCTTCTCCATCCTCTTTTTCCTCTTCTTCCTTCTCCTCCTTTTCCTCTTGTCCTTATCTCTTCTCCATCTGCTCCTCTTCCTCCTCCTTTCCTCTTCTTTTAATAATACACCGTAAAAGTAAAAGGTTCCCCTCGCACATACGTGCTTATCGTTCCCAACTCTAGGGGGCAGAGCTCATCTCTGTTTCAAAGCCAAAGAGTCAGCGCTTTCCCTGTGGTCATGAATGACTAAACGCCAAAGGCGCACAGAACACTCTTCCCTTCCCACCAAAGATGGTTCCTATTTTTCTACTTGCATTTTTACCTACTTTCGAACTAGGTTGGCAGAGCTGGGACAAGTAACGGGGAGTTCACTCCGTTAGGTGGCACTGGGGATTCGAACTACTAAACTGCCAACCTTTTTGATCGACAAGCTCAGCGTCTTAGCATAATACTGCCTTTTTGCATATCAGTGACTGAAGACTTTTAATCTAACCACGCTCTAATTCAAACCTGGTATGAAAAGGTGATAAAGGTGGTAACCTACAGAACAAACAAAAGGCTAGTTAATATGACTCACCTATTTTCCCTGGGCTTTAGCTCTGATTAAAACAAAATGTTATAACCACAACCCTTTAAACTAAACATAGACATCGCCCTAACTAGGTGATGACAGCTTCTATTGTTATCTTGCAGGAAGATGAAAATTAGATTAAGGGTGCTGTAAAAGTTCAGTTTTACCATGCAATTGTCTTCCTCATTCACAAAATGACAGAAGGAATTAGAATCAAACAATATTACTTATTGCACGAACTAGTCCTCCTTTTGTTCACTGAAAAACCACACTTGGCTGGCTTGTCATTTATTCATCAAATGTATATGCCGCTTATCTCATGGTGCGAGGCCAATTAAACCACCATGGACTTGCTTTTAATCTAGCTGTTTTGTGAATCCAGCCATGGGAGTAGCAATAGCAGTAGCAGTTAGACTTATATACCGCTTCCTAGGGCTTTCAGCCCTCTCTAAGCGGTTTACAGAGTCAGCATATCGCCCCCACAATCTGGGTCCTCATTTCACCCACCTCGGAAGGATGGAAGGCTGAGTCAACCCTGAGCCGGTGAGATTTGAACCGCTGAACTGCAGATAGCAGTCAGCTGAAGTGGCCTGCAGTACTGCACTCTACCCACTGCGCCACCTCGGCTCCAGCTGGGAGTCAAGACCCAATGGTTTGCATCTTAATTTAAAAGCATCATTCTGGCTTAGTCACCCAATATGGCAATACCAAATGTTTTTCCTGCAAATGGCTGGATTTAGCTTGCATGGTTTGTAATCGCTCCCATGTTCTTTTGCAGACACCGTAGGAAAGAATCATGTTAATCTATGGTAAGTAAAGGTAAAGGTTCCCCTCGCACTTATGTGCTAGCCGTTCCCGACTCTAGGGAACGTTTCCATTTCCATTTCAAAGCCAAAGAGCCAGCGCTGTCCGAAGACGTCTCCGTGGTCATGTGGCCGGCATGACTAAATGTGGCCGGCATGACTAAACACCGAAGGTGCACGGAACGCTGTTACCTTCCCACCAAAGGTGGTTCCTATGTTTCTACTTGCATTTTTTACGTGCTTTCGAACGGCTAGTATGGCAGAAGCTGGGACAAGTAATGGGAGCTCACTCCGTTACGCGGCACTAGGGATTCGAAACTTGCCTACCTTTCGATCAACAAGCTGAGCATCTTAGCCACTGAGCTAGCAAAAAGTTATTTGATATGATGCAGACTCTATACTATAGCAAACAGTATAGCTCAGGAAGAAGGCTGGAAGGATTGGCTTAGTTTGTAGAATCCAGCAGGCATCAACTAGCTGCCCAAATCACTTCTATGGCCTACTTATGTTCAGTGCCTGCCAGGGTTCAACAATTCATTGAAGTTCTGATTGCATTCACTAAATCCTAAAAATTATGTGACCTTTCCAGCCACCAATATTCTGACCCAGCCTTCACAGAAGAAAGAAACAGACTCCCCGCAAAGAAAAACGCCTCTTTATTTACACATTGGGAATTAACTGCATTTACCAACCAAAAATCCAGCCAAGAAGTTGACTGAAACAATAGTCCTTATCAGCTCCTTATGATAAATGTAAGGCTGTGAGCTCCCAGGCTGGAAATTAAGTCAGAGAAACAGACAAACCTCCGTTCTGGCAAGGCAGTCTTTGTCGCGGGAAACACACAAGGAGCAAACTTTCCAGAAATATGAACTCTTGTCTCCCACAACCACCCCTCCCCTTTCCTTCTATTTATTCCCCAGCCAGGGAGGGGACAGCCAGCATCCATGTTTATTTTGCTTCCCGAGCCAGCTCATTGTCCTCCGTTGTTCACCTCTCCTAACTGCTCTGCACATCTGGAACAGGCCCCAGCTGTTCCTCCTCCTAACTCATCTCTGACTCCAAAGGCAGCTGCCTCTCTGGCTGGGAAATGTCGGACGGCCCTGACTCTATCTCTGTGTCTGATGCTGAGCATCCATTAGAGCCTTCCCCAGACTCCAGAACTGGCCCAGGTTCTTCCTCAACCTCCTCATCATCCGAGTCTGCTGCCAGCTCCAGCTCCACTGGCAGCTGGAGGGCCACAATAATCAACTTCAGGTTCCCAAAAAGTGGGGAGCAGCTCGTGAAGAAGATCCAGAATGCGGTACTCATGCCCTACTTCTTCCAAGATCCCCTGAAACGGAGGGGAGACATTCTCCCTATGCTACTCAAGTGGCCGGCAATCTAGATCCAAGACTAGATGGTCTACATGAGGGGCGTACGATTTCACATGTTCAAGATGCAAGATTTGGGTTTTCCAAGGTTTCCTATCCAGGTCCTGAAGCAAATTCTGGATCCGTGTCGCCGTGACCGCTGCCCAGCCCTGCCATTCTTGTTTGGCTGAAGCCGTGAATGATTGTCCAACCTTCTGGAGAACATCATGGTCCTTCAGAGCTACTCGGTCTTCTTGGCCATGGGATATTGCTTGGGTGGGACCCTGCTTAGGTGACTGATTCTCCTCTGGTTGCTGGGACACCTTGAGTGCCTTTCCGGGGAAAGCCTCCACGTTTTGGTGTATGTGAAGGACCCCTCCGACATCCTTTCTCAAGACCTGGCAAGCAACTGGCCATCCTTCCTCCGACGTCGGGATCAATCCCAGATTTACTCTGTCAGCCACATCCCGTAGTTCCACCTCCAGCCAAGGAGAGAGAGAGAGAGAAAGAGAAGAGGAAACATTTTCTCAAATCAAAGCACATGAGCTGCAGTGGCGCAGCGGTTAGAGTGCAGTACTGCAGGCTACTTCTGCTGACTGCCAGCTGACTGCAGTTTGGCAGATCGAATCTCACCAGGCTCAAGGTTGACTCAGCCTTCCATCCTTCCGAAGTGGGTAAAAAGAAGACCCATATAGTTGGGGGCAATATGCTGACTCTGTAAACCGCTTACAGAGGGCTGTGAAGCAATGTAGAGTGGTATATAAGTCTAAGTGCTATTGATTTGCCTTCCTAGCTCAGTTTATACTCAGAACCGTAGCAGCTCTTTAAAGTTTCAGGCAGAGAAAGTTTCAGGATGTGATGATCTGAGGCAAAGCACAGAGGCAACATAGTCAGCTGATAGTTCAAACTGCCCCTTTATTGCTCTAGTTTTCCCCCAAACGCTTATGGCAAGTCCCAAAGCAAAGTGATCCCTCTCTCTGTCTCTCTCTCTCTCACACACACACACACACGCACACACCTCCAGCCGCCTCTGGCACAAAGGCTGCAAAGCAAGAAATCCAGCGGGGCAAGGGAATAAGTCAATGAGTCCAGGAAGCAAAGCAACAAGGCAATGGTTTCAGGAAGAAAGAAATAAAGCAAGAAGTCCAGGAAACTCCAAACATCAGCAATGGCACACAAAACTCCATGAATTCAGCATTTGTCCCTGACAAATGCCCCTCCCCATAGCGTCTCCTTAAATCTCATTCCCCCAGGTGTGCCTTGTGAAGAGGGGCGGGGTGCTCGGTCTCTCAAGTTGTTGGGTCAGCCTGCACTGTTCCTGTCTTCTCTCTACTCTCCGTGATCGGGGATCAGGAGGAGGTGGTCCTTGCTCATTGCCTGAGCTTTGTCGCTCGTCATGTGCACTGCTTGCCCTCTCTTGGATCATCCTGCTTCCGTCCCCCCCGTGCCTACAAGTCGTCCCAATCCAGAAAGGCCCTGGCGTGACTCGGCCTCTCTACATTCCTCCAAAGCCAACAAAACCGCCCCCTCGATCTCCGTCAGCTCCAGTTCTGGCTTGTTTTCCTCCGCAGACTCAGGCTCCAACAGGAGCAGGACACAGGGTCAATTTTGAGGCCTTTTCTACTCACCTTCCTATTATCCCCCTGGTGAACATGGCATCGAGCCTGGACGCTGTTCAGTTGCAGGTTCTTCTGTAGAGCTTCCACAGCATGGGGGTTCCACTCACAAGCATGGACAAAAGCAGCACCGGCGTGAATTAAGTATGGCAGAGTGAAATAGCCAATCCCTGAAGAGAAGACAGACAAAATGAGCTCAGTGTCCCTGCCGTTACATTATCCTTGATTGACACCTAAGCTTTGTTTAAGCAGTGTAGGAAGAAATACCGTATTTTTGGGTGTATAAGATGACTTTTTAGCCTATAAAAATCATTCCAAAAATCAGGGGTCATCTTATATATGCCGGGTATACGGCGAGCCGAAACTTACTGGTTCCAAGCTGGTCTGAATGCCGTTAAATACCGCTGCCGCTGCCATACTGCGCTGCATTTTCCATACCGGCAGCGCTGAGCCAGCAGTTTCCACATAATGTATACCGCTATGAGCCGGCCTGCTCGGACTGTCTTGGAGTCAGGAAGGCAGGCTGATGATGTCACACCCTCTGCCAATCCAAGCAGGCCTTGTATTCATTAATAGAAAATACATTGCTCGCTGGGCACTGTATACTGGAATGGCGATACCTGACATGACAGTATTACTGCACCACACCGCCTGAAAGGCCAACAGTATAGTATACAAATGGCTAACAGTCAAGGCCCCATCATGGCTCCACCAGCAAGAAGAAAGAAAGAGGGGTAGTCTTATACGGCGAGTATAGCCCAAACCCTATATTTTAACAGGAAAAGTAGGGGGTCGTCTTATACACCCAGTCACCTTATATGCCGGAAAATACAGTATCTATCTGGTTCAGTTCCAAACCAGGAGAAAGACACTGGAAACATGGAGGCTGACTGGAAAGAAAGTTTAATGATGAACAGAACCATTAAGCACATGGTTAGTATCAATAACAACAACAACAACAACAACACGTTTAACCAGGTTAACATATCTTACTTATATCACTGGTTCTTCCATATATTTCCCCTGTTTCTAGCTCCTGTTTTTGTCAGCTAATCATTGTAAAATAAGTCCCAGATCAAAAAAATATTCAGTCTCTTTCTTTTCCTTAATTGTAAGTGTTAGCTTATCCATTTCTGCACATTCTAATATTTTTTTAATCACATTTTCATCTGTTGGGATCTCTTCACTTTTCTATTGTTGTGCAAATACTATTCTAGCTGCAGGCAATACGAGTAAAATCAAATATGAATTTTATGTGTATTATCAAAGCAGTATTTACCAGCATAAAGATCCACCACTACTTCTCCTGTGCATAACATGGAGGCTATCCGTAACTTTTCGGTAATGTTTCCGGGAGACAGCATGCACTGGGTCACATCAAAGCTGTATCTGTGGAGAAAAACACAGATGCGGGGGACTAGATATCCATCCTAAATTTCCCAAGAGGTGTACTTCTAGCCCAGGGGTGGGCTTCAAAAATTCTAGCAAGGGTTCTCTGCCCGGTTGCTGAGTGGGCGTGGCCTAGTCGACCTCCTGAACCACAGTAGTATGTGTGTGTGTGAGTGTGTTTGTGCTACCTAGGCTCCGGAGGCTTTCTTCGAGCCTCCGGGAGGATGAAAACCGCCTCCCCAGGCTCCAGGGTACCTCTGTAGGCCGGAAACAGGCCCATTTCCGGGCTTCCCAAACTTCCGGTAGGCCCATTTTTCGCCCTCTCTGAGCCTCTTCATGTGCCCTGCACTTATCTGCATCCAGAACGGGCTGCATGGGAACTCCTGGGAGGGGAGGGGCCAACCAGGAATGGGATTTGGAGGTTCTCCAAACCGCACAGAATCTTAGCTAGAGGTTCTCCTGAATCCCTGCGAACCCCCAGTAGCCCACACCTGTAAATCTAATCTCACACTAAGCTTTGCTAGGCTGTAAGTCTCATGACCCTGAGGGAAACAAATTGACAGCCTAGATTAACCGAGCAGATGTTCATCTTGGCTTGTTTTGGAAACGTATCAACTTACCAGAGATCTTTCTGTCCTGCCCAGCAACAGATTTCCCAAAGGGACTAACAAAAAAATCAGATAACTTCATATCCAGAAATATGCATAAAGTGTGGGAAATGAAAACTATGGTACATGCATAGGAAAAACAATATGACCCTTTTAACAGGCTTTATCTGCTTTAAGATCTCTACTGCAGGAAATCTAGCTAGTTTCCACAGATGAAAAACTCAATCATGGAGATTTTTCCATCTTACTTTTAAGCCGTATCTGCTTTCCTGCAATTTAAGACTATTATTCTGTGTCCCGCACTAGCAAACACCACCGACTTCCTCGGTTAAACTTGAATGTCTAGGACCTTTCGTGTGATTGCATTAAAGGTGAAGGTTCCCCTCGTACATGTATGTGCTAGTCGTTTCTGACTCTAGGGGGCAGCACTCATCTCTGTTTCAAAGCCAAAGAGCCAGCGGTTCAAAGATGTCTCCGTGGTCATGTGGCCGGCATGACTGAACACTGAAGGCGCACGGAACGCTGTTACCTTCCCACCAAAGGTGGCTCCTATTTTTCTAGTTGCATTTTTACATGCTTTCGAACTGCTAGGTTGGCAGAAGCTGGGACAAGTAACGGGAACTCACTCGGTTATGCGGAGCTAGGGATTCGAACCTTTCTGATCAACAAGCTCAGCGTCTTAGCCACTGAGCCACCTTTTATTATTAATTATGATTATTATTGCATTATTCATTATATTGCATTATACATAAGTGTAAAGGAGGAAAAGACGGGTCAAGGATAAACTTTTCCCCCCTTACCTGATTCCATTGTCCACCTGTTCAACCCAACCATCCTCGCCCAGCAACAGGGTCACAGCAGGAGAACGAAAGAAATCTGGTTGCACTCGGCCCCGTTTGGCTAAACGCCGGGCCCCCAAAGCACCAGCAACCACCTGCCAAAGTCCTTGGCCTGGAACAGAGAGCAAAGGCCATTATTTCTCACTACAGGGTTGTTCAATGACACCAAAACAAACCAGGACATGTTTTAAGAATCAACATATGGTATTTTATTGCAGCAGTAAGTAAACCATATCACCAGGTGAATAAAGAGTAATCTAATCTTCAGCTGGTTGTTCTTATACTTCATTGTGGTCTCAAATTCAAGTACTGTTTGTTTGTTTGTGTGTGTGTCTGTTTGTGTCTGTGTGTTCCAGCATAACTCTGGAATGCCTCGAGCAATTTCAACCAAATTTGGTACACAGATGACTTACTCTCTGGAGACAAATACTGTGGAGGTAAGACACTTTTAACACCCTTCGGGGGAGACTCTGTTAAGATACAGAGTGTTGGCCCTTAAAATGGCTTCTACTGTGCAGCGTAGTGGAAGTGGCCATGGTAACAGCTTCACAGTACTCCACAAGGGGTCTCCCTCTGGTAAGAGGAAAAATCCAACTCTGGTTTTACTGAACAGGGATCCCCCACTGTAAAATTATATTTGCAGTTTATTTGTTTGTTTGATTGACTGATTTCTATAGCCGCCCAACTTAATCAATGACTCTTTACCCAATTCTCTCCACTGCTTTGCTCTAAAGCAATCCTCGCTTAGAAGAACGAGGTCCCCATGCCTCTGCCAGGACCGTGGCAGATCTTTCTCCAGCTCTTCTGACCATGGGACACCATGGGTTGACATGAGGTGTTGCAGCTCACTGTGCAGTTTCTGAATGGGTGAACGTATCATAACTGCTTTCGAAGGAATAGGATTCTAAGAAAGAAAAAGAAAGTTAGTTTCCTCAGTGATACACAGAGCTTTCTTCAATTTGAAATCATTTCTAAACAACTTGGCTGTATGGGGTCCTAGGTACTCTCTGATCTTATTTATCTTAGCTATACATCTGCGCTATATATAGAATGGAATGGAATGACAGAGTTGGAAGGGACCTTATAGGTCAGCTAGTCCAACCCCCTGCTCAGGCAGGAGACCCTATACCATTTCTGACAGATGGCAGCCCAGTCTCTTCTTGAAAGCTCCCAGCAATGAAGCTCCCACAACTTTTGATGGCAAGCTATGCCACTGGTTGATTGTTTTCACTGTCAGAAATGTTCTCCTTATTTCTAGATTGAATCTCTCCTTGATCAGTTTCCATCCATGATTCCTTGTCTGGCCTTCAAGTGTTTTGGAAAACAAGTTGACCCCCTCCTCTCTGTGGCAGCCACTCAAATATTGGAACAGTGCTGTCATGTCATCCCTGGTCTTTCTCTTCACTAGACTAGCCATGCCCAGTTCCTGCAACTGTTCCTCATGTGTTTTAGCCTATTGGATGCTTATGATGAAAGGTTCAAAAGGCAGAATACTTTGAATGTGTCAATCAAAACCCCGGTGATTCCCAAAGCATTACCTTACACAAAACCAGCCCTTCTGGGATATCAGAACAGTTAAAACAGTGACAGCACTAGTTCCAATCCAAACCCCCACTTGCATCGAAGAAGCTCAACCAGTGTCTGAATTTTGATCACATGGCCATGGGGATGCTGCAACAGTCATAAGTATGAAAAACGGACATAAATTGCTTTTTTAAAGTGCTGTTGTACCTTTGAACAGTCATTAAATGAACTGTTTTAATTCAAGAACTACTTGTATTTATTTCCAGCTCCAGAGATAAATCTAGAGTTAGGCAAAAAAACGTGACTTCTTCACAAGAGCTTGACTTACATGTATCCATGTCAGAGCGCAGGCCTTTCCATGTGGTATGCTCTCCTTCAGCTGTTGTAGATGCTGCGCTGTGAAGCTTTGACCAAGTATAGGCAACACTGTGGTCCCATCAGGAAGTTTTTGCACTCGATAATGGGAGTTCAAAATCCCTTCTTTCTTCAAGAGTTTTCTGTAATATCAACCAGTTTGTGAGGCTCCCCACAGAAAGTTATTGCTATTGCTAGAGAAGGTCCAAAACAGAATGCAAGAAAGATTGGTGGTTGGTGATTGTTGTTTTTTATCTCTGGATGAGACCACATTAAGTCAACAATGAAGAGAAAATGGATCTGGGCTTTACCAACATGCACCAAGTGGCCAGCCTGAGAAATCATCAAGACTTAACAAGGAAACTGTTCATGGCATAGCCACAAAAGCAGGAAAGCTGGGATGGATGGATGGGTGGATGGGTGGGTGAGTGGGTGGATATATAAACATAAATATAGGAGAGAGATACATAAAAGAAAGAGAGAGATGATGATAGAGGATACATGGATGGATGGATGAGAGAAGATAGAGAGACAGAGAGATGATGGGGAGAGAGAAAGAGAGATGATAGGGAGAGATAAAGAGGGAGATGATAGAAGATAGAAAGGATAGGGTAGGAATAGAATAGAATAGAATTCTTTATTGGCCAAGTGTAATTGGACACACAAGGAATTTGTCTTTGGTGCAGATGCTCTCAATGTACATAAAAAGACAAGATACATTCATCAAGAATCATAAGGTACAACACTTAATGATAGCCATCGGGTACAAATAAGCAATCAGGTAACAATCAATATCAATATAAATCGTAAGGATACAAGCAACAAAGTTATAATACTGCAGTCATAAGTGGGAGGAAATGGATGATAGGAACGATGAGAAGATTAATAGTAATAGTAATGCGGCCTTAGTGAATAGTTTGACAGTGTTGAGGGAATTATTTGTTTAGCAGAGTGATGGTATTTGGGGAAAAACTGTTCTTGTGTCTAGTTGTTCTGGTGTTTAATGCTCTATAATGTCGTTTTGAGAGTGGAAGTTGAAACAATTTATGTCCAGGATGTGAGGGGTCTGTAAATATTTTCACAGCCCTCTTTTTGACTCGTGCAGTATACAGGTCCTCAATGGAAGGCAGGTTGGCAGCCATTGTTTTTTTTCCTGCAGTTCTAATTATCCTCTGAAGTAGAGGCAGACAGACAGACAGACAAGAGAGAGAGAGAGATGTTAGAGAGATAATAGGGGGAAAGGGAGAGATGACAGAAGCTAGAGAGAGGGAGATGGGGCAGAAATGAACCTTTTTTAAGGAAAGAAGAGCTTCCCGCGTATAAACCCCTTCCATCCCAACGCTCCCCTTCCTAGAAATCTGCCCTCCACACCTGAAAAGCTGAGTAAACTGAGCCTCTGTAACGAGAGCGGCGGTGCCTCCAGAGGACGAAGCACCGGCCTCCATCTTCCTCAATCGGCACGGAAGAGCCACGGAATCAGCGCGGAAACGGAACCCAGTTTTGAGCGCCAGGGCTTCCGGGGGGGAAGGGGAAAAGGGTGGGACCTAATGAAAAAAAAAACCCGAAGCTTGCGGCGGCGCGTTTCGGCGACGGACCGGAAGTGGTCGGCTGGGTTGAAAGCCGCGGTGGGCTGAGGCGAGGAAGATGGCGGGCTTGTCGGTGCGGGACCCCGCGGTGGATCGGTCTCTGCGCTCCGTGTTCGGTGAGGTGCTGCGCCCGTCGGCCTCCCTCTCGCCCCGGGGAGCCTCTCGACGCCGCTTCGGCCCGCTCGTGGCTGGCCAAGGGGGACTACAAGCCCCAACACCGTGTTCCCCACCCCCAGTTGGGCCATCTGATTGAGGGATATGGGGGCTGTAGTCCCCCTCCGTGGGGTCCTGGACTCTCTGGCTAATTTGGGGGGTGGGTGCGTGGCTCCATGGAGGTGCTTAAGCTCTAGCTCCCATCATTCCCAGCCATCAGCACTTGAAATGTGTTGCACAGATTTTTGAAAATGCATGCAGCTTTCTTAGCTCTTCTTAGAATTGCGCTCTTGCATGTATATTTTAAAGCCAGCATTTATTTGTCTTATTGTTTATTTGTGTGTGTGTGCGTGTGTGTAAGTATATATGTATGTATATGTGTGTGTTGCATCAATGATAAGCAACAGGCAGAAGACCATAACATATACATTCCATATTCACATATATATCTATATCTAATCTATATACATATACATATGTATATACACACACTTATATAATATACATATACACGTGTGTGTATATATACATATACACACATGCATCTACATATATAAACATACATACACATATACGTATGAATGTATGTATGTATATATGTGTGTGTGTGTGTGTGAATATGACATGTATATGTTACGGTCTTCTGCCTGTTGCTTATCATTGGCGCAAATAGATTTTAAACGCTTTAAATCTGTTTGCTTTTTCATTGCTGCTGTATACTGTATAGGGTTGGGCAGTATTATAATATTGGCATTTCACTCTTTCCAATGCAAAATATGTTAAAAAATGTAAATTGAATTTTAAAAGTCTCTTTAGAGAAATTCCTATCTCCCAACAATATTTTTCCACTTCTGTGTGGGTTTTATAGTGCAACAACATAATTTAGCAACAGTGATAGATTACACTTTTGACTGGTATATCAAACTGGTGTTTGGCATCGGGCTTGGGATCGATGTATTGTTCTTTGCCTAGCACCCGTCTTTTGTTTGATTTTTGTTGACTGTAAGATTATTTTAAGTCTGGGCTTAAGTTTGACTTTTTTAGTCCTTATTTTGTGGTTTTGCTAGTTTTGTACGACTGGAATGGTTATAAATAAAGAGCAGCATTAACTGCAACAAATGACTAATGTGGTAAGATTGCTGACTTTATTGGTTGAAAATAATAGGAATCGTACTTTTTAGTCCGTATTTTGTAGTTTTGCTAGTTTTGGGGATCACAATAAATAAATAAATAAATAATAAAAGCATTAACTGCAACAAATGTCTAATGCGGTAAGATTGCTGACTTTATTGGTTGAAAATAATAGGAATCATACCTGGAAAAGGCATCAGGTTGGAAAGACTGCCTCGATTTGCACCTGAAAAGGTGCCTGCCTAATTGCGGCTATGCCCACAGATACTGATGGCCTGTTCCTTCCTTTCTCCTGTAGTGGGGAACATCCCTTACGAAGCCACAGAGGAACAGCTAAAAGACATCTTCTCTGAGGTTGGACCTGTGGTCAGTTTCCGGTGAGAAGCTTCCCTTTCGGAATTCCCTGAAAAGTGGTTCATTCTAGAGGTTTTAAAAACTGTAGAGAAACGGGGCAGAAGACGAAGGGTTTAGGATGAGTAATGTGCATGTGTTTTCATTCTTGAAATCTTGGGCTAAAATCCTTTAACCAATGAGAAAGGCCTATGGCTGAGAATCTAGACCCCTCTTCCCCAACCTGGCATCCTTCCAATATATCAGATGGATCAGGCTGATGCTTCCATTAGAGCAGTGTTTCTCAATCTTGGCAATTTGAAGATGTCTGGACTTCAACTCCCAGAATTCCCCAGCCAATGAATGCTGGCTAGGGAATTCTTGGAGTTGAAGTCCAGACATCTTCAAGTTGCCAATATTGAGAAACACTGCATTAGAGAAAGGCTACTCTGGAGAACCACTGCAATACAAAATATACGATATGTTAAGAGGTGGGAAGAGCTGGACCCTCTAAATACAGTCAGTCCTCGACTTTCAACAGTTCATTTAGTGACCGTTCAAAGTTGCAAACGGCAGTGAAGAAAGTGACCTATAACTATTTTTCACAGTGAAAACCATTGCAGCGTCATGTAGTCAGATGCTCGGCAACTGGCTCATATTTATGATGGTTGCAGTGTCCTAGGGCCAAGGGATCAACGTTTTGCGATTTTCCTGACAAGCAAAGTTGATGGGGAAGCCAGATTTATTTAACAAACTTCTGTGATTCACGCCACAGCTGCAGCAAGAAATGTTGCAAAATGGGGCAAAAACTCATTTCGCAAACGTCTCACTGAACAACAGAGATGTTGGGCTCAATTGTGGTTGTAAGTCGAGGCCTACCTGTAATGTTGAACTCCCTATTTCCAGTGTCCTCCTTCACCATTGTCTTATCCCTCTATGGCAACATCTGGAGAGACCCTGGTTAGGCATGCAATCCAACATATGTAAAATAGTTTCCTTTTGGGGATGGGGTCATCAATTAGTTTTCGTTCTAATGTTCTCATTACGAGCACCTACCTACCTCTCTCCTTCCCTCTCTTCCCCTCTCCCTCCCTCCATTTCCTCTTCCCTTCCTTTCCCCCTCCCTCCCTCTCTCCCTTTCTTTCCCTCCCTCTCTCTCCCCCTCTTTCTCTTCCCCCCTCTCTTTCCCTCTCTCCTTCCCTCTTGCCCCACTCACTCTTACCCTTCCCCCTCTCCCCCCCTTTTTCTCTTCCCCTCTCCCCCTCCCTCCCTCCCTCTCTTTCCCCCTCCCTCATTATTCCCCCTCCCTCTCTCTTTCCCTCTCTCCCTCCCTCTCTCCTCCTTTCTTTCCCTCTCCCTCCCTCTCTCTTTCCCTCTCACCCTCCCTCTCCCTTTACTCACTCTTCCCTCTCCCTCCTTCCTCACCGTCCCCCTCCCTCTCTCTCCCTCTCTCCTTCCCTCTTTCTCCCCCCCTCTCTTTCCCCTTCCTCTCTCTTTCTCTGAAACATTGCACCCAGTTGTCTTCTTTGGAATAACTGTCTTGGTTTTCTCTGCTCTGCCAACCAGATTGGTGTATGACAGAGAGACGGGCAAACCGAAAGGCTATGGCTTCTGTGAGTATCAAGACCAAGAAACTGCACTCAGCGCCATGCGGAATCTCAACGGGCGAGAATTTAGCGGAAGAGCCCTGCGGGTGGACAACGCAGCCAGTGAGAAGAACAAGGAGGAACTGAAGAGTGAGTCTGGAGGCCCATCAGAAGATTGGAGAGGGGAGGGGGTGACCCACTGGCCGTGATTCTGTGCTTGTTTACAGCACGGGTGATCTACAATCTCTGGCCCTGAGGTTTCCCTTTCTCTCTCTGCTAGGCCTGGGCACTGGTGCTCCCATCATAGAGTCGCCCTATGGAGACCCCGTAAACCCCGAAGATGCTCCTGAGTCCATCAGCAGAGCGGTGGCCAGCCTGCCTCCTGAACAGATGTTTGAACTGATGAAGCAGATGAAGGTTGGTGGGCAACCCTGAAGAGAGGAGGCCTGCTTCGTTGTCTTGTTAGTTGCAGGAGATCCTCTCCTAGAAGCCAGGTGGACCTTTGGTTGCAAGTCAGAAAACTCAGGTCTCTTCTTCTGCCTGTCCATTTAATAGAAGCATTTTCATCTCTTCTGGCAAGGGGAAGGAGACATTGCCTTGAGTTTGTTGTTGGTGTTGTTAGTTGCGAAGTCGTGTCTGATCCATCGTGACCCCATGGACAATGTTTCTCCAGGCCTTCCTGTCCTCTACCATCCTCTGGAGTCCATTTAAGTTCAGGCCTACTGCTTCAGTGACTCCATCTCGCTGCCGCTTCTGTCATCCTCTTCTTTTGCCCTCCATCTTTCCCAGCATTAGGCTCTTCTCCAGTGAGTCCCCGGCCTCAAGTTAGCAGATGATAAGTTGGAGAATTCTCTCTCTTCAGACGTAGAGTAGTTAGCTGGAAGTGCAGGGCAGCATGTTGGGTGCAAGAGAAAAGCATGTGGGAATTGGAAGGAGGAAAGAGTCCATCGGGCAGAAGCAGAGCTCATAATCTGAACGGATCTTTGCAGAACTTTCATACCAGATCAGATTATCCTCAACCCATTAATCCCAATAGGCTTCTAGGTAAAAAGTCTGCTCCTCACCTTGTACCTGAGTGGTCTTTTTGTAGTTAGGAAACAATTCAGACTTTCTGAAGCAGCTCTCTCCAACCTGGAACCCTTGAGGTGTGGAGGCCTGAGAAGGAAGGGTAGGTGGCAGCAGAGATTACATTGGTGATATTTGTTGAGCGCATGTCCCATCTGTCACAAAGTGATGGTTCCTTCTCCCTCAGAGACTACGGTGTGCAGGAAATGAAGTGCTGGAGATATAAATAGAAATATTTAATCGGCTCTGTAAACAGATGGCTTTTTCACATTTACCTGCAGCCCACAAGAGCCAGAAATAGCCTTTGCACCAACATCTGACCATTTGTTTTCTTGTGGGTGAGTCACGAAATCTTGAGCTGTGGAGAAAAGCTTCAGAGGTTGGAAGATGACAAGTCAACTGTTCCTCGTGTTCTAGATTCTCCTTGTCAACCCTGAAGCGAACCTGGCTGAGGCCATCTTTGAGGCTTCAGAGTTGTCACAAGGCAGAAGAAGGGACCGGGGGGGGGGGGGAATAGATCACTGGGGTTTTGTAGTCAAAACAGAAAGTTTTCCTGTGGGAACCAAGGGCATTCCAACTGGTGGCTGGGGAGAGGAGGAGGAGGAGAGTAACCAAGCAACTGGACAGCTCGATTGGACAATTTGGCTGATGATTTGGGGGGGAAAGGGGGGAACTTTTTAATTTGGTGAAAACAGCAGGAACGTTCAGAGTTGGTTTTCACCAGTTGGGCCAATATGATGTAGCCAATAAATTGAGTTCTGAGGAATCTACGTGCCTCAGAGTTCTGCTTTCAGTGGGTGCATTTCTTGGAACGCTGACCCTTCTCTTTTTCTGTTTTTCCAGTTGTGTGTCCAGAACAGCCCTCAGGAGGCACGGAGTATGCTCTTGCAAAACCCGCAACTCGCCTATGCATTGCTGCAGGCCCAAGTGGTGATGCGTATTGTTGACCCAGAAATTGCCCTGGTACGTTCGCAACCTTTTGCAGCCTTGGGATAAGAGGCGGAGCCGTGTGCCTTGAACATCTATGCTTTTTATCTTGTTAAACACGCCTATTTTATTTTCCTCTCTTCTGTCATCCAGAAAATCCTTCATCGCCAAACCAGTGTCCCGTCTCTAATTCCTGGAAATGCACAGCCAGGACAGGGTCCAGGACCCGGACCAGGAGCTGGTCCCGGGCCAGGACCTGGGCCAGGACCTGGACCAAATGCTCAGATGAACCAGCCGAACGTCCCATCTTCTCAGCCGCAACCAATTGTAAGCAGCTCTTGTCTGTGTTGGATCGTTTTCTTCAGAAGTTGTGAATGCTCCAACACTAGAATTTTTAAAGAAGAGATTGGATAACAATTTATCTGCAATGATAGAGGGTTTGCTGCCTGAGCAGGGGTTGGACTAGAAGATCTCCAAGGTCCCATCCAACTCTGTTACTCTGTTCTGTTATTCTATCATTTTCTTTTCTTTTTAATATAAATTACTAGCTGATAACCTGGCGTTGCCAGGGTATTTATCCTAATTCTGTATTAGACAAAAAAAGCTCTGATTTTGTTGAAAATGTCCAGACCAAATGTAATTTCTAATGTTGGATTTTCTCCCTTACCAGAGGGAGCCTCCTTGTGGAGTACTGTGAAGCCGCTATTATGGCAACTCTACTGCGCTATACAGTAGAAGTCATTTTACGGCAGTACAGTAGAAGCCATGTTAACGGATAACAGGTTATATTTTAACAGAACACACACACCGAGGGGTGTTAGGGGTGTGTTACCCCCACAGTATTTGTTTACAGATAGTAAGTCTTCTGTGTACCAAGTTTAGTTGAGATTGCTCGAGGCATTCCAGAGTTATGCTGGAAAACACACACACTTAATCATTTCCTTGGCTCAGCTGATAAGGGAGGAGAGCTTGTGGCTTAGAGGCTAATACAACTGCCTAACATGTAAAAATAGCCCAGGTTCAAATCCCAGCAAGGGTATGGCTAGCTGATGAGAGCTAAATAGCTTGAAATAGATCTATACTAGTCTCCCTTTATTTATTTATCAGCACAAATGCATCAGTCAGTGTGTGTGTGTGTGTGTGTGTGTGATGTTATTTTCATTCAGTCTATGGGGATATATTGTGATTTGCAGACATTCGTTGGCCATATCTCTTCCCGTTTTTAGTCGTTTCTAAAATTATTTCTAAAGTAATAAAATGATGCAGTAACAACCACCCAATCAAGTCAGTAATTATAAAGCTACTAGCCCACTAATGGTAAGCAAATTAAAATAGCCCGGAAAGTGACAAAATCAATCAGCACATTAGTAGCCTAATCAATAAACCTTTGCAAATCCGTGTGGTTTGCAATTCCTCAATTCATTCTTCTTCTTTTTTTAAGATGCTGCAAAAAGTGAAAACTTCCAGAGTTAAAAGTGTAAGAAATTCCAGGAAATGGATAAATAGGCATAGGATGCCAGCTAGGGAAAGCTGATTATTATGTCATTTTAATTTGTTGATCTTTTCTTTGTGGGAATACTAATGTGAGTTTGGTGCCCTAAACTAGGCATTTCTCAAATGCGTAATTCGATGGACCTTAAGACCAAGCTGTACCAAGAAGGAAAAATCCATTCTATATGGTTGCTATCCTATTGGACAGCAAGGATTGGGGACGGCTACTGTGTACAAAAATATCTCATAAATACTGAAAGCTAGTATGCCACAAAGCTTCCATTAATCCCCTAACTAGGGATTTCGTGCCATTTTTGACAGGTGAGGTGGCCAGTCTCACATCTGGTGCATCCAGTTTCAAGTTAGCCAGCTCTGTAGAATTCTGTGAAACCTTCATTGTGCTTTTTCCTTTCTCTGAGCAGGGCGGGATGCATGTCAATGGTGCCGCTCCCCTGATGCAGCCCCCCATGCAAGGAGGAGTACCTGCCCCAGGCCAGATGCCAGCATCAGTCCCCGGACCTGGACCTGGGCCCATGGCTCCAGGAGGTGAGTGAGTCAACAAGTCGGTCTTTCCCGGCCTATTGGGGACAGAATCACGCATGATAGCAATAGCACTTAGATTTATATACTGCTTTGCAGGCTCTCTAAGCGGTTTACAGAGTCAGTCTCTTGCCCCCAACAATTTGGGTCCTCATTTTACCCACCTCGGAAGGGTGGAAGGAAGGATGAATCAACCTTGAGCCGGTCAGGATCGAACTGCTGGCAGTGGGCAGACTTAACTATATCAATAGCATTTTAGACTTATATACTACTTCATGGTAGTTTCCAGCACTCTCTAAGCAATTTACAGAGTCAGCCTATTGTCCCCAACAGTGTGGGTCCTCATTTTACCCACCTCCCAAGGATGGAAGGCTGAGTCAATCTTGAATGGTGAGATTTAAACTGACAAATTGCAGGTAGCAGAAGTAGCCTGCAGTACTGCACTCTGACCACTGTGCCATCACAGCTCATGAAATAAGCAAGAGAAACTTGGCCAAACTTAGTTTAATTCCTCACACTCAGGAGCGAGCTCTTGAATTCCTACTCATTCATACTTAAATTTGCATTGAATTGCCCCATTGAATATTTCAAGCTGCAATCCTATATATAGATACAATTAGGGAGCAAGTCCACTGAATATTCCTGGGTGTTCCCTTAAGTCAACTTTCATAGTTTAAACGAGATAATTTAGACAAGATGCATAATGTGTATGCAAAGCGATGGATTTATACGTTGGATGGCAGTTTATTTCATTTTCTTTTTGTATCATTCCGTAAATGATGTTTTGGTGAAAACTGCCTGGTTAAATTTTTTTTCATTCCCAAATTGCAAATAAATTTAAAAAAAACCTTCCCAAGCAACAGCAGTGTGCAATTACAGTGATGGATTTGAGTCCCTTGTCTTGAGTAAAAGCAAAGCGAAAGGAATGTCAGTAGTTAAACATTATTAAGTTTTGCTCAGCCTTGATTTCTTGAATCATGGTTAGCCAGAGCCATCCTAATTTAAAAGCATTTCCTCATCAATCACAAGGATAAGGAAATCAGGCCTGACTGCCTTCTTCCTGTTTGGGCGGCTTTGAACAGTTCCTTTTCCAAACACCTAAGTGACATGATTACATCACTTCCTTCCACTTGAAAAAAATGCTCTGGACATTCTGATTTGGAAGATTAACTTGGCTCGTTTGCCTCCCAAGCCCTTCTGTTTTCACTCATTCATCCACCTGATTGTTTCTCTCAATGTTCTCCTGCAGGGAGCATGCCAGGGAGCGGCCCGATGATCTTGGAACGCGGACAAGGTAAACGCACCATTCAGTCTTGCTTGGAGCTTGTGGTCAGCTTGGACAGTGACAGATTTGGATTGAGAGGGCCTCTCTATCTGGGGTTTTCCCTACAAAGAGGGCGCGATAAATTTGCAGCCCCGCAATCCCTTTTTTATGCAGCCCTGAAGCTTCAGAGTTAGCGGATTCCGATTTCAGGATATTGTGAAGTTGGAAGAGCGTTAAAACAGGCAACGTAAGCCCTATCAATAAACAGGGTAGCTTTTTTTAAAGAAACAAACCCACCGTTGGAAAATCAGAATCCCCCGGGCCCCGCCTATTTGCATGATGCAGCTCCACCCACTTTGCATCTAGACACACACACACACACACACTTACCCTCTTAGAAATGTACCGTGCGTCTCCGGGCTGTCAAAAACAATTGCCCACCGCAAGCGTTTCCCTCTCCCGACTTCACTTGCGGCAATCGCGTAGCTCTCCCAGGTTTCCTGTAACTCTGTCCCTTCGTTTTTCTTTGCGCTTAGTGGACAGTGAGAGCGATGCTTTGCCCAGTAATGCGCCATCAGGTACTTTGCATGCAGAAAACAGGGAAACGCCCACCACCCACCCGCGGTTGAAACTCTTCCAGGGCCGTCGTAGGGTCGTGCTTGAACCAAGTTGCGCCTGCTTTCTTTCGTTTAGCCAGCAGAGGGTGCCGCTGTCCACTTTCCGAGATGCCTCTTTTTTGTTTTCTGGGATTAATTACCTTTTCTTTGCGCCTTTTCTTTGTCCTGGTGATGGAAGCCAAAGACTGGAAACGTCCCTGCATGTTTTTCTCCACTGGTTGTGCTCAAATATTATCTTACTTCTGCCCCCCCCTTTCCCATAGCCCTTCATTGGCAAAAATCCCCATTTAGCCCCAAGCTATGATCACTTCCAGGCTGACAAATGTCCCAGAAAGATGTCAACCAACTGTGATGTCAATACCTATCCGAAGCTGGTGTTTTTCAAATATACCGTATTTTTTGGAATATAAGATGCACCAAGTTTTTGAAGAGGCAATGTTTTTTTTAAAAAAAATTATTGCATTCTGCAGACCTCCCCAAAAACTGCCCTGCTTTTGGTCAAAAAAAGGGCATGCCTAGCCTTTAGGAGGCTTATAGAATGCTCCTGAGGGCTTGAAGGGGGGGGGGGGGAACAAGCAAAAAATGGGCCGTTTGTCACTCGTATCTGGCTTCCCCAGGTTTGAAGGTTTATTTTATTTATATGCCGCCCTATTCTCTGAGGGACTCAGGGCGGCTCACAAACCCAAGGGGGGGGGGGAAGGTAAACATGGAGAAACTACAACAGAAAAGGTACAGGGGAATTTAAAAGACAATCAACAGTCACACGATTCGAGAGGGGAAGGGAACTCATCAACCCCAGGCCTGCCGACACAGCCAGGTTTTAACGGCTTTACGGAAAGCCTGGAGAGAGGTGAGGGTCCGAATCTCTGCGGGGAGTTCGTTCCAAAGGGCCGGAGCAGCCACAGAGAAGGCCCTCCCCCGGGTGGTAGCCAGATGACATTGGCCAGTAGATGGAACCCGGAGGAGGCCTAATGGGCCTTTGGGAGGTAATTGGCAGCAGGCGGTCTCTCAAGTACCCAGGTCCAATACCATGAAGGGCTTTATAAGTGACGACTAGCACCTTGAAGAGTATCCGGAGACCAATCGGTAACCAGTGCAGCTCGCGGAGGATAGGTGTAACGTGGGTGTACCGAGGTGCACCCACAATCGCTCGCGCGGCTGCATTCTGGACAAGCTGAAGTCTCCGAATGCTCTTCAAGGGCTGCCCCATGTAGAGCGCATTGCAGTAGTCCAGTCCTCAGGAGCACTCTGGAAGGCTCCTAAAAGCTATGCACGGCCATTTTGGTGAAGAGGGTGGGGTTTCAGGAAACCAAAAATGCTGTATTCAGTGTATAAAAGACATCCAGATTTTCACCCTCTTTTTTTGACGGAAAAAGGTTACTCCGAAAAATATGGTATTTATCTTCTTCATTTTCTCTCCAGTCCTAACCCTGGGACAAATTGCACTCTTCCCTTGAATTCATCAGGTTTACCTTAATGACTGGGTGGAAAAGAGAAGCCATCCTCTCACCTCTGTTTTTTTTTATCAGATAGTCGGAGCTACCGGTTTGTTCCCAGCTGATAGTCAGAGCTACTGGTTCACTCCCAGCTGATAGTCGGAGCTACCTGTTCACTCCCAGATGATAGTCGGAGCTCCCAGTTCACTCCCAGTTGATAGTCGGAGCTCCCAGTTCGCTCCCAGCTGATAGTCAGAGCTCCCAGTTCGCTCCCAGCTGATAGTCGGAGCTCCCAGTTCACTCCCAGTTGATAGTCGGAGCTACCGGTTCACTCCTAGCTGATAGTCGGAGCTACCAGTTCGCTCCCAGCTGATAGTCGGAGCTACCGGTTCGCTCCCAGCTGATAGTCGGAGCTCCCAGTTCACTCCCAGTTGATAGTCAGAGCTACCGGTTCACTCCCAGCTGATAGTCAGAGCTACCGGTTCGTTCCCAGTTGATAGTCGGAGCTACCGGTTCACTCCTAGCTGATAGTCGGAGCTACCAGTTCGCTCCCAGCTGAGAGTCGGAGCTACCAGTTCGCTCCCAGCTGAGAGTCGGAGCTACCAGTTCGCTCCCAGCTGATAGTCGGAGCTACCGGTTCGCTCCCAGCTGATAGTCGGAGCTACCAGTTCACTCCTAGCTGATAGTCGGAGCTACCAGTTCGCTCCCAGCTGATAGTCGGAGCTACCGGTTCGCTCCCAGCTGATAGTCGGAGCTCCCAGTTCACTCCCAGTTGATAGTCGGAGCTACCGGTTCACTCCCAGCTGATAGTCGGAGCTACCGGTTTGTTCCCAGCTGATAGTCGGAGCTACCAGTTCACTCCCAGTTGATAGTCGGAGCTACCGGTTCACTCCCAGTTGATAGTCGGAGCTACTGGTTCACTCCTAGCTTATAGTCGGAGCTACCGGTTCACTCCCAGCTGATAGAGATACCGCTTCACTCCCAGATGATAGTCAGAGCTACCGGTTCGCTCCCAGCTGATAGTCGGAGCTCCCAGTTCGCTCCCAGTTGATAGTCGAAGCTACCGATTCGCTCCCAGCTGATAGTCGGAGCTACTGGCTCGCTCCCAGTTGATAGTCGGAGCTACCAGTTCGCTCCCAGTTGATAGTCGAAGCTACCGATTCGCTCCCAGCTGATAGTCGGAGCTCCCAGTTTGCTCCCAGTTGATAGTCGGAGCTACCAGTTCGCTCCCAGCTACCGGTAGAATCCCACCCCTGCACTTTAGAGGTCAGACCGTCATTTTTAATTGTGCCAGAGATGGAACTGATCATTCCTATTGGTCTCAAAAGCACCAGCAAGCCCTAAAGTTCCCCTCTCATAAAAGACGGAAATCCATTAGAACCTGCCTAGCATTTTTCATCCAGCAGCTTCTCCCATCCTTCCACGCAACCCTGCTTTCCTTAGACTCCACCTGGCAGTCGCCTAATATTTCCTATTAGACCAGGGGCTCTCCAAACTTGCCAACTTTAAGACTTGCGGACTTCAACCCCCACGGAACTCCCCCAGCCAGCGTAGCTCTCTGGAGAGAAGCGAGCCTTTGAAGGCAGCCTCTTCTCCAATGGTCTGACGCAGGAGTCTCCAAGCGTAGCAAGCCAGGGAATTCTGGGAGTTGAAGTCCACAGGTCTTCAACTAAAGCTGCCAGGTTTGAAGACCCGCTGTGTCAGGGGGCTGCTGTCAAAGGCTCGCTTCTCCCCAGAAGAGATAACCAGAAGACATGTTCTATCCGGGTGGGTGCATGCATATGGCGGGTGCCTCTCCTGTTGATGTGACGGCTCTTTCTCCCTCTCTTCCTGCTACCCGGCCAGGGAACCTGCAGCTCTCTCCCGTGGGACCTGCCAGGCCTGCCTCTATTGAGCGCGTTCAAGGTACCAGCGGCGCCATTGGCCTCAACCTTGCTTGTGGCACCCTGCAAAGGATGGGCAAGACTCATGCGCACAAAGCAATAGCACTTAGACTTATATCCCGCTTCACGGTTCTTTTACAGCCCTCTCTAAGCAGTTTACAGAGTCAGCCTCTTGCCCCCAACAATTTGGGCCTTCATTTTACTCATCTCGGAAGGATGGAAGGCTGAGTCAACCTTGAGCTGGTGAGGATCAAACTGCCAAATTGCAGGCAGCCAGTCGTCAGCAGAAGTAGCCTGCAGTGCTGCCCTCTAACCACTGCGCCCCCGAGGCTCTTCCAAAAATGAGATACAAAAATGTGTATCTCCTGTTAGGTAGAGCTGCAAATGGAGCGGCGGGTGTGGCTTTTAAGTCTGGAATGAAATAGATGGGAGAATGGCATCTGTCATTCTAACTAAGGGGCAGGGGAAAGTCTCCACCTAGTGCTAGCCAGAAGAGGGATTGCCTCTGATGAGTATTTTGTGCTGACGTATCATTAGGGCGGCAAAAAAACTTTTTGAAACCATCCCACGTATTCCTAACACAATTCGTGCATCTTTCTTACTCAACCTTACTTTCTCCTTCTCTCCCCTTTGTAGTTTGGTTTCCCCATCCGTGGTTAACAATTAGATTATTATTTCTCAACCTTGGCAACTTTTTAAGATGTGAGGACTTCAACTCCCAGAATTCCTGACGTTGCACGAGTTAAAAAGTCCACACGTCTTAAAATTGCCAAGTTTTAAGAAACACTGGCTTAGATGATAAAACACCTTGAGGTTAACTTTGGGCTCCTTTTTTGTCGATTAGGTTAAAGTTCCCCACCAACTTTAGCTGTGTTATAGAAATAATGTGACGTTGGAGTAGAGAGCCCCGATGTATTTGAATAACTTTTTCGACGAAGAGGTTCCTTTTAAGGATCGGGTGAAGAAGTGTATACATGTGTACGTGCCATTTAAAATGCATAGGAATCGATGCTCAATCCATTTTAGTGTGCACAGGAGTACATTATAATAAGTGCCAGGGGGAGCTAATTAAAATCTTTATACTTGTGCTGTTCAAAGCAGATGCGACTATGTCAAAACAAGCTGGATCTTCTCTGCGTGTGTGAAGCATACTTGTCTTTTCTCGAGTCTATTTATCCTTGACTAGTGCTGATAACTAGTGCGTTGCCTGGGCATTTATTTATAAGGAGCAAAATGTCTCGAACAAATGTTGGATTTTCCCCTTACCAGAGGGAGCCTCCTTGTGGAATACTGTGAAGCCGTTACCATGGCAACTACACCGCTGAGCAGTAGAAGCCATTTTACGGCAGTACAGTAGAAGCCATTGCACAGCAGTACAGTAGAAGCCATTTTAAGGCACAACAGGCTCTATAGTAACAGAACACACACCCCCGAGGGCTGTTAGGGGTGTCTTACCCTCATAGATAGGTAGGTAGATAAGTAGGTAGGTAGAAAGATAGATAGGTGATAGATAGATAGATAGATAGATAGATAGATAGATAGATAGATAGATAGATAGATAGATAGATGATAAGGGAGAATATATGTGATTAGGGAAACGAGCATTGTAGTCTGTATGGAGGCAATTCATAACCTCTGCAGGGTTCCCCCACCCCACCCCAAGTGTAGGCTTCCTTTTACGTAAAGTGGGTACGTGACAGAGAAGGACCTCCATTCCAAAACATCATGAACCATAGGACGATAAGCGGTTTCTCTTCTTGATCTTCAAAGCCCTCTCTTTGCCTCCTTGACAGTACCTATGCCGGACCCACGAGCCCCTATGCACCGGGGGCCAATGCCAGCTAGCGGGCCGCCACCCCGAGGCCTTCTGGGAGATGCCCCCAATGACCCACGGGGAGGCACGTTGCTCTCGGTCACTGGAGACGTGGAGCCCAGGTAGGCAGGTGGGAGCAGAGGCCTTATTTAGGTGTCCCAAGGGACCAGAAAGCTGGATGGTTTTAGCAATGGGAGAATTACAGGTTGCAAGCACAGCTGTCTTTGTTTCTTTCCCACCCCCCTCTCCTCTTTGCCTGTAGAGATCAAATGGGAGCTTCATTCCAATTCTTTACCTCCCTCCTGCAGCCTTGTCCTCCTGCAGGCAGCAGTCTCTTCTCTAGGCCTCCCCACCAGACTTCCAAGCTGGCCCTCAGATTGACCGTGCTTGCACTGAGCCCAGATCTAACTCGGTTCATTGAATAAGCCAGAACCTGGCTTGGAGCACCCATCCCACCAAGCCCCTTTATTTACGAGGTGGGGGAAGCTTCTCTGGGACTTTAATCTGGCAGCTGATGTCTCCTTTCTTTCTTTCTTTCTTCCTTCCTTCCCTCCTCGCCCTTTTCTGCAGAGGTTACCTCGGGCCACCCCACCAGGGGCCGCCAATGCACCACATGCCCGCACACGACAGCCGTGGGCTGCCTCCCCATGAAATGAGAGGCGGACCAATGGGAGAGCCACGTCCCCTGATGGGAGAACCACGAGGGCCCTTGATGGATGGCCGAGGTAAAAGGGAGGCAGGTTTTGATGCAGAGGGAACCATTCAGAAGAACGAGGAGCTCAAGAGGATGTAGGGATAACTTTTCGGAGGCTTACAGGTGTTGCAGCATAGTCATTCCAAGCACCACAGTCAGTAGTGGCAGAGGGTAGGAGCTGTTGCTCGGCAACATCTAGTCCATAGATCCCACCCAGCTGTTCCAGCAGATGCAGGAATAGATAAGCAGTTCCTACAACTCAACGTACTGTACCACAGTAAGCCGAAACAAAAGGAAGTGTTGCATTTTTCAGAACAAAATTCAAACCTGGTATTATAGTTTGCGCCCCTTTAATTCGAAATGCAACAGGCTGCAAGCATTTTGATACTCCGGTTTGGCTGTGCCGGAGCGGGTCCTATGCTGGCCTTGGTGGGTAGCTCCTGGTTTTGCCTCTTGCCCATAACAGTAGAACCTGTGTTGAGACATGCCTTCCTTCCTTTTATGTAGGTGGAAGAGACCCAAGGGGCATGGAGCCCAGAGTGATGGACGGCCGGGGCATGGAGCCCAGGGTAATGGACGGCCGGGGCATGGAGCCCAGAGGCATGGAGCCTAGAGGCATGGAGTCCAGAGGCATGGAGCCCAGAGTGATGGATGGCCGGGGCATGGAACCCAGAGGCATGGAGCCCAGAGGAATGGAGCCCAGAGGCATGGAGCCCAGAGGCATGGATGCGAGGGGCATGGAGCCCAGAGGAATGGAATCCAGAGGCATGGATGCAAGAGGCATAGAACCTCGGGGGATGGAGCCCCCTAGAGGCATGGAGCCAAGGGGCATGGAGCCCCCGAGAGGCATGGAGCCCCCGAGAGGCATGGAGCCTCCTAGAGGCATGGAGCCCCCGAGAGGCATGGAGCCCCCGAGAGGCATGGAGCCCCCAAGAGGCATGGAGCCCCCGAGAGGCATGGAGCCCCCGAGAGGCATGGAGCCTAGAGGCCCAGGAATGGAGCCCAGGGGCCCAGGAATGGAACCTAGGGGCCCTGGTCCAAACCCCAGGGTTCCAATGACCGGTGCAATTCAAGGTCCAGGGCCTCTGAATATGGGAGCAGCCGGCCCACAAGGCCCTCGACAGGTAGGTGGAGACTGTACCTGAGACAAACACTTGATACTTGGACAATGTCTCTCCTCCTCCCCCCTCCCGATTACGCCAACCTTTGAATGGCACATTCCTTTTAAAGCTAACAGGACGATTGCATGCCGATTGCATTGGAACCGGTGGGAAGTTTCCTGCAACGGTATGGACCGCCTAGGATGAATTCAGCCCACAGGAGTGATAATTCAGCCCATAGCGGGGCCAGAGGTTTCCCTCCAATAGCCCTGGGTTGGTTTCCATTCAACTGCTGTCGCCCAGTCAGCTACCTCTCGACCCAAAACGCCAACCCAGTGAGTTTGTCAGTGAAAGTAATTGCTCCTCTGGAAAGGCTAAAATGGGAGGCCTTCCCTGTATAGGATTTACTGTCTATCAGCACATGGGCTGTAATAAAGGGTTGGGTGGGTTGGGTTGGGCTGGATGGGATGGGATGGGTGAACTGGGTTGGGCGGGGCTGAGTAGACTGGGTTAGGTTGGGTCGGCTGGGCTGGTTGGCCTTGGCTGAGCTGGCCCGGGCTGAGTGAACTGGGATGGATTGGGATGGGATGGATGGACTGGGATGGGATGGGTGAACTGGATTGGGTTGGGCGGGGTGGGGCTGAGTAGACTGGGTTAGGTTGGGTCGGCTGGACTGGGCTGGTTGGGCTGGGCTGAGCTGGCCCAGGCTGAGTGAACTGGGATGGGTTGGGATGGGATGGGATGGGTTGGATGGACTGGGATGGGATGGGTGAACTCGGTTGGGTTGGGCGGGGCAGGGCTGGGTTAGGTTGGGTGGGATGGGATGGATGGACTGGGATGGGTTGGGTGAACTGGGTTGGGTTGGGCGGGGTGGGGCTGAGTAGACTGGGTTAGGTTGGGTCGGCTGGGCTGGGCTGAGCTGGCCTGGGCTGAGTGAACCGGGATGGGTTGGGATGGGTTGGGATGGGATGGGTGAACTTGGTTGGGTTGGGCGGGGCAGGGCTGAGTAGACTGGGTTAGGTTGGGTCGGCTGGGCTTCTTGGGCTGGGCTGAGCTGGCCTGGGCTGTGTGAATTGGGCTGGGTTGGGTGGGGTGGGGTGGAGCTGGATTGGGCTGGGTTGGGTTGGGTCAGCTGGGCTTGGCTGGGTGGACCGGACTGAACTGGACTGGGACTTGACTGCTAAGGTCTGGCAACCTTCCATGCACCAGTTGGCTGCAGGCCACCTATACAGATAGTGCTCACCTGATGGCCATAATGGAACCTGTTCATTGCAGTCATAGATCATAACAGTTGTAAAGTACAACCTACCTGATTATACGACCTTTTTGTGGCAGTTGTTTAGCAAACCAATGGTTGGCTATGTGTGTGGTTTTGCCAAAAACTAGAAGTGTTAATTTTGGCCAAAACCATGGTAAAACACAGTCATGTGACCACACGAGGCGGCAAGTGACCACAATAGCAATAGCAGTTAGACTTATATACCGCTTCATAGGGCTTTCAGCCCTCTCTAAGCGGTTTACAGAGTCAGCAAATTGCCCCACAGTCTGGGTCCTCATTTTACCCACCTCGGAAGGATGGAAGGCTGAGTCAACCCTGAGCCGGTGAGATTAGAACCGCTGAACTGCAGATAGCAGTCAGCTGAAGTGGCCTGCAGTACTGCACCCTAACCACTGCGCCACCTCGGCACAAATGGGCAAAAAACCTGAAGTTGAGTCACACAACTGTGAAGGAGGCCAAACCTTTGGAACGTGAAAG
This sequence comes from Thamnophis sirtalis, assembly GCF_051295495.1. Taxonomy (NCBI): domain Eukaryota; kingdom Metazoa; phylum Chordata; class Lepidosauria; order Squamata; family Natricidae; genus Thamnophis; species Thamnophis sirtalis. The sequence goes on along the minus strand of NW_028261393.1, from coordinate 47,581,548 downwards.
CCATCCCTAAATCTCTTTTTCTGGTGAGCCATATCTTCCTTTGTTAAGTGATTGATTGTATGTTGAGGACTATCTAACAGATTAACAGAGTTGGAAGGGTCATCTTGTAGGTCATCTAGTCCAAAAACCCCACCCCAAGCAGGAGACCCTACACCATTTCTGACAGAGGGCAGTCCAGTCTTTTCTTGAAAGCTTCCAGGGATGAAGCTCCCACAACTTCTGAAGGCCACTTCTGTTCCATTGGTTGATGGTCCCCTTATTTCCAGGTTGAATCTCTCCATCAGTTTCCATCCATTATTCCTTGTCTGGCCTTTGGGTGCTTTGGAAAATAGCTTGACCCCCTCCTCTCTGTGGCAGCCCCTCAGATATTGGAAGACTGCTATCGAGTCTCCCCTGGTCCTTCTCTTCTCTAGACTAGCCAAGTCCAGTTCCTGCAACTGTTCATCGTTTTAGCAACCGTTTTAGCCTCCAATCCCCTAATCCTCTTGGTTGCTTTTCTCTGCACTCTTTCTAGAGTCTCAACATTATTTTTTATAGTGTGGTGACCAAAACTGGATGCAGTATTCTAGGTGTGGCCTTACTAAGGCTTTACAGAGTGGTGTCAGTATCATCCCTTGATCTTGATTGTATCCCATCTCTACCGCTATATGCCTGGAACCAACAGTAAGAGGCTGTTGGTGGCAGGGGAACTTGTCGGTCTTCTCCGAATGCCAGGACTTTTAAGATACCAGCCACTTCCAGAGAAGATAAGTGGATGTTTCCAAAACAGCCGTTTTGCGTGCTGCCATATCCCCCACAACCCCGCCCTATGCAATAATGGTTGGATTAGATTGTGAAACACGTTGGGCAAACGGCGGCTGATGTGCTTTAAGTGGTTACTCAATGGCCGGAATGAGTTTTTAAAAAATCTTTTAAAAGATGCAGTCGGCTTGCCAGCGATACTGTTTGCTGCTAAAATTTTAGCTCCAGGAAGAAGAAATGGAGCTGGAGCTGTTTGGCCACACACAGAAACCCCTCCGGTTTTGAAAAGACCAGCACTGGGGTGGGGGTGGGGGGTGGGGTGGGGAAATCTGACTGCTTCTTTAGCCAAAAACCCTGGGCGTTCATCAAATCCAAATGCAGCTGCTTCAAGGGATCATTTCATCCGGGCGTTGAAATGGACCGAGCCTTTATAAAGAGCCATTGGTAGAAACAACACGGCTGGCTCCACCACTGTCTTGCCTGATTATTGACAAAAGCTTTTTGTTGTCATTAGAAGAATCATTCCCCACCCAGCCACCCCTCAAGAGGTGGACTAGAACAAGAGTGTCAAACTCAAGGCCCAGGGGCCAGATCCGGCCTGCGGAGTGCTTAGATCTGGCCGGTGGATCTACTCTGGAAACAGTGAAGGACTAGCCCACAGCGCCTCCACCAACGAAAATGGAGCTTGGGGGGGAGGGGCGCCTGCTCCGTATGCACTGGCGGAAGGTTGCATGAGGCCGTCGCAGCCACCCAAGATCCATTTTTGCTGGCAGAGGCACTCGGTCCACCACAGGCATCCCCGACACGAGTGAAGTCTAGCTGGCCACGCCCACCCAGCCCCTGAGGTTAAACACAATGCGGCTGTCAATGAAATTGAGTTTGACACCCGTGGACTAGAAAATTCATCTGTTGGCAGAAAGGATGACGGCCAAAGCATTTGTTTTGAAATCTGTGGTCCGAAATTAACATTTGCTGCGGCAAGAGGTCAGGTCTTCACATTATCCTCTTGCCAATGGATTTGCGTGCACCTCCATTATCTCTTCCCCGCCCCCCCCCCCTTGTATCTTGTTCAGAGATAATTACTCTTTTCTCAGCATGTCAATTCCACTTTGGTTCGGCAGGGCAGTGAATCTGAATACCTTCTTGTATTTCCTAGGTTCCTAATATGCCCGGGACGACAATGCAGCCGTCTGGAGCCATGGCAGGTGGAGCGGTACAGCCTGCAGCCCAGCCTGGAGGCTTCAGCCCTGGACAAAATCAAGTCACACCCCAGGATCATGAAAAGGTAAAAGGGGGGGAAAAACCATATATCCTAAAAAGCCTGACCTTGATTTCTTTTTAATCAAGTTTACGTTTCATCAAGTGAATCTTCAGAGTTGGTTTAATGGCAGAGTTCCAAGTAATAGACTCATAGCAAGCAGAACTCCGAGGCAAGTAGATTCCTCAAAGATTAGCTTTATTGGCTACTAGCGGGATACCCGTGCTTCGCTGCGAAACCATGTGATCGGGCTTGATAAATGGACACTTAAAGCTTGAAAATTAATGAGTAGTTTAAAAAGGCACTGTATTATTTCACTACAGACGGTAAGCTAAGTTTCTGTTACAGGTTAAGACACTGTTGTAAGTCTAACAACAATAAAATAGGTGGGCTTGAGCCCTTTAATCCCATCAGCACCCAGTTATGTAACTCCTTAGCATCAGAGTGTGTTAATATAAGGCAACCCGGCAGTTGGAACAGAGTTCTTTTCAGGTGGGGAGGGGGAGTAGAATGCTTAATTCCTAAGCATAAGAGCGTGTTAATATAATACCGTATAAGAAATACTAATGATCTGATGGTCATTTTGACAAATCCTTTCTTAGCAAGCACCTAGAAGCCAAGAGGAACATATATGCCAAATTTCAAATTTGTAGGCTTTACAGTTCTGGAGATTTCATGATGAGTGATTGGTATTTGGCTTTTATCTGTATAGATATCATATTGGCACAAATCTGTAAAACCCAACTCTGAAGGTTCCCGTGGTTTTCACCTAATTAAAAGTAAAAGTTTATCGCTTTCTCAAAACAATCAGTCACATGGTCCAGTCACGTCACTGTCTGGTTGCCTCCGCCTTCCTCCGACCAGGTGTGAGAATGTCCTTGGTTCCCAAGAGAAAGTATTTTGTTTTGGCTACAAAGTCCCAGATATCTCAAATCCCCCTCCTCCTCCCTTTCTCTCAGCTCCAGTGTGGCAACACTGAAGCTCCAAGATGGCTTCGGTCAGGTCAGCTTCAAGGTTGACAACGGTGCATTTTTCCTTTGAATTCCCCGTGGCAGCTGTCAATCCTTCCGAAGTGAGCCAACGGAAGGAAAGTACAGTTGAAGTCTGTCTTCTAACCTTCTCAAGACTTTGCCTGAACATTTTAAAACAGGATTTTAGGCCAGAAATACTCTGTTCTGCTCCCCTGAGGTTGGATGATGCTTTCTGCACCATTATTTTTATTGCTTCTTTTCAATGGTGTTTAGTGTTTGCTTCTGGGGCTATTAGCCAGCAAAGGGAGCAAAGAAAGGCTTTGAATTTGTAAAGAATCTTTTCTCCTCTCCTCCAACTCTCACTTAGAGAGATTTGATGCCCGTTTCAAATCCATTTCTTAATGTGCTTTAGAAATGCCAATTAGTCCAAGCTATGATTTATTTTCTTTTTTTTTACACTGTCCATTAACAACCTATCAAGTATTAATGGGGCCTTTTGGTATTTTCTTCTATAAGGCCTTGGCCTGCAGCAGAAGGAGGTAGCCAACGAGATTTAGCAATAGCACTGATATACCGCTTTCACAGTGCTTTACGGCCCTCTCTAAGCAGTTTACAGAGTCAGCATATTGCCCCCAACAATCTGGCTCCTCATTTGACCGACCACGGAAAGACAGAAGGCCGAGTCAACCTTGAGCTGGTCAAGATCAAAGTCCTGGCAGTGGGAATACAGAATTAGCCTGCAATACTGCATTCTAACCACTGGGAAGGATGGAGGGAAGGGGAGGAAGGAAGGAAGGAAGGGGAAGGAGGAAGGAAGGCCAATACTATAGCACATAGACTTAAATACCCCTTCACAGTGCTTTACAGCCCACTCTAAGCTGTCTCTAAGTCAGCATCTTGCCCCCAACAAACTGGCTCCTCCTTTGACCAACCTCGGAAGGATGGAAGGCCAAGTTGACCTTGAGCTGGTCAGAGTCGAACTCCTGGCAGTGAGCAGTGAGTTAGCCCTGTAGTACTGCATTCATTCCAAATGAAGATCATGAAGTCTCCGCTAGAAAAGCAGAATCCATCAAGGTGGCTTCCCATGCCTGGTTCGTCATTTTTCCCTCTGTTCCACTTCTCCACAGGCGGCCCTCATTATGCAAGTTCTCCAGCTGACAGCCGACCAGATCGCCATGCTGCCTCCAGAACAAAGGCAGAGCATTCTCATTCTGAAGGAGCAGATACAGAAATCTACTGGCGCCCCATGATCCACATTCCTTGGGTAACGATGGGATTTAAAATGGGGGAAAGGAGCAGGGAAATAGCACCGTTTTCCTGTAAAACAAGCACAAATTCTTTGGCGATCCTGCGAATTCCCTTCGCAAGCATTCTTCAAGCTTGAGAAAAACCCTTCCTGTTCTAGCTCTGGTTTAGTTTTGAACTTCTATTCCCACATTTTAGCCTATGCAGGAGAATTTTTTTTAAAAATAATAATAAAGGATGAATTGCAGGGGAATTTTTTCTTTAGGCTGCCCTTTGTTGAAATTACCCCCCATAAGCATAGGGACACGGTGGCTCAGTGGCCAAGATGGTGAGCTTGTCGATCAGAACGGTCAGCAGTTTGGCGGTTCAAATCCCTGGCGCCGCATCATGCAGTGAGTTCCCGTTATTGTCCCAGCTTCTGTCAACCTAGCACTTCGAAAGCAGGTAAAAATGCAAGTAGAAAAATAGGAACCACCTTTGGTGGGAAGGTAACAGTGTTCTGTGCTCTTTCGGCATTTAGTCATGCCGGCCACGTGACCACGGAGACGTCTTCGGACAGCGCTGGCTTTTCGGCTTTGAAACGGAGATGAGCACCGCCCCCTAGAGTGGGAACGATTAGCACACATGTGCAAGGGGAATATTTACCTTTAAGCCTTGCATATCCTATTTCGTTTTCCACTCCTAGTTATATCAGTGAAGTATCAACGCCACCTGTCTTTGGGGACGACATCCTGACCGCACACTGTTCTCATGTACATTTCATATTTCTGTAAATCTGTGTTACATTGTGTTATATTAATTATAAATGCTCAAGGGTGTGTGGAGATTCTCAGTCATCCAGGTCACAGTTATACCACAGGTGCTTTTTCAAGAGGCAACTCAGAGCTTAAACTGAAGAAGCTTCTTGGATGAGAGGCAAAACATCTTCAAAGGAAAACCAGAAAATCCAGTTGCCTCTTGGGGGGGGAAAAAGCACCTTTGGGACATTAATTATAAATGATTACAAAGTGACGCTGTTCCTTAATAAGTTCTTGAAAAGCTATGAACATCCAATAGTGTTAATAAAATGGAAAACTACTGTATAGGCCTGGTGTGTTTTGAACACTTTTTGGAAGGAAACATTCTGGAATGAAAATGAAACCTTTCTCTGTAATGTGTTGTGTTACATGTGTTACATTGCTTTATATTAATTATATTATTAGTATACATACACAATATCATTCTACCTCATTGCAGATTTAATTTTCATTGCTTGTCTGTCAGGGTAATGATGATTTAATAGCTGACAAGCTGCTATACTGAACTGTACTGAAATGATGAGTAATGAGTCAGCAGGGGTATCTGACTGTTACCACTTTAAGAGGCTGTATTATAAAAGAGGCCCAATGAGAGTATCTCTCTCTCTCTCTCTCACTCTCTCTCTCCCTCTCCCTCCCTCCCTCCTTCCCTCCTTCCTTCCCTCTCCCTCTCTACCCACGCTTCCCTGCTGCAGTTGATGATTGATTGATTCACTTTGCCTACTACGTCTATGTGTATATTTCTTGTAGATAAACCACTGTTCAAAAGACAAATCTCTGTTTGATGTTATTGCTCCCGAGTTGTCTCACATAGTCACACTGTGCGCACTCTGACATTGTCTTATTCCCATCTTTTTTGCTTTCAAGTTGAAATGTCCTCTTTAATTTCTGCAAGGAAGAAGACTGAAGTATTACTGCTTTTTTTTAAAAAAAAAACAATACTGTCCTTTTTATTTTTACAGGCTTAGAAATCCTTTGAATGAAATTCAACCCAGGCTGGAAATGACACTGAAGGCAGCTCACAGACCCTTCCCTGGTCTGACCCAAATCAGAAAGGAGAAGGGAGTTTCTTGTTCCCACTCCCTCGTTGTTTCCATTCTTGTCTCTCAAATAAAACTATGTTCTATAGTTGAACACATTTGCCTGTGTGCTAAGCTGACCATATTTCGCTAGTGGTTGTTACAAGCATACCCAGTTCTCTTTAAGCAATATACAAGAAATTGGATTCAGGTTGTTGGGTTGCTTGAAAAAAAATAATTGGCGGGAAAACCCATGATAGCAATAGCCATAGGACTTAGACTTATATACCGCTTTACACTGCTTGACAGCCTTCTCTAAGCGGTTTACAGAGTCGGCATCTTGCCCCCAAACCATCTAGGTCCTCATTTTACCCACCTCGGAAGGATGGAAAGCTGAGTCAACCTTGAACCCGTCAGGATCGAACTGCTGGCAGTGAGCAGAGTCAGCCTGCAATAATGCATTCTAAGCGGAAGGGAGGGAGGGAGGGAGTAGCACTTAGACATATGCCACTTCACAATGCTTTACAGACCTCTCTAAGCAGTTTACAGTCAGAATATTGCCCCCAATAATCCGGGTCCTCATTTTACCCACCTCGGAAGGATAGAAGACTGAGTCAACCTTGAGCCAGACAGGATCGAACTGCTGGCAGTGAGCAGAGTCAGCCCGCAATACTGCATTCTAAGCGGAAGGAGGGAAGGAAGGAAGATAGCAGTAGCACTCAGACTTATATACCGCTTCGTAGTGCTTTTACAGCCCTCTCTAAGCAGTTTACAGAGTCAGCATCTTGTCCCCCGAAACAATCTGGCTCCTCATTTTACCCACCTCGGAAGGATGGACGGCTGAGTTCAACACTGAGCCGGTGAGATTTGAACTGCCAAACTGCTGGCAACAGGCAGTCAGCCTGCAGTACTGCAATCTAACCACTGTGCCACCCCGGCTCTTGACGGGAAGAGAGTTGCTGAATCTAGGTGGTTCAATATGGTCAGACTGTTCCGTGGCATCATTTCAGTCCCTCTGATTTACTGAAGGAATCAGAATTACTACAAATATTTATTTTATTTCTTTAAAAAAAACACACACACACACAAATATTTCATCATTTGTCAATCATTAAGACATTGAAGTACAATTTTTTTTGTGCCCCTCCCTCCCTCCACCCCCCCAATCCCCCTCCTCCTTCCCCCCCCCCGACTTCCCAGAACCCGTACACGGTATGGATTTTTAACTAACACAGTCTAAAATCTATTGAGAAAAAAGAAATAAAGAAATTAATGACATCTCTACATTGACCTTAGCTTCTTCTTACTGAACTAACTTTTAACAGTTTAAATCATTTCTGATCTTAAGCATAGGCTAACTGGAATTTCTTGGTCCCGTATGTATTTTGTATATAGTCAATCCATTTTTTCCAGTCTCGTTTATATCTCTCATTTGAGTGATCTTTAAGATATGCCGATATTTTAGCCATCTTGGCTAAGTTTGTCACTTTCAATGTCCATTCTTGGATGGTAGGCAAGTCTTCCTTCTTCCAGTATTGCGCCACCAACAGTCTTGCTGCAGTTATTAGGTGCAGAATCAAATTAGTCTCTACCACTGTAAAGTCAGTACATATACCCAGTAAAAATAACTGAGGAATAAACTTTATCCTTCTTTTAAAAATATTTTGCATGACCCACCATATTTTTATCCAGAATGCCTTAACCTTTTGGCAGGTCCACCATATATGATAATATGTAGCATCGAGAGAACCACACCTCCAACATTTAGGCTGTACATTCGGATACATAGAAGCCAACTTTTTAGGATCTAAATGCCATCTATAGAACATCTTGTAAAAATTTTCTCTCAGATTTTGAGCTTGTGTAAATTTCACATTTCTTACTCAGATTCTTTCCCATGTATCCAACATTATTGGTTCCTCAATATTTTGAGCCCATTTTATCATACAATCTTTAACTAATTCTGTTTCCGAATCCATCTGTATTAATACATTATATATCCTCTTTATATGCATTAAGCTTTGATCTCTTATTTGTTTAAACAGATTATCCTCAACTTGGATAAAACCAATTTTTTGATCTATTTTCCACCTAGCCTGTAATTGCCCATACTGGAACCATGTTTGAACTACCTTCTCCTCTTTTAATACCTCTAAAGATTTTAATTGTAATACCCCCCTTTCCGAGGTAAGAAGCTGTCTGTAAGTAATTCTGTCCTGTTTTTGTGCTGTATTCATATTTTCAATTGCGTGTCTAGGAATTGCCCACATGGAGGAATCAGAATTGACTGTTCATGCAAACCAGCAGCAGTTAAACTCCCAGTAAGCATTATAACTCCGCTGATGTAGCATTCTAATACAGGAAAGGGAATTGCAGAGGAACCTTTTCCTGACACTGCACCATTCAAAGGCTGCTCAGAATCCATTACAGCCCTTAACATTAACATTAGCATCGGGATAATTCCTTTTCAGATGGCTGTTTAGGCACCTGTCATGTCGCACCCTTGCAATTTCCCCAACACAAGAGGAATCCATTCACAGCACTCGGAGCAAAGTGATTGCTTCAATATAGTCTGCAGCCCTTGCAAAACAAAACAAAATGAGGGCAACATCTGGGAAATGTTGACTCTCTGGTTGAATAGAAGATTGGAGTTGATTATAGCTCTGAAGATGTGACATCAGCATAGATTTTAAGTACACCCCGGTCAAAATAGGAGATGGGCGTTTCCTGGATGAAGCAAGAATCAAATGTTTGAATGTGTCATTCTTTTTAACTGCAGCTTTGGGAAAGACAGCGCTTCTCAGGCTCGGTTATTTGAACGTTTCTCCCCGAATTGTCCGTCGTCAATACGAGAAAGCTTGCACTTTTTGCCAGAAAGCAATAAAAAAATAATAATTGAAAGTTGATCCTCACATCACAATTCACTGAAAGAGAGAAAGCCAGGCTTTTATCGATAATAGTCAGACGGCAGTGCAATGTGCCAATTCATCAGTGCCCTTTGAATCCCGGCAATTTTTTTTAAAAAGTTTACATTTTGTCTATTTAAACTTTAAAAAAAAAAGAAAATAATTATCCTGGCAATATGCAAACTTGAAAGGAGTGTCCATTGCTTGTTAAAGTTGCAAACTCTGCTCCGACAGTCATTATTTAATTCAGTGAGGCGTTTAATAGTTTCCCCCTTCTGATTTGGGTCTTGGCGTTTCAAAAGTTCTCCTTGTTGAAATAAAACTGGACATTTCTGGGATCCAGGCTAGAGTGCTGACTGCAGTGTTTTCTCAGCGTTTTGGCCATCTGCTCTGGTCCACACAAGAACACACCCACAACAGACCTAGGATAAGGATAAAAATAACATAAATCAGTTGGAATAAACATTCTTGGAAACTGCTGGGCTCTGGAAGCAACATTAAGTGGGATTTGCATATCTTGGCAGTTTTGATGTGATTATTTTATTAAGGGACAGGAACAGAATGGCAACCTATGGTTAGCTGGCGAGATTAAAACATTGGCTGGTGAACTAAGCAACGTGGGTGGGTTTGGCTTGAGATGACAGGCAAATTGGGTGAGTGGATAATCCATGGTTTCTTTAGGTCAATGAAGGATTTTTTTCTGTTTACAGATTAACAGCTATGGCTTGGTGTAATGTGCAGGCATTAACAATAGAGTTGGTTTATGACTTCCCGGCTTGTTGGTAGCTTACTTTTCCATCTAACTTCCAAGACACAGAACAACAAGATAAGACAAAGGAGAGACTAGGAATTAAATAGACAAGCTATGATTTTTCAAGACTGGCTCTAGCTTGTTCAAGAAAGCATGGATAACACTTTTCCTTATACAAACTACAGAGGGCAAGCATGTGTGTGTGTGTGTTGTATTTGTGCTGATAAATAAAGGGATTTATTTATCTTTATCAGCACAAATACAACACAAATGTAAGAAAGGCAACAGTAAAAAAATATATATTGGGTTTCTGTCTGGATGGTCTCTTGTGACGAGCCGATAGACAGAGAAAGGAAGCAGTAGGCTTCCTCCCATATTTGGGCATATCTTATCAGGCCTGGAAGCTCTCTTTTGCATTGAGCCCACATATAATGCTGTGGGAAATTGGGAGGGGGGATTTATGGAGCATGGGAGGTATAGTCAAAATAACATTCCTTTCTCAGAGAGTCAAGGACAAGTTGACCTGCTCCTGGAGGGGTGTGACTGAGAGCCATCTCCAGTTGGAACATTGCCTTGTAATGGACGTGGGTGCTGGGCAGGGACTTGGACTTTCATTTGGGTGGGGAAAACCTGGAAGCTTTCAGATTTGGGTTTTCCCAGATGGGCCAATATGGCATCTCCAATAAAATGGAACTTTGAGGAAAGTCAAGCCTCGCGTCTCCTTTCATTTTGAGGGGGGGGGTGTTCCTTGGAACCCTGACAGTAAATTTCCTCTTTATCATAAAGGAGAGAACATGTCGTCTAAAATGTTAGCTTACGGAGCAAATGTATGCAGAACTGAATAAGGCATTCATTCTTTAAAGTAAATTTGTAGGCCCTGGAAATGTAATAAAAGATTAACTGGATAAATGTTTGATCCATTATGAGAAGGTTTTATATGGAGCTGTCCAGGGTACTGATTCCCTGTCCACAATATTCCAAAGAAGAGATCAGAGGTGGTATTCAGCCAGTTCTGACAGGTTCTGGAAAACCAGTAGCAGAAATTTTGAGTAGTTCAGAGAACCGGCAAATAGGCTGGCCCCGCCCTTGCTGCCTCCCAGCTGATCTTCTTTTGTTGCCCTGAACAGGAGAATGGAGCGGGAAAGCAGGTTAGTGGAGTGAGGAGGGAGTGGAGATTTTGCAGTATACTTGGCCTGCCACACCCACAAAGCCATGCCACACCCACAGAACCAGTAGTAAAAAAATTTGAATCCTACCACTGCAAGAGACCATAGCTTAGGGATAGAGCATCTGGGCATTCAATCCCAGACATCAGAACTGTATTTCAACTTTTCAAAATTCAGGCAGCAAATGACGGGGGAATTTTGTTTCTTCCAGAAATCCTGGGGGAAAAACTGTTGCTCTTTGGAAGAACTGCGACTGGGTTCGATGAGAAGAAAGGAGCTTTACCTGGTCGAAAGGCTAATCTCTTACCTGGGATGTGCGGCAGCCACTGCTGAGAATTCATTATTCCACATGGGCCTCCCAAAAGAGGTTTTTTGCCTCAGGCCTGTCACCATGTCAGTGGACTTCTGAAAATGGATAGCCGCGTGGCCAACCTAGTTTCCCAACAAAGAAAGGCCGCCAAAGTCAAAATTTGCCCAGCACTCCCAACTCTGAAATGCAGATGACTTCATTGAAAGTGCCATGCGATAAAAGTCAAGAAGCTCCAGAATGAGTTTACACGGAATAGCCCTCCAACTCACCATGCTTCTGTTCCAGCCCGTGAGGTAGAGATGATAGCTCAGGAAATCTGCTCTACCAGATCCCTCCATCTCCTGCTCCAAGGAGGAAAGGAGGTGCTTGAACCAAGCAAACGATCCCGTTTCTCTGCAAACCCAGTAGAAGTAAATCTGGCCGCCGACAAGAGAAAGAAAAGAAGATGGAAACGGCAGCAGGCTTTAAAATGCCAGTCTGCGCCCTCTGAGTCAGAATGCCCTGCTGGCATACAGATCTTTCCTTGTTTCAACACAGAGTTGAAAGATGTTGAGAACAGAGAGAAATACAACAACTTTTAGGGATTAGTCTTTATGCTATTTATGTTGTTTGTATTTGCTGTCATGGATTGCACCAGTGAGGCCAAAACCATTTTCATTGTAGACATGAATGTACAATGACAATAAAGGCTGTACTATACTATTGCCCTGCTTACTGCATTGATTTCCCATTTTTATGTGGACCATCAAATCCCAAGGAAACTCGGTTTTCACAGCACACTAAACCCCAAAGAAACTCAATGAAAACTCCTCAACTTTGCTACATAGAAAGTGCATAATCCAATAGATCAAAGGTGTCAAACTCGATTTCATTCAGGGCCGCATCAGGGTTCTGTTTGACCTTGGGCGATGGGGAGGGGTGTGGCCAGGGGGCATGGCCCGCTCAATGTCACTCATGGCAGAGGAGCCTATGGCAGCCCAAGCATTCTGCCAGCAGAAACGGAGCTCGGGAGAGCCAGGTGTGGCCATCCCAAGCTCCGTTTTGTCTGGCAAAGGGTTGCAGGCAGGGCCGGATTTTCCTATAGGCTAACTAGGCCAGCCTAGGGCCTCAAGATCAAGAGGGGCCTACATTCAAATTGTTAGCAAAATTAAAATTACACTATTCTAAAAACAGTGAACACTAAAACAGTGAACTGAAAATAAGGAGAAATTCTACGCATATGACTAATAAACAAACATAAAAATGTATTGGTTAAGATCGTTCCAGTGCTGCGGCAGTTGGGGAGCCCGCCCACGTTCCCGGCACCGGCGGTCAGGCGAGAGGCACGGCCGCTCCCAGTAGCCGCCCCGTCGACACGGAGCCCACCAGCAGCCAGGCAGGTGAAGGCGAGGGGGCCAAGCCAGGCAGCTGAGCGCAGCAGGGGAGGTGGCTGGCCTCGCTGCCTTTGCTGCAGAGCAGAGCCGCCCTCCGTCAGGAGGCCAGCTATCTATATTGATATATATTGATATATATCACAGTAATGATGTATTTTATTGTCTCTCATGCAATTTACAAACTTAAAAATGGGAGGTGAAAGGGCCTCATAAGTGGAATAGCCTAGGGCCTCTTTTCATCTAAATCCGGCCCTGGTTGCAGGAGGCCATCAAAGTTGAAAACGGAGCCTCCTGAGCTCCATTTTCACTGGCAGAGACACTGCAGGCCGGCCCTTCATTGTTTCCAGGGCAGCCCTGTGGGCCAGATCTAAGCACCCAGCGGGCTGTATCCAGCCCGCTGGCCTTGAGTTTGACACCTCTGCAATTGGTGCTTAACTAAAATCCATAAGCAAGGTTGTGTGAACCAGTGCTCCTAAATTATAAAAGTTGGATGGGAGGCATTCTAGTTTGAGTAATAGAGAAGATGTTTTCAGGAAGTCTTTCAGCCTTTATTTCATTAATGTTAATTGCTTTTATATTTGTCCCAAGGGAGCTTTTTCAAGAGGCAACTGAACATTCTTGTTTTTTCTTTGCAGATGTTTAGCTTCCCAGATGAGAAACAAAATGTCTTCAAAGAAAAACAAGAATATACAGTTGCCTCTTGGAAAAGCCCCTTTGGGACAGCAATGACCTGGATGACTCAGAATCTCCATAGACATTTAGCTTTGCTTTCCTGTTTAACTTCCTTATCATCTTGTAAGCCTTTTGTTATACTAGTAGCATGGTGGGTAGCATATAAATTTAATCAATAATTCAATGTTGTAGATTCCACATTCAATCTCCAGGCAAGTAAGGCTCAGGAAATTCCTAATCTTGGAGAATTTACGGCAGTTGACAATTCTGGTCTAGAAGAGACCAATGTCTAATTCTGTTTTCCTCTCTCTGAAGAATAGCAATAGCACTTAGATTTATATACCGCTTCATAGTGCTTTTACAGCCCTCTCTAAGCGGTATACAGAGTCAGAATTTTGCCCCCAACAATCTGGCTCCTCATTTTACCCACCTCGAAAGGATGGAAGGCTGAGTCAACCTTGAGCTCATCAGGATCAAACTCCTGGCAGTGGGCAGAATCAGCCTGCAATCTAATCACAGAAGGAAGGAAGGAAGGAAGGAAGGAAGGAAGGAAGGAAGGAAGGAAGGAAGGAAGGAAGGAAGGAAGGAAGGAAGGAAGGGCAATAGCACTCTGCTTCACAGTGCTTTACAACCCTCTCTAAGTGGTTTACAGAGTCAGCCTCTTGCCCGCAACAATCTGGCTCCTCATTTTACCCACCTCAGAAGGATGGAAGGCTGAGTCAACCTTGAGCCAGTGAGACTTGAACTGCCGAACTGCAGCTAGCAATCAGCTGAAGTAGCCTGCAGTACTACACTCTAACCACTGCGCCACCCCAGCTCTTACTATGATATTTTGATTTCTTTTACTGCTGTGCCTTAGAGACAACATGTAAACAGGTAGAGGAGAAGCCAACTGAGCTTACCTTTCTGGTTTGAAGTTCCTGGTCACCACGCTGGAACTTGTACCAGATGGATTTCAGTACGGAAGCAAAGGGAGTCACGCCAATCCCTGCTCCCACCAGCATGGCCACCTCATACTGGAAGACATCCTCACTGGCTGTGCCAAAAGGACCATCCACCATCATCCTGAAAAGATGAGCAGTGTTTTGGTTTTTTTCCCCCCCGCTGTCATAGATTACAAAAAGCTGGGTGGTGCAGTGGCCTAGAGGCGGAGCTCTCGCCTCACAATCAGGAGGCTGTGAGTTCGATCCTAGGTAGAGGCAGATATTTCCCTCTCTGGGCACGATGAGAATATATCTGCTGAATATAACTCTGCAATGGCAATAGGTAGGGCATCCGGCCAGTAACACCCAGCTCCATTCAGTTGCTCAGACTCCACCCCCACAAGGGATTATGGGGTCAATTAAAATAAGATGATAGATTATTAAAAGTCAAGCTGGCGTCATCTGTGCCATAAAACATCCAGGAAAGCTTCGTTCCACAAACTCGACCACCCTGGGTTCAGATATATTTAAATGTTTTTGGCCAAACAAAACAAAACATTAACTCTGAAAAGCTTATACATTTTCAAGCTTATCCAAATGGGACTTATTCAAGATAGCAATAGCAATAGCAGTTAGACTTATATACCGCTTCATAGGGCTTTCAGCCCTCTCTAAGCAGTTTACAGAGTCAGCATATCACCCCCACAGTCTGGGTCCTCATTTCACCCACCTCGGAAGGATGGAAGGCTGAGTCAACCTTGAGCCGGTGAGATTAGAACCGCTGAACTGCAGATAACAGTCAGCTGAAGTGGCCTGCAGTACTGCACCCTAACCACTGCACCACCTCTCTTGTAGAGATTGAAGTGAGGCCAACCACCGCTACTCCTGTTGCCATCTCTGCTCACCTGGGCATCGGTGAGTTTGGTTGCTGCAAGGTGTCAATCAAGGTTTCAGTCCAGTCACCTGCCACCCGAATGTGGACCGAGAAGAAGTCTTCCTCTGGGGCAGAGGTGAGAGTGAACGGATGCCACTCTAGATAGGAGATGGCGGGGCAATTGAGGAACACATACTGTCCGATTTCCATACTAAAACCAGACTTGCACATCTGAATTTCCAGTACTCTGGAGGGATGCATGATGACCTGCAGACAGGAGTTTCAAAAATGAGCCAACCCTATTCCTTCTCCCAGTTGGGGACGAGGTGAATTCCATATACTGTATCCTCTCCCCACGCTGAGTAGACTTGCAAGGAAGACAGATGGAACCCTTCCTGACTTTTCTCTGATGCTGAAACACAACCCTGCCTCCTCCTTTCTCTTTTGGTCACGTAAAAAGATGGAGATTGGGCTGGAGTTAAAATTGCACAAATTGTGGGCAGGTTTTCAAGGCATCCATCACTCTTCATTGGATAAGCAGCGAAGCAGCAAACCGTTTTCAGATGGAAGCTGCAGGGAAGTTGAGCTCAGCTCTAAATCATCTTTACTGTGCTAGGACAGTAATATTGTATTACTTGATTTTGGGTTTTAGATCTCTGTCTCTCTGTCTTTCTCTGTCTCTTTGTGTCTCTTCTCTCTGTGTGTGTCTCTCTCTGTGTGTCTCTGTCTCCATTTCCCCCCCCTCTCTCTCTCCCTCTCCTTCTCTCGCTCTCTCTGCCTCTCTGTATGTCTGTCTTTCTGTCTCCCTTCCCCCACTCACTCTCTCTCTCTTTCTGTCCATCCCTCCCACCCTTAACTGTATTTAGGACAAAGCTGGTGAGTAGATTTGGAGACAGACCCAACACCTACCTTTGTAATAACCACCTTCTGGCAGGAACGCCAAATCCTCAGGACTCGCTCAAACGCATAGAGAATAATAGGTGCCAGCACCCACTTCCAGGACTTAAAAGAAAGAACCAAGTAAAATACAGTAAGAAGGACCATCCTGCAGGAAAGCGGGACTTTTTCCTGATCTTTCTATCTCCAGAATTAGTGTAGTTCCTTATGCGGAATTCATGCATTATTTTAAGCCACTGCTTGCTTTTTACCATAATTCCCTGGGTTTTCCCAATATACGAAGCCACAATCCATAACCTTATAATTCATCAAGCCCCAATCAAGTGATAGCTACATTTAGTGTAATAGGAAGTTCGGCTTTTGGGATGGGGCTGGGTGGACGAAATTTTGGTTAACGTCAACTACACATTGGGTTGATGTCAAGCTTTGGCAACTGACTCAACCAATCCAGAGCAAAATTCTCACTGGGTCTTCTTTAATGGAGTAGGGCTAGGATTACAAGAATCTCCACAATTGAATCATTCCCATTTTAGGACTCAATTCTCTTTCACTACAGTAAAATGAATTGCTTTTCTATATCTTGCTAATGGCTATCCCATGAAGCAGAGAAGATAAGACCTTATCTTCACCAGTAATAAGGTTGCTGCATATAAAACTATCTCCTGAATCCTTCTCAGGTGCTGCTCTCAGGCCCAAAATCTAAAATGACATCTGGCGATTCTTCCAAACCAAAGTCTTTATCGTTCCACACCCAAGACAGAATCTTGCCAGACTAAACTCTCTAATATCTGCATCTACTCTGGGAACGATTAGGGAAGGGCTGTCTTCATCCTCTTTCTCCCACACAAGATATCTTGGCTGAGTTGCCTCTTATTCCCCTGCAATGCACCCTTTGCCTGCTGGAAATCCAAGAGTGGGATGCTGGGGGTTTGCACAGGTTTGGGCGATCCTGTAGCTAGGATTCTGCCCAGTTCGGCAACCCCCCAAATACCACCCCTGGATGGCCACGCTCACCCCTCCCCTCCCAGGAGTCTCCATGCGGCCCATTCATCATGCCAGGTAAGTGCAGGGCCTGCACAGAGGCACGGGGAGGGAGGGGAAACAGGCCTAACGGAGGTTCCAGAAATCCAGAAATGGGCCTGTTTCTGGCCTCCGGAGGGCCTCCGGAGCGCAGGGAAGCAGTTTTTGCCCTCCCAGAGGAAAGCCTCTGGAGCCTGGGGAGGGTAAAAAATGCTGCCCCCCTCCCCCGCCGTGATGCAGGAGGCCAACTTGGCCATGCTAGTTCCCACCAGTTTGCACCTGTTCGGTAGAACCGGCTCGTCAAATCTACCGAACCAGTTAGAAGAGGTTCCACCAGTGGACCCGGAAAGCAGGCCACACCTACAGAAGAGGTTCCAAAAACCCACCACTCACACACACACGCACGCACGCACACACACACACACACACAGACTCACACAGAGAGAGAAAGAGAAAGAGAAAGAAAGGAAGAAAGAAAAAAAGAAAAAAAGAAAGAAAAAATGAGAGATGAAAGAAAAAAAGGAAAAAGAGACAGAGAGACAAAAGGAAGGAAGGAGAGAGAGGGAGGGAGGGAGGGAGGGAGGGAGGGAGAAAACACATGGCCGGCAAGCCACCCCCACCAGGTCACATGGCCGGCAAGCCACTCCCACAAAGGAGGCCACACCCACAGAGTAGGTTCAAAAAATTTTTGAAACCCACCACTGCCGTTGCTGCAACGTTTGAAGCCACCCCTATGGGAATCCACCTCCCCACTATCACAGTACTATCCCCAACGATGTTCTCACCTCAGCTGGAATACTTCCAAACTCAGGCACTTCACAAGAGTGATGATGGCTGCTGTTTCGGCCCCACCGCTTAGGGTGGTGTGCACAATGCTCGGGGTCATTCTTCGTCAAACTTTCAGCCGTCTGCCCACGAACAAGGCCTCTGTGGACACAAAAAGGGCCCCCTCTAAATTGTTGCCTTTCCCAGGAGAAATTCCAAAAGGGATTCAGTGGCTAAGTAGTGGGGGGGGGAATGGCTCCCACTACTCGTCCTCACCCTCACTGAGAAGAGAAGGCAGAGCTGGAGGGCGGAGTCAAACGAATCATCAGCCTAGAATGATTACATTCCCACAAACAGTCTCAGCCCAACCCTTCTTGAATTTCATGGACCCTTATCTGGTGCCAATTAATATTATTTACAGATTATTTACAGATTAACAGAGGGACCTTAGAGGTCATCTACTCCAGGCCCACCCACCCAAAATCTAGTTGACTAGATTTTTGTCTGTAGGCTTGAGCATTAAATCTTCTGAACTTCTACTTAGCATAATATGGGCTGATTCTTTGTGCTTGATGCACCCCTCCCTCTCGTTCTGGTTTTTTTCTAAGAGATGCTGGAACTGAGATTTCTAAGGTAAAGGTTCTCCTCGCACAAGCGTGCTAGTTCTTCCTGACTCTAGGGGGCGGTGCTCATCTCCATTTCAAAGCCAGCGCTGTCCAAAGACATCTCCGTGGTCATGTGGCTGGCATGACTCAATGCCAAAGGCACACAGAACACTGTTCCCTTCCCACCAAAGGTGGTCCCTATTTTTCTACTTGCATTTTTACCTGCTTTCGAACTGCTAGGTTGGCAGAAGCTGGGACAAGTAACGGGAGCTCGCTCCATTATGCGGCGCTAGGGATTCGAACCGCCAAACTGCCAACCTTCTGATCGACAAGCTCAGCGTCTTACCCCCTGAGCCACTGCCTCCCTTCTAAAAACTTCTAAAACTTCTAGAAGTTTCTAAAATCCCATAATCCTTCACTCATTGCTTTAGGGGTGGGAAGAATTCCAGATACAATTACTAGCTATGTCATGTATTTACATTGGCTGCTAGGATGAAATTATTGCATTTGTTGTTCCGAATTATGTGTCACACGCAAGTATCGTTACTTTAACCAAACACAGCCTTCAAAATGCAGATCTCTGCAATTGCTCAAGAACCAAGTTTATTTTACAGCTGTTTATTAATGCCACCTTTAACTCTAGATGTAAAAGGTAAACATCAATATTAACATTTTAGGAACCATGGTTCAGATTAATATAAACTTCTTTGTTTTTAAGGGTTTATCTAAACATCATAATCTCCGGTCTACACTGTATAAATATCACAGGATCCAAACACTAGCATGCTTTTATAACAATTTTAAAATTATTACCTAATAAAAATATTGCATAATATAAAATATAACAAGATAAAGGTGGGGAAAAACTCTAGTCTTCTGACCCATTCAATATTTATATGTTAGGTTGTAGGTATATCAGTGGTGGGATTCAGCCAGTTCTCACCTATTCGGGAGAACCGGTTGGTAGCTTTCTAAGTAGTTCAGAGAACCGGTTGTTGGAAGAAATCTCCTTTTGTTTTTTCCCCACTTCACAGGACTAAACCTGTAAGGAAGGCAGGAAGGAAACATTCTGGCGTTGTTTCTAGCCTAATCTTTATTGCCCTGCTTACCGAAACCGCTTCTCCGGTTAACCCTTATTACATTGTAACAGCTAAGGCGAAGCGCCCATCGACATGAGTGACATTGAGATGGCTACACCCATTCAGTCACATGACCACCAAGCCACGCCTACCCAGCTGGTCATTAGGGCAGAGAACCAGTTTTTAAATTATTTGAATCCCACCACTGAGGTATATACATATGTATGAATATCGCATATCTATAGGTGCATTATGTATGTGTACAATTTGACAGCAAGCAACAGAATTTCATTTTTAATGTCTGCCAGAGTGTCCACAAGAAAAAAATACAATACAGGTTATCTTACCTTACCTTATCTATTTTATCCTCTCCTCTCCTCTCCTCCTATCCTATCCTATCCTATCCTATCCTATCCTATCCTATCCTATCCTATCCTATCCTATCCTATCCTATCCTATCCTCATCTAATCATCATCTATCTTATCTTAAATAGACCCAAGTGCATCAGATTAACCGATCTTACTGATTCATCTTTTATCTTTTTTTTTCCCACTGTTTTTTTCCCCCTACAATTTTAGCTTTGGCTTTTTCTCTTTTTCTTCCCTTTCTTCTTTTTTGTTCTATTTTAATTTTCGTTAATTCTTTTATTAAAATGGTTAAAGCATTCCATCAAAATGACATACATGTGTGTGTATGTATATATTTGGGTGCATCAGTCATTAACCCATTTTGTGTGTGTGTGTGTGTGTAGAATTAGCCCATGCTGCCGTCTGTTAAAGCATTGGTGCCTTACGCGATGCCATGGATGACGAGGCCAGCAAAATAGATGACAAAGAGATGGTGGGTGTACCAGAAGACTTCATAGTAGCTTCGGCGGATTTGTTCCATGGAAGAAGTGATCATGAGAATAAGCGCCAAAGTGATGATCACACCTGTCAGGCCCGGAATGGTGGTGAAGGCTACATATAAAGGAATCTGAAAGAGGAAACAAGGTGAAGTTACACAAAGACGTAATAGATTGTGTCCCTAGGGTATTTTCCACGATCTAGGATCCTCCCAACCTGGAGAATTTCAACCCCATAACCAGTGGTGAGTTTCAAAAGTTTTTGGAACCTACTCTGTGGGTGTGGCCTCCTTTGTGGGAGTGGTATGCCGGCCATGTGACCAGGTGGGAGTGGCTTGCCAGCCATATGACCGGATGCAGTGATGGGATTCAAATAATTTAACAACCGGTTCTCTGTCCCAATGACCAGGTGGGTAGGCGGGGCTTAGTGGTCATGTGACCATGTGGGCATGGCCAATTCAACATGA
Organism: Thamnophis sirtalis; assembly: GCF_051295495.1. Taxonomy (NCBI): domain Eukaryota; kingdom Metazoa; phylum Chordata; class Lepidosauria; order Squamata; family Natricidae; genus Thamnophis; species Thamnophis sirtalis. The sequence continues at coordinate 47,560,864 of NW_028261393.1, read as the reverse complement.
CTCATGTCGATGGGCACTTTGCCTTAGCTGTGACAATGTAATAAGAGGCAGTTTCTGTAAGCAGGGCAATAAAGATTAAGCTAGAAACAACACCAGAATGTTTCCTTCCTGCCTTCCTTACAGGTTTAGCCCTGTAAAGCGGGAAAAAACCAAAAGAAGATTTCTTCCAACAACCGGTTCTCTGAACCTCTTAGAAAGTTAAGAACCGGTTCTCCCGAATAAGTGCGAACTGGCTGAATCCCACCACTGCCCATAACATTTAGAAAACCTGGCCCGTATAACAATATTTTAACAGAATAAAATTGGACATCTTTTTAAAAAATCATCATTGAAACAGATTGTGTCCATTTTTTTAAACATACCCAAGGCAGGTCACCAAAAATTCAAAGCAAGATTTGAAAATGGCATCTTCTTTTTTTAAAAAAATGCTGTTCAATACACATATTTAAGACATTGATCCTTTAAAGCAGCAGTCACCAACTGGTGGTCAATAGCAATAGCAGTAGACTTATATACCGCTTCATAGGCCTTTCAGGCCTCTCTAAGCGGTTTACAGAGAGTCAGCATATTGCCCCCAACAATCTGGGTCCTCATTTTACCCACCTCGGAAGGATGGAAGGCTGAGTCAACCCTGAGCCGGTGAGATTTGAACCGCTGACCTGCTGATCTAGCAGTAGCCTGCAGTGCTGCATTTAACCACTGCGCCACCTTGGCTCTTGGTCTGTGGACCACTGGTGGTCCATGAGAAACGTTTGGTGGTCCGCAGAAAAAATATTTGTATTTTTTATATTGCGCTAAATCAGGGGGTCCTCAAACTACGGCCCCTGGGCCGGATCCATAGTCTCCCCCTTTGGGATCTTTTTGTGTGGGTCAGACGGGGGAAAGAAATTCTGACTTGGAGTCTGCTTCAGCCTCCTGGTGAGGGACTTTGAGTGAAAGCTAGAGGAAAGTTCCGCTAGTGGCAAAGAGCCGGAGAGCCTTGTTCCAGTGGGACTGCATCATGGCATGGAACTGGCTGACCATCTTAGCCCGCTGAGCCTCCAGGTGCCAGTACCTGGCCTTACACTCCAGCAGGTCTTTCCTTTAATTGGAAAGCCTATGCTTGTAGTCCTCAGTGAGATGCTTCTACTGAGCCTCCTTCTCGGTCAGATCCAATTTGAACTAAGTTGTTTTGCTAACTCTTTCTCATGGGGGCTGCTTAGCTCCAACAACTGCTTCCTGTTGGGGTCCTAAGGAGCCCGGGCGGGCAAGCAAGGAGTGGCTGGAAGGGAAGGGGTGAGTAGAGATTGGCGAGGTGCCCCTCAACGTGAATGACATCGAGTTGGCCACCCCCACCCAGTCACATGACCACCTCACCACGCCTACCCAGCAGGGCATTAGTCAGATCATGTTAGTGGTTCGTGGGATTTAAAATTATGAATTTAGTGGTCCCTGAGGTCCGAAAGGTTGGTGACCCCTATTTTAAAGGAAAAGACAATTAGAATATCGATCCAGTGTAACCTAGCAAAAGACATTGCGGGGGGGGGGGGACCAGACTGCCAAGAAACCATTAGTGGCAAGCAAATCCCATTTTTTGTATCCGGGTTTAAAAAGCACAAATAATCCTCTTAAATTCCACGACCAACGTTACAGATAAAACCAAGAGTTTCCTGGTACTTAGCCAAGGGCCCTCGAGTAATTTTATCTTCAGAAGTAAATTATTGATTTGGCGACGCACTTACCGTAGTGTTGGAATGGATAGGATTTACCCACAAATCATTCTTCTTATGAAGCTGGGACAGGATCGAAGGCAAGCTGTCATCCGCTTTCTGCTGAGCATCGATGTACCACTCAACGTTGCACAAATGAGCAATGGTGTGAATCGCTTCAAGAGAACACAAGGCAAACCATTTATTGAAATGGGAAAAAAAAAACCACCAACCCAGATGGTGGATTGAGTCCAAAACCTCTTAATGCAACCCATACATCTTAGTTATAATGTGGAATAATTTGAACTAAGACTTGAAAAGGCATAAGTGAAAAGGTTGAAGTCCCATTAGTTCGGAAAAGGAAACGACAATGAGTCACACTGGGTTTTGAGTAAAAACGGGCACTCGGAAATGTAAAATGAAAAATAAAACTCCCCCAAGTTTTCAAATTTGATTTTTAAGAAGAAATTTTTTCTAAACACCAAGATAGGACTTGGTCAACACAGTAAGTTAGAATATGGTTTCCTTTTTGTTGCTTAGTATGTTGTGTGAACTCTGAAGCCAGACATTGTGCAGTAGTATGCAAATCAAGAGTTCATAGTTCGGTGTCTTAAGGAGTGCCCAACCAATTGTGATGTTTTCAATCAACCGCGATTAAGCAAACCAGTGTTCAGCATGTGATGTGAATGCAGAACATACTATTGCCCAGAGGTGGTATTCAGCAGGTTCTGACCAGTTCTGGAGAACCAGTGGCAGAAATTTTGAGTAGTTGGGAGAACCGGTAAATACCACCTCTGGCTGGCCTCGCCCCCGTTATTCTCTGCCTCCAGAGTCCCAGCTGATTGGGACAGAATGAGGATTTTGCAGTATCCTTCCCCTGGAGTGGGGTGGAAATGGAGATTTTATAGTATCCTTCCCCTGCCACGCCACCAAGCCACACCCACCAAGCCATGCCACGCCCACCAAGCCATGCCACGCCCACCAAGCCATGCCATGCCCACCAAGCCATGCCACGCCCACCAAGCCATGCCACGCCCACCAAGCCATGCCTAAAGAACCAGTAGTAAAAAAAAATTGAATCCCACCACTGCTATTGCCTGCAAATATGCAATTATGGAGAAAGTTCCATTGACACGACCTCCATCCTCATCCCCACGACACCAAAACAATGGAAGATGATCAGGACATCACAAAAGCCAGCTCCAGTTTTATGCATTTCTGCTACAAATTTTAAGGGCAGCGTTTGCAGGCAGCATCATAATATTGCCCTTCATTCCTTTCCCACAGAATTCTTTCAGAAATTTTCCAGATGTTTCCCTTTACCTGTATGAACAGCAATCATGTAAGCCACCAGTTTATGGAAGGCCAGGTTGTAATCCAGCTGTCGTCTCATGGTCCGTCTGCAACACTGAATTGATAAAGCGGAAAAAAAAATCACAAACAGATGAACTATTATGGGAGAATAAAAGATGAGGATAGACCTGCTGGATGAGGGCCAGCCCCATCTAGCCAGCATTCCTGGTCATAAATTGGCCTTCAAGCAGTGGTGGGATTCAGCTAGTTCTCACCTATCCAGGAGAACCGGTTGCTAACTTTCTAAGCAGTTCAGAGAACCGGTTGTTGGAAGAAATCTCCTTTTGTTTTTTTCCACTTTACAGGGCTAATCCTGTAAGGAAGGCAGGAAGGAAACATTCTGGTGTTGTTTCTAGCCTAATCTTTATTGCCCTGCTTACAGAAACTGCCTCTCCGGTTAACACTTATTACATTGTAACAGCTAAGGCGAAGTGCCCATCGACATGAGTGACATTGAGATGGCCACGCCCAGCCAATCACATGACCACCGAGCCACGCCTACCCAGCTGGTCATTAGGACAGAGAACCGGTTGTTAAATTATTTGAATCCCACCACTGCCTTCAAGACACCCTTCAAAACTTTACTAGCTTAGGAAAGGAGAGGAGGAAAAGGAATGGAAGGACTTCAGACAGTTCCTGGGTCCAAGGTTGTCTCCTATGAACAAGCACTTCTAACTGGGTTTTATTCCAGGAACTAGACTCTCTATGACCCTTCAAAGTTTGCTAAACTGTAGTTCCCAAGATCCCGCAGAACAAGTCTCCAATTCCTATGGAATGGAGACCAAGAAACCATCTGCGGAGCTGTCCATGGTCAACGTTCTAGCCTTTCCACCCACCCACCCCTGCCCCTCGTTTATTTCCTTCTCATTTAATCTGGAAATGGACACGTTCCACCTTTCTGAAACAGGGATCCAGACATAAATTATACCCCTTGTAATGTTCCACAAGATAACTTTTAGCAACCAGCTGGATTCCTAGTGTCCACTCAACATTCAGGACTAACTACACCAGGGGTCTGGAACCGTAGACACTCAAAGAGCCATTTGGACCCATTTCCCACAGAAAAGAAAACATGGGGAGCCACAAAATATGAGGGGGCATGGCCAACCTCGATGTCACTCACTCCTGCCCAGTCATGTGAGCCCCCCCCCCCAGCCACACCTACCCAGGTTTTGTGGTTCCCGGTGTTTTCTTTTCTGTGGGAAACAGGTATCTCTCTCTCTCTCTCTCTCTCTCTCTCTCTCTCTCCTCTCCCTCTCTCTCTCTCTCTCTCTCTCTCTCTCTCTCTCTCTTTCTCTTTCTTTCTCTCTCACTCTCTTTTTCTTTTCTGTGGGAAACAGGTATCTCTCTCTGTCTATGTCTCTCTTTTTTCCTCTCTCTCTCTCTCTCTCTCTCTTTCTTTCTCACTCTCTTTTTCTTTTTCTGTGGGAAACAGATGTCTTTCTTTCTCTTTCTCTCTTTCTTTCTCTCTCACTCTCTTTTTCTTTTCCATGGGGTATCTTTCTCTGTCTCTCTGTGTCTCTGTCTCTCTCTTTATTTCTTTCTCTTTCTTTCTCTCTCACTCTCTTTTTCTTTTCTGTGGGAAACAGGTATCTCTCTCTGTCTATGTCTCTCTTTTTTCCTCTCTCTCTCTCTTTCTCTCTCATTCTCTTTTTCTTTTCTGTGGGAAACAGATGTCTCCTCTTTCTTTCTTTCTCTTTCTCTCTTTCTCTCTCACTCTCTTTTTCTCACTGTCTTTCTCTCTTTCTGTATACTTCTCTCTCTTTCTGTCTCTGTCTCTCTCTTTCTGTCTCTTTCTATCTCTGTCTCTGTCTCTCTGTCTCTGTCTCTGTCTCTGTCTCTCTCTCTGTCTGTCTCTCTCTGTCTCTCTCTGCTCTCCTGCCCAGCGTCACATGTCGAGTGACTGGGAGGGGAAAGCAAGGAGCAGGGCCAACCAATGGTGGGATCATCCAACAGAGAGCCACAGCAGAGGGACGAAAGAGCTGCATGCGGATCCGGAGCTGCATGTTGCCGACACCTGAACTACACCATACCACAAGCTCAGCCTCTTGCTCACCCGACAGGTGCCTCTCACGAAAGAGAGGAGATTCCGGCAAATGGGCAACAGGATCAACATACTATTGAAGTTGAGACACTTGGCCGAAGCCCGAGCCCAAGCCAATGCAGACTAGAAAGGCAAAGAGAAGAGAAGAACATTTGGGGCATCATTTTATGTTCCATATTACAGCTTATCCTAAAGCATGAATATTATCACGTCTAGCCCAAGATCGTCCCACAGTAAAACAAGGCAGCCAAAGTTCATTTTTCTTATTTACATAGACAGAATCTTGCCAGGAAAAAACCTTTACTATCTTGCCTAAAGGATGTACCCTGGGAAATTCTAGGGAGTGGTTGTCCTTCATTCCCTGATTCTACGCTGCGTTCTTGTCCCAACTTCCTCCTTGGAATATGTCCCTTTTTTCCGGGGAACCTGCTATAGCCCAGCGGGGGTACTTTGATCTGGCCCCCAGGGCTGCCATGGAAACAGTGAAGGACCCCCCTGCGGTGCCTCTGCCAGCGGAAACTGAGCTCAGGAGGGATGTGCGCGGCCCACAAGCTTCATTTTCACTGGCAGAGGACTATAGGAGGGCCATTGCGGCTGAAGTGATATCGAGCTGGCCATGCCCACCCCAGCCACGCCCTCCCACCCCCAGCTCCCTTGTGGTCAAACACAACCCTGATCCAGCCCTCAATGAAATTGAATGTGGCACCCCTGCTGTAGCCCATCATATCAACTCTCCCTTCCTATGCATTTTCCATAACCGATATATGTATCTTGAGAAATGCATAAGGACTTTCAATGGAGTACAACAATAACTCTCAGGGGTGGGTGGGATTGATAAAGCTAGGACAAAGAAGTTGAGGGACAAGCCAAAACTAAAGAATTAAACCCAGTTACTACAACGGCTACATTTTACTAGGTAAAGGTTCCCCTTACACATATGTGCTAGTTGTTCCCAACTCTAGGGGGCAGTGCTCATCTCCCCTTCAAAGTCGAAGAGCCAGCGCTGTCCGAAGACGTCTCTGTGGTCATGTGGCTGGCATGAATAAATGCCAAAGGCGCACAGAACGCTGTTACCTTCCCACCAAAGGTGGTTCCTATTTGTCTACTTGCATTTTTACCTGCTTTCGAACTGCTAGGTTGGCAGAAGCTGGGACAAGTAACGGGAGCTCACTCCATTATGCGGCGCTAGGGATTTGAACTGCCAACCTTCTGATCGACAAGCTCAGCATCTTAGCCACTGAGCCACTATTACTGGGTCATAAAATGCGGCAGAACTCACTCAACAACTGTATTGCTTAGCAATGGAAATTTTGCACTCAGTTGTGGTCTTAAATCAAGGACTACCTGTACACATTGATGCAAATATAGGTACAATTTAATGGGGGTGTTGGGGGGGAGGGTAGGAGGGAGGGAGGTTTTACGAGGGGTGTGAGACTTTAATGTAACATGATTGCACATGTATACTGTTTTCTCTTATTTTTTCTTTATAACTACAATATGTTAAGAGTATTGTTATGGAAGTATAAATACTATCAACATAGATTGGAGTTTGCTCAGAAGCGGAAATACACCAATGAGAGGAAGAGTGGGAAACAGAGGGGAGATGGGAAGAGAGGGAGGGGAGAGGGTGAGGGGGGAAGATGAGGAGGATAAGGAGGAGTGGAATGTAGAGAGAAAGATGGGAAGAAAGGGATAGGAGAGAGGGGGAGGGGGAGGATGAGGAGGATGAGGATAGGGAGGAGTGGAATGTAGGGAGAGGAGAGGGAGAGGGGAAGGGGAAGTAGAGTGGGAAGGGATGATGGAGGGAAGATAGGAAGTAGGAGAGAGGTAGAAGAGGGAGGTGTATGGAGAGCAGAAGAGCTAATAATGGGGTTTTTTTGGCGGGGGATGTTGATGACAAGAGGAACTGATGTGATCATTATTTGTTACTATATGATACTGGCTATGTATAGTATACATGTGATTGTATGTTGTGAAAATGGAAATTAAAAAATATGTTTTAAAAAAAAAAGAAGTATAATTTTTTTTTACCAAGTTAGGTTAAGAAAATTTCATCTTTACAGCAGGGAGATTGAAAGCTTCCGAGATGCCAAAAGAATGCTTACCCCAAGAATCTGCCTGGTGTAATAGTACTGTTCACTTTTCTCAAATATCAGGAAATACGTCACAAAAAGGTATGCATTCAATGCTAACCAAGCAGCCTAAGGAAGAAAGGGGGGAAAATCATTTCCTGTGTTCAGTTTTACAATATCAGCCATTCATTGACAAGGAAGACGATTATATTCAGTAATATTTTGAAATGAAATAATCTATATCAAGCATTATATGGAGGGGGGATAACAACTCTCAGTGTACTGTCAGAGTTCCAAATAGCATCCAAAAGTAAATCAGAGGCAAAGGATTCAACGTTCCCATTTATTAAGAGAGACATATTGGCACATCTGGGAAAACCCGAATCTGAAAGCTTTCAGGTTTTCCCCACCCAGTTGAAAGTTCAAGATCTTGCCCCACACCCACAAGTCCATCACATGGTCCAATCTCCCACTACCAGGCTGGGAGTTCCACCCATCCAGTTCCGGCCAGGTGCAGAGACAAAGGATGACCTTGGGTTTCTAGAAAGAATTTTGTTATGGCTACATATAACCCAACTCCGTATAATCCCCCATCCCATTTTCTCACAATAGAAAATGCATAGGAGAATAATAGAAAGTGTGGCAGGCCTGAGGTCCAAAAGAAAAGATGGCTGCGGGCCTGACAAGTGTATGACAACACACCAAGCATGAACTGTTGTGTTGCCTGAATTTGGATAAGTCAGAATTGAGCTGAACACATTTTAGCATTGTCTAGGAAATAGACAGAAGGATTCAGGTCACATTTCATGCAAGAGGTCTACGAATATTAAGCATTCTTTTAGGGTAACAGATGGTCAACATTTTGCCCATTGTTGTATGGCAACATATGGCAGTTTGGCGTGCATTTTTAAATTTTATTTATTTATTTTTGAATACAATAAAAGCATAGAAATTAAAGGAAAAATAAGGACATAGGAGGAAGGAAGGAAAAAAGGAAAAAAGAAGGCAGGCAGGCAGGCAGGCAGGCAGGCAGGCAGGCAGGCAGGAAGGAAGGAAGGAAGGAAGGAAGGAAGGAAGGAAGGAAAGAAAGAAAGAAAGAAAGAAAGAAAGAAAGAAAGAAAAAGAAAGAAAGAAAGAAAGAAAGATGGAAGGAAGGAAGGGAGGGAGGCAGACAGGAAGGAAGGAAGGAAGGCAGACAGGAAGGAAGGAAGGAAGGAAAGAAAAAAAGAAAGAAAGACAGAAGGAAGGAAGGAAGGAAAGAAAGAAAGAAAGAAAGAAAGAAAGACGGGAAGGAAGGAAGGCAGGCAGGCAGCCAGGAAGGAAGGAAGGAAGGAAGGAAGGAAGGAAGGAAGGAAGGAAGGAAAGAAAGAAAGAAAGAAAGAAAGAAAGACGGAAGGAAGGAAGGAAGGCAGGCAGACAGGAAGGAAGGAAGGAAGGAAGGCAGACAGGAAGGAAGGAAGGAAAGAAAAAAAGAAAGAAAGACGGAAGGAAGGAAGGAAGGAAGGAAAGAAAGAAAGAAAGAAAGAAAGAAAGAAAGACGGAAGGAAGGCAGGCAGGCAGGCAGCCAGGGAGGAAGGAGGGAGGGAGGGAAGGAAGGAAGGAAGGAAGGAAGGAAGGAAGGAAGGAAGGAAGGAAGGAAGGAAGGAAGGAAGGAAGGAAGAATTGATTTCCACCTTTATTTTTACTAAGTGGTTGTCATTTTACTCTTTCCTCTCTTTAATCCTTTTTAGTTCCCAAATGCATAAATCATCAGTCTTTTCTTTTAACAAACAGTCCCTATAAGGTTTTCTAGTCTTTCAAAATAAAATTTATTGGGGGATTTTCTCTGATCGTTGTGTGCATTTATTAGTTTTCATGTTTTTTATGCTGCAAACTCCTGGAACTTTTTTTTAAATCTATCAGCAATAAAATAAAACCCTCCAGCCCTGGACAAAGTACAGATAATACTTAATCAGGAGGCGTTTCACTTCTCATCCAGGAAGCTTCTTCAGCTCTGACTGGATGGTGAGGAATGGAAGGTTGTTTTTTTTTAATATTCCTTGCAGACAGCTGGTCCTTTGCATCCTTTTAGGGGGTCACTGAGGCCACTTGGAGGTTGATCTGTGTCCTCAGGGTCACCTGAGTGGTGCAAATGGTTTCTGTAGTCTGCAATTTTTCCCTTTGGAAATCCATTCCTACTTCCAGACCATTGAAAAGGTGTCCATCCCAAATTGTACAGCTAAAGGTCTGTAGAGATTCTCAATCATCCAGATCATGGCTGTCCCAAAGGTGCTTTTTTCAGGATGCAACCATGATCCGGATGACTGAGAATTTCTACAGCCCTGTCACGGTATTTCATGGCTTGAAACGTTGGGTCCAAGTTGTACCTTATCCTTCACAGTTGACTAATTCCCTCATTCTCTTCATTAAAATAAGTAGGTCATTGATACCATTATTGGTTGTATTTACCCCATGTTTCGACGGTACATAAAACTTTGTTCTTTCACCACACCCACATTTCAACAAAGGCTTATGAAGCAGAAGCTCAGCTGGATGACACGAAGAGGCTTCAGCACAGTTTACAGATTAACAGAGTTGCAAGGGACCTTGTAGGTCATCTAGTCCAACCCCACACCCAAGCAGGGGGCCCTACACCATTTCTGACAGAGGGCAGTCCAGTCTCTTCGGGAAAGTTTCCAGGGATGAAGCTCCCACAACTTCTGAAGGCAACTTCTGTTCCATGGGTGGATTGTTCTCACTGTCAGAAAATTTCTCCTTATTTTCAGGTTGAATCTCTCCTTGATCAAGTTTCCATCCATTATTCCTTGTCTGGCCTTCGGGTGCTTTGGGAAATAGCTGGACCCCTCCTCCTCTCTGTGGCAGCCCCTCAAATATTGGAAGACTGCTATTCTGTCTCCCCTGGTCCTTCTCGTCACTAGACTAGCCATGCCCAGTTCCTGCAACCGTTCATCGTATGTTTTAGTCTCCAGTCCCCTAATCATCCTGGTTGCTCTTCTCTGCAATCTTTCTAGAGTCTCAACATCTTTTTATAAGGTGGTGGCCAAAACTGAATGCAGCATTCTAGGTGTGGTCTTACTAAGGCTTTATAGAGTGATATTAGTACCTCCTTCGATCTTGATTGTATCCAGGGGTGAAATTCAGCAGGTTCTGACAGGTTCTGGAGAAGCGGTAGCGGAAATTTTGAGTCGTTTGGAGAACTGGCAAATACTACCTCTGGCTCACCCCAGAGTGGGGTGGGAATGGGGATTTTGCGGTATCCTTTCCCTACCAAGGCCACCAAGCCATGCACACAGAACCAGTTTTAAAAAATAAATTGAATTTCACCACTGATGGTGTCCCTCGGTTATGGCGCCATACTAAGTCAATGAATGTTGTTGAATTTTTAATGCTTTTTTTATTTTTCTGTATGTCCTCTCCTCCCTTTTTTTACTTGTAAGCCGCCCTGAGTCTCTTTGAGAGTGGGCGGCATACAAATTAATTAAATTATAAATAAATAAATAGATAGATAGATAGATAGATAGATAGATAGATAGATAGATAGATGATAGATAGATAGATAGATAGATAGATAGATAGATAGATAGATAGATAGATAGATAGATAGATAGATAGATAGATAAATAATGCAATTTAGGATTGCATGATAGACCAGACTGAGCAAAAGGATGAAAGACAGAAAAAGGAGGTGGTGTATCAGAGGATGACTGTATCGCCAGCTACGTCTTAAATCTCAGTTTTAAAAATATCCTCACTACTTCCCAAGTCAGCCTTCCCTTCTCGGCACACGAAGCTTTCGATTGTTGATCCTGCTAATCCTCTGAGCCTTACAGGAATGAACCGCAGGACTTTGTCACCGCTGCATGTTTATCTCTGTGGCAACCCAACTCAAGGCGGTGTACATACCTAAGGCTCCCACCTCCTATTATCTCTTTCACAGCAGCCCCGTGAGGGAGGGTGGAGTAAGAGGGACAGAGCAGCCCAAAGTCTCCAGCGAAGTCTCCTTGAAGCTACTTGAAGCTACTTGAAGCTACTTCAAGTAGCTTCCTCCCGGTTTCTAACCAAGACCACTTCAACTCCCATGCCCAGAAATGGCTCTCGTTATTTAGCTGTCAACCCTGAAATGGACGTGGTCGAAGCCATCTTGAGGTTTTAGTGCTGCCACACTAGAGATGAGGAATAAGGGGGGGGGGTAGAGATAGCTTGGGCTGTGAAGTCAAAACAAAATGCTTTCTCTTGGGAACCAAGGACATTCTCACACCTGGCCGGAGGCAGGAGGAGTGATGTCACCAGACCAGCCGATGCTGCCTTGATTGGGCCATTTGACTGATTGTTTGGGGTTGAGGGAAAAACTTTTAATTAGGTGAAAGCAGAATTGATTTTCACCAGATATGTGCCCATATGATATTTCCAATAATGCTATTCTCTGAGGAATCCACCTGCCTTGGAGTTTTTGCTTGCGATGGATCTATTACTTGAAACCCTGACATTAGTCCTGTCCCGTATCCTCTTTCAGATACAAGAAGGGGACAGTCTCATTAGTAATATGTTTCATTTATACGTAGCACTTTCAAAAATTCAGAGTTTTGGAATTCCTCTGCCATGGGGGGGGGGGGTGTTGATGGTGGCTCAGACCAGGGGTGGGATGCTGCCGGTGCACTGCGTGCGCATGCACAGTTGCCTGTAAATTGTTCTGTGCATGCGCAGAACGTTAAAAAGGGGCTAAAAAACCACACTGGCAACAGCAACCAGGGAACCAGTTTAGGGGCATGGCCAGCCTGGGTCTCTGCCAGTTCTGTGATCCAGGCCAACACACCACTACCAGCTCACCCGAACCGGTGTGAACTGGCTCAGACCTGAGGTGACTTTCATTAGAGAAAATCTTAACAAAGAAGGCCAACAGGAGTTATTTGTCAGCCTTGAGTGCCAACCATCAACAGTATGATTTCCTGGCACTTTCCAAACAAAAAGAAAAGAGATAAATGATAGACAGACATACAGGCAGACAGGCAGACAGACAGATAGAGGGAAGGGGAGAGAGAGAGAGGATAGATACAAGGCTGGCTGGCTGGCTGGCTGGCTGGCTGGCTGGCTGGCTGGCTGGCTGGCTGGCTGGCTGGCTGGCTGGGTAGGTAGGTAGGTAGGTAGGTAGGTAGGTAGGTAGGTAGGTAGGTAGGTAGGTAGGTAGGTAGGTAGGTAGATAGATAGATAGATAGATAGATAGATAGATAGATAGATAGATAGATAGATAGATAGATAGATAGATAGATAGGAAGGTAGGTAGGTAGGTAGGTAGGTAGGTAGGTAGGTAGGTAGGTAGGTAGGTAGATAGATAGATAGATAGATAGATAGATAGATAGATAGATAGATAGATAGATAGATAGATAGATAGATAGATAGATAGATAGATATAGAGAGATAGGAAGGTAGGTAGGTAGGTAGGTAGGTAGGTAGGTAGGTAGGTAGGTAGGTAGGTAGGTAGATAGATAGATAGATAGATAGATAGATAGATAGATAGATAGATAGATAGATAGATGAACATGACATATAATCTTAGTACTCTTTAAATGCGCTAAGAAAAGTTTCAAATCTAAAAAATGTTTAAACCAAATTGACCAGCACATGAGGACATCATAGATGCAGATCTACCCATGTATCTGTATCTAGAGATCTGTAGATACCGAGAACAGCAAAAAATTAAAGTAAATTAAAAACCTCTTAACCACCCTAACGGTTGTTCACCCTAGTGTAGCTTGAGTAGAACTTTAGAACTCAGCCAATGGCCTTTGCTACTCCATCCCATGTGTACCATTCTTTTAACTAAGGTTGGACCAGGAGCCTCTTAGAGATAATTTATTGGCTGTACATTAATAACCTGAAGTAGGTTATTAGCCCTTCTTTTTGTTATTTCCCTATCTTGCCATTCAGATCCAGATAGTAATAATAAAGCAGAACTTACGATTACCAGGGCTGAAAACCAGTGGTTGACGGCCCAGTTCCCCATCCTGGACTCTCACAGACCAGTTGCTTTTGCCCAGTTCTTGTCTGGCTCTGAAGTGGGAGCAGGTTCTACCAATCTTACTACTAGTCCTTCCTGCTTCTTAGTTACACCTTAACTGGTTTTTTTTGTCTTAATATTGATTTAGTCTTGGGAGGAAATGTAGCATCTTAAGTCCAGCCCAACCTAGGAACTGGCCTGGGTTTTCCCCTGCAAGGTTAAGAAAAGGAAATAGTATTTTTTGTCTAATACTAATTTAAAAAATCCCACCCCATTTTGGAAAAAAAAAATGATTAGAGTAGCACAGGCACGGTCTAAAGTTATCAGCGATTAAACTTCATTGCCTTTTGTGTTTGCATATTTTCTGTGATAATGTCTGTCTGGCATGTCTCATCGCCTGCTTTTTAATCTCTTGCAAATGTGTATAGATAACCAGCTTTGGTTTCATTTTAGGTTAAGTCCAACAAATCTATTTAATACGTTAAGTATCAAGGTAATCAGAATTGCTTTCTAGTTCAGCTATTCTCACCTGGATGTCTTCCAGGTACCTGGATCAAGTTTCCAAAATATTCAGCCACAGCTGTGTTGACTGGCCAAATCTGGGAATTGATCAATATTCCTGCACGATAGCCAATTAAGGAACATCATGCAATTTCCTTCCCCTCGGCCTGTTTCCACTTCCTTCTATCAATTGTATCTGCCTCTGTAGGTTTTCACCTACAATTCAACTCTCTTCTCGGAAGCTTCCAAATCCTTACATGGTCATGTCATTGGATCTCCTTCTACTTCAGGAGTGTCAAACTCAAGGCCTGCGGGCCGGATCTGGCCCGTGTCGTGCTTAGATCTGGCCCGCGGGGCTGTCCATGAAAGTAATGAAGGAGCAGCCTGCAGTGCCTTTGCCAGCGAAAATGGAGCTTGAGAGGGACGTGTTTTGACTGACAGAGGGATGCAAGAGGCCATTGCAGCAGAAAATGGAGCTTGTAAGGGCCATGCACAGCCCTCCCGGGCTCCATTTTCACTGGCAGAGAGTTGAAGGAGGTACACAATCCTCCTAGGTGCCATTTTCACTGGCAAAGAGTTGTAGGAGGCTGTCGCAGCTGGAAAGAGAGCTTGTGAGGCCACATGTGGCCCTCCCAAGCTCTGTTTTCACTAACAGAGGGTTGCAGGAGGCCATCGCAGCAGAAAACAGAGCTTGTGAGGACCGTGCACAGCCCTCCCAAGCTACATTTTTACTGGCAGTGAATTGAAGGAGGTGCATAGCCCTCCCAGGTGCCATTTTCACTGGCAGAGGGTTGAAGGAAGCGCATGGTCTTCCTGGGCTCCATTTTTGCTAGCAGAGAGTTTCAGGGGACCATCACAGCAGGAAACAGAGCTTGCGAGGGCCGCACATGACCCTCCTGCGTTCCATTTTCACTGGCAGAGAGTTGAAGGAGGTACACAACCCTCCTAGCTGCCGTTTTCTCTGGCAGAGGGTTGAATGAAAGCTGGAAACAGAGCTTGGGAGCCTGTTTTCACTGGCAGAGCACTCGGGCCACCACAGGTGCCCCCAACATGAGTGACATTGAGCTGGCCACACCCACCCTGGCCACGCCCATTCTGCCCCCTGAGGTCAAACCCTGATGCAGCCCTCAGTGGAATTGAGTTTTACACCCGTGTTCTAGTTCTTCTCCAAAAAAAAGTCCTGCCTCTGATCTTAGTCCTGTTTTAGGTAAAGGTTCCCCTCACAAATATGTGCTAGTCGTTCCCGACTCTAGGGGGCGGTGCTCAAAGAACATGACTGGCCCCAGATCACCAGTTGGCTTTATGCCCGAGTGGGATTTAAGCTCCCCATTTCCTGGTTTCTAACCTTGTACCTTAGCACCATACAAACTGACTGTCTAATTGAGGTTAGGTGTGCTCGATACCTGGATGAAAGACAACCAGGAAATGACAGAGAACACTAGGCTAAAGGTTACAAATGTATCCTGGAAAACAACAACAGAGAACTACTTAGCTATTGTAGCTTTATTCCTACATAGGATATACAACCCCACCAGCTCCTATTTCATTGCAATGCTGAGGCACACTTATGAGAATCCACAATGATGGTGTTATTATCAGGAAGTCCACCTCAATTTATTTAAGTAACAGTTGTGGCCTGCCAGTGGCCAGCGAAGCTGGCAGCAGATTTGGATAGTAAGGAGGTTGGGGAGGAACATGGGCCAGTCCTAGAGTCTGGGGAAGTCTGTGATGAGGGCTCTGTGTCGGAGGCAGAGAGTGGCCCAGAGCCGTCTGACAGTTATCAGCCTTCTTCAGAGTCAGACATCAGTGAGGCAGATAAACAGCTGGAGCCTGTTCCTAGTGTGTGCATTCGCAGAGTTGCCAGACAAAGGGAACAGCTAAAGAACAGGTGTCGACTTGGGAGTAAGGCCACAAGTGGACGATGAATGGCCTCTCTCTGAGGAAATAAAAGAGGAGCGAAAGGGGAGTGGAGTTTGCAGGAGACCATTAGTTCACTTAATTGGTTTGTGACTCTCCGAGACTCCTTGCCAGGTTTTGCAGATATTGGTCTGTCAGCTCTCCAAGCCAGATAAGGTCTGTGACTATAAATCCTTTCTTATTTTGGGGGAAAACAGGATAAGCTATAGGAGAAGAGCAGGGGAAACCAGTGGGCGGGGTGAAGAGAGGAACCAGCCTAGAATTGCTACATTCCCACAAGCAGTACAAGTCCAATCCCTCTTGAATTCTGCTAATCTTTCTGGTGCCAATTTAGAGCTGACTAGATTCTTGTATATACGCAATGAGCAATAAAGCATTTTAACTGGAATCTGATGTGTGGTCTCAATAATCAAGGTTAATATGAGCTGTGTGGTCTCAATAATCAAGGTTAATATGAGCAAATGCAGAACCAGAGGCTTGTACTTTCCAAAAATGGCTAATAGGAAAATTGAGAATTAAAAAATAAATTAGAGGAGATAGCTTCCCCTTTGATCTTAAGTACTCTCACCCCAGATTTACTTAACAAACGTGGCGAGAAAAGTCATAAAATTGGGCCCAGCTCACTTAAGAAATTTCTCATTTAGCAACCTAAATTTGGGGCTCAGTTTTGGTCGTAAGTCAAGAACCACCTGTATGTACCGCTGATGCCCAGGATAGATTTACCTTCGCAGCTAAATCAAAGCTTCAGAGCTTATCTGTATTTGAGCTGAAACACAATTTGATCCAACCAATCGAAGGGCTTTTTTTTTCCTCTTCCAAAACATATTTGTATTTCACATTTTATTAAAGGTTTGTTTCAGTACAGTACTTGATATTTCATAGTATTTTGAAAGTTGATAGGTAATCGTAGTTCACGGTTTACAAAATAGGACAATGCATGCAATACTATCGTTTGCAATATCTGACTCTTATTATAGATGTTGCGGAATAATACTCGGCACCGAGAGCATCCGGGAATCAGGAGGACAGCATTTGATAAACAACACGTAACATTGCAACATCAAACTCACATCTGCCCATTACACTATACAGATTTCAAATACAATTTTCAATTTTGAATTGATGTTATCCCCTTTTTTTTGTGTTCTGCTTCACCGTTGACCTTCCTTAATATCACGTCGTATTATCAATTCTGCCACCTAGTGGTAGGTGTTTTGTCTGTCACTAAGCTTCTTTTCGTGGATATAATCAGATGCTAACTAAAGCCACCCTGAGCTGAGATGCTATATTTAAAAGCATGACCTAAGGAGTTTAAAATACTTCATCAACAGGTGGCTTCGTGCACTTATATCTTTTGCTGTTCCAGCTGCATTGCAAGACCTTATGTTCCAGCAAGCTAAAAAAAAAAAGTTTTCCTATGTTTTTTATAAACGGAGAGAAACATAGTATGAGATAAAGATAAACGTTCCCCTCGCACATGCGTGCTAGTTGTTCTTGACTCTTGGGGCAGCGCTCATCTCCCTTTCAAAGCCGAAGAGCCAGCGCTGTCCGAAGACGTCTCCGTGGTCATGGTGCTGGCATGACTAAACGCCGAAGGCGCACGGAATGCTGTGACCTTCCCACCAAAGGTGATCCCTATTTTTCTACTTGCATTTTTACCTGTTTTCGAACTGCTAGGTTGGTAGAAGCTGAGACAAGTAAAGGGAGCTCACTCCGTTACGCAATGCTAGGGATTCAAACCGCCGAACTGTCAACCTTTCCGATCAACAAGCTCAGCATCTTAGCCACTGAGCCACCTTATAGTATGAGATGGTAGTACATACTTGCATTGAGTGGTGTACATGGTAGAAAGAACATGGAATTCTCACACGCATTTAGCTGGACAAGTATTTTATTTCAAGAGTCAGTTTTTTCATGGCCCCCAATTATGATTAATCTTCCTTGGCTAGTTTAATAAGAGCTTTTTAGCTTCTTTTTTTTGCAGAGGGAAATACATCTGTAAACATTAAGAGTTCCATTAAAAAAAACCTTCAGATCCAATACCTTTTGTGTAAATGCTACCTTAAGCCTAAATAAGTATCCTAACTCTACCTGAATATCAAAAACAGAAAGTTCATGCATATAAAGACAGATGCTTTAATTGGGAATAGTGAATTTGCGGTCTCTTCTGAACAAGGTTTTGTTTGAACCAGAACAACCTGATTTAAATCCTAAATTTGGCTGCAAATTCCAAAAGTGGTAATTCGGTCTACTTGGAGGGTGGATGGCTGAGACATGCTGGACTAGTATAATTGAAATGGGAACTATTTCCCCAAATAGGCTACTTTTTTATAGGTGGGGAAAAGTTTTGTTCTCCACCCCACCCCCATAAATAACAGGAATCAATCCATCATATAATCTTCAAACCTTTCATCTAAAGGGAGAGGAGAGAGAAAAAACCTTATTTTACAATTTTGCTTAACTCCTCAACATACCTTCAGAATACCCAAAGAAAAGGCAGTAAAAAAAAAGGGGGGGGGAATGGTCATTTCAAAGAGGTAGTTCAGGATGATTTTTTTTAATGGCTGCACTTGTCTATTTCCTAAATCCCTAAATGTAGGCTGCTTCATTTAAGAGGGAAAAAAACAAGAGAAGGGGATGGGACGGAAGGAAGGAAGGAAGGAAGGAAGGAAGGAAGGAAGGAAGGAAGGAAGGAAGGAAGGAAGGAAGGAAGAGGGAAGGGGAGGGAGAAGGAAGGGGAGGGAGAGGAAGAAGGAGAGGAACAGTAAAAGAAAACCACCAGTCATCTTGTATGATAAAGTGGGCTCAAAATATTGAAGAACCAATAATGTTGGATACATGGGAAAGAATATGGGTAACAAATGTGAAATTCACACAAGCTCAAAACCTGAGAGAAAATTTTTATAAGATGTTCTATAGATGGCATTTAGATCCTAAAAAGCTGGCTTCTATGTATCCGAATGTACAGCCTAAATGTTGGAGGTGTGGTTCTCTCGATGCTACATATTATCATATATGGTGGACCTGCCAAAAGGTTAAGGCATTCTGGATAAAAATATGGTGGATTATGCCAAATATCTTTAAAAGAAAGATAAAGTTTACTCCTCAGTTATTCTTACTAGGTATATGTACTGACTTTACAGTGGTAGAGACCAACTTGATTCTGCACCTAATAACGGCAGCAAGACTGTTGGTGGCGCAATACTGGAAGAAGGAAGACTTGCCTACAATCCAAGAATGGACATTGAAAGTTACAAACTTAGCCGAGATGGCTAAAATATCGGCATATCTTAAAGATCATTCAAATGAGAGATATAAACGAGACTGGAAAAAATGGATTGACTATATACAAAATAAATATGGGACCAAGAAATTCCAGTTAGCCTATGCTTAAGATCAGAAATGATTTAAATTGTTTAAAGTTAGCTCAGCAAGAAGAAGCTAAGGTCAATGTAGAGATGTCATTAATTTCTTTATTTATTTTTTCTCAATAGATTTTAGACTGGGTTAGTTAAAAATCCATACCGTGTACGGGTTCTGGGAAGTCGGGGGGGGGAGGAGGGGGGTTGGGGAGGAGGGTGGAGGGAGGGAGGGGCATACATTAGGCTAGACAAGAATTTGGTGGCAAACTAGAACTATTTTGACACACAAAAAATTGTACTCCGATGTCTTACTGATTGAGGAATGATGAAATGTTTGTTTGAAAAGAAATAAAACTTTTGAACGAAAACCACCAGTCATAAAAAATCACTTATTGGGAAGTTCCTGGCCACAATGGCCAGCCTGCAGGAAATTATGCATTAAATAAAAAAGGGAGAATCAGGGAAAACAAGTTGTGCCTCTAGCCTTAAGGTTGCCTGGTCCCAAAACCTGATCTGGACACCTGGTTTAATCCCAGGCGAAAAGGCAGTGGTGGAATCTCTCCTTGAGGTAGGTGATGATTCTTCGCTGGCTCAGCTGTTGGCTAAGTTAAGCTGTCCTCAGAAAGCCAACTGCAGCCGGTGAAACTCTCCCCAAGGGTCGGGTCGGCTCGGCTACAGGGGTGGGTTTCAACCGGTTCGCGGCGGTCCCTGCGAACCGGTTGGTCGCCGAACCCGGAAGTAAGTAACTTCTGGGAACGGTGAAGGGCGCGCCCGTCCGCTCGCAGTCCTTACCCGGTTTTGACGAGTTCTGCACTTCCACGCATGTGCAGGACGCATACATTGCCTGCGCGATCGTCCAGGAGCAGCTGGAGCGTCGCGCAGATGCTAGTATGCATGCGTGCACCGCGCGTGTGCACGAGGACGCCGCCGGCCCCGTTCCAACCGAACCGGTTGGAACGGGGCGAGAAACCCACCCCTGCTCGGCTAGTATATGCAGCGTTGGCGTTACGCTGCGTTGCTGACAGACAAACTCCTGTTCAACATGAAGCGGAGGAAGGCTCTGTCTGAATGCTCCCCTGAGGTCGGGTTTATTTCAAGCGAGACGTCTCGATCTCAGGAAGGAACGAATGCCTCGGTTGCAGACAATACGCAACCAGTGAGGGTTTAACGGACAACACAAACGCAAATGAGGATTTAACAAATACACAGATTCAAACCGGGCTATTTAGAGGACTGTTTTGTTTCTTTTCCTTCCTATTCGCAGTCGAGAACAGGCAAAAAAGTAAGAAGATGGACAGGGACTAAGGCCATGATGGCAAACCTATGGCACGTGTGCCCGAAGTGGCATGCAGAGCCATGTCGCCTGTCATGCACCAACATCACCGGTTCCTCTTCCAGGTTTCTGGCATGCATGCACACAAGACGATCAGCTGCCCTTCGTACGTGCGGCAATGCCTGAAACCGGAAGAGCTGGCCTTCCGTTTTCATGCCAGTCAGCTGATCTGCTCATACGCATTCATGGCAGTAACCAGAAGACTTGCTGGTCAATGTGCATGCATGCGCCAGAAACCAGAAGTACATTTTCCAGCACATGCATGCCCCCTGGGCAATTCCTCTTCCTGGTCTTCCCAGACGAGCGCGCACTAAGTGCTCCCTTTTTGGCACTCGGTGCTGAAAAGGTTCGCCGTCACTGGTGTAAGGGATACTAATGGGAATCTCCTTATCAATCAAAGGTGGCCTTCTCTAACCTCCACATATTGGCTGTTGAGGGTAAAAGTCACAAAGGATGATATCTGGGGAGCTGGGAAAAGGCTGGCTTGGGAATCACTATACAAGTGAGAACATCCAAAGTGCTCCAGAGTGGCCATCTTGATGTAGCACCAAAAGACAATTGTAGTATACTGTGTTGCCCCTACTCTTGGGCTTAGCATCAATTGTGTATCTTCCTCTGGTTATTACGGGATTCAGGGTTTTGGATCTGTTGTTTTTTTTCTGACACCAATCAACATTAGGTGGTCATAGGCTCATAGCCATACAGCAGTGCATTATGGGTATTATGAGGCAGTGGCTATCATTCAATCAGAGTGCTGTTTGTATTGTCTGTTGACTCCTCACCTTCATCATCCTCTTCCATTTTTTCTTTCTTTCTGAATTATTACTTCTGAAGGTCTTGTTCACCCTGCTCCTTGGGACAGAAAGAACCATGAAGAGGAAGGATGGTGACAGATCAAACTTTCCACCAAAGGGCACCAAATTCCCACATAAAAGTGATCCTTTAACTCAGTCTGGGGTATCTGTTAGCTAAGAGGGTCTCCAAACATGGTAACTTTTTAAGACTTGTGGACTTCAACTTCCAGAATTCCTCAGGGAGTTGCAGTCTCCAGGTCTGAATGTTGCCAAGTTTGAACATCCTTGCATTAGCTCCATAGAGGAGAGGTACAAGGAGAAATCAGTTCATGCAAGACAATTGTTGGAAGTCAAGTAAATGTAACTCGACATGTCAACCCGTACTCCTCACAAGCATTTCGATTGAAGATTCACCTACTGGATGAGCTTGTGTTCAGAAACAGCCTTGCATTGCATACAGTGGGAAGTGTTTTGGGAGGCCAAATTGGGTTGGTAGTCCTGAGCATTTCAACATAATGGGTTTTTTAAAGTATATCTTTGCATAGGACCCAGCCAAGTGATTGGGAAAGGCTTACCTCCCCAGGTAAGAGCCCAAACTATGATGAGCTGATCACCTCCTAGAACCAGAACTTGGATGTGGAATGGTCCAGTTTCCCATCACAAGCTCAACGCATTCAACCTCAACTCTTTCTCCCTTGAAGAATGCCACTAATGTAGCAGTTGGCCACTATCTCGCTCCTTCCAGAGCAGTTGGGAAGGCCAATCTGTTGCAGTACCCCTGAAGATGTGGAGCCAAGAAATCCAAAGCTCCATCAATGGGGCTCCCTGGGAGACTCATCATCCTGAGCTTTCAGACCCCAGGACCATAAATGGAACTGCAGGAACCCAAACAAATTCTGAGACTCGGTTGCTATCCACGACAGCATCTTTTCCAGCACTTCAAATTACAAAAAAGAAAGTCTTCACAAGTTTTCAAATAAATAAAAGGAACAGTTGGGGAAGTCACTTTGAAGCTTTACCCAACTGTGCAGGATCACACAGACAGTGAGACAGTCTCTTCTGCAAAGCTTCTTCTTACAACAGTCCTGAGCCAGCTGAGTGTCCTTCAGTTCCATTTCTGGAAATGAGCACAGCCAAGGCAGTTCCAGTGCTAGACTTCTGGCACCTAGAAGAGCAAAAACCATCCTTCATTGGTGGTTTGCCCCATCAACTAGAGTTCCTCTTTCATACTATGTGTCAAGTCTTCTCCTGCTGTCCCCGATGCTGATTGCCCTAGTCCTGCACCAACAGCAGCAAAGGGTATCCTTCCAGCCCACCGTCTTAAGTCCATCTGATGCTGAGGAAGACATCCCCACCACAATTGCCTGCGTTCCTGCTTATAAATTATAGCATAGCACCGTGAAATTAAGGCGAATCCCAATGGGGGAGAACAGGTACCACTGCTGAAACTTGACACCGGATGGGGGTTCATCAACACCCCATCAGCCGGGTGTCGATTGTCATACGATGCTGTGCCTCACACCAGGTTCATGAGGTGTCTCCAAATCGACCGCAACGGCAACGTGTTCCTTCTGGCAACAGATGCAATGCAAGAAGTCCGAGACGTTGTGCGTGAAGAGGCGGCGGCAGGGATGCAGGTACTGCATGAAAGAAAGCATGAAGACAATGGCCAGACAGTAGGCCACCAGCAGCTGCAGCACAAGCATGGGAGTGCAGACGTACTCGTAGAAGTCCTCCTTGAAGAAGTACCAAACCAGGAGCAGCAGGCTGTTCTCCAGTCCACGGAACACATAGAATAAAACTAAACAGCCCCAGTTTTGGGAGCGGACAATCAGGTCTCGCCTGGACAACCTGAGCTGGACAGCTGACCAACAGAAGACATTGATGCCACCGTAGAGCACAGTGATGCAGATCAGGACAGTCAAAGTTCCCACCCGGCTGAAGTTTTTCTCCACATTCTCGGGCAGTTTGGCCCCGCTTCTCCAAAACTCAATCCACGGTAAGAAGAAGAAGACCAAGAAGTTGGCTGCCCCGACGGCCAAGCCATAGTACTTGAAGACGGTCCCAAAGAGGACCAAGATGGTGATGCGGGTGGAGATCTCCAAGCTCCTCCATAAGATGATGCAGATGAAGGCCAAGGGGTGGAGGTGGATCTTGTAGTCATCGTACTTGATCTGGATGGCCAGGGTGTTGCAGACCAAAGCGCCGTACGTGACTGAGAGTAAGCATATGCTCATCAGCACAGCTAGAAGGGAAGGAAAAAGGAAAGGTAAGCAGTGAAGAGCAAACCACGATCAACTTGTAAAAATTAGAGGCGCTGGGAATCACTGCAGTGGTTAATTTACTAGTTCCAGGAGTGGGCTTCAAAAATTGCAGCAACGGGTTCGCTGCCCTGTTGCTGGGTGGGTGTGGCCATAGTGGGCGTGGCCTGGTCGGCCTCCTGCACCAGTGGTGGGTTTCAAAAAATGTTCGAACCTACTCTGTTGGTGTGGCCTCCTTTGTGGGAGTGGCTTGCCAGCCATGTGACTTGGTGGGAGTGGCTTGCCGGCCATGTGTTCTCTCTCTCTCTCTCTCTCTCTCTCTCTCTCTCTCTCTCTCTCTCTCTCTCTCTTCCCTCTTGTCTCTCTGCCCCTTTTTCCTTTTTTTCTTTCATCTCTCTCTCACTTTTTCTTTCTTTCTTTCTTCCTTTCTTTCTCTTTCTCTCTCTGTGTGAGTCTGTCTGTCTGTGTGTGTATGTGTTTGTGTGTCAGTGGTGGGATTCAATTTTTTTTTGAACCTCTTCTGTAGGTGTGGCCTGCTTTCTGGTGAAACCTCTTCTAACCAGTTCGGTAGATTTGACGAACCGGTTCTACCGAACTGGTGCGAACTGGTAGGAACCCATCTCTGTCCTGCACCATGGCAGGGGGCATTTCCTTGAGCCTCCAGGAGGGCAAAAATTGTTTCCCCTGGGCTCCGGAGGCCAGAAACAGGCCCATTTCCAGATTTCCAGAACCTCCACTAGGCCTGTTTCCCCCCCCCCCTCTCTGAGCCTCCACCCAGGCCCTGCACTTACCTGGCATGATGAAGGGGCCGTGTGGAGACTCCTGGGAGGGGAGGGCTGGGCGTGGCCAGCCACGAGTGTCATTTGGGGGTTTGCCGAACTGGGCAGAATTCTAGCTAGAGGATCGCCCGAACCCGTGCGAACCCCCAGCAGCCCACCCGTGATAGTCCTTGAGTAACAACAACAATTGAGCCCAAAATTGATGTTGCTAAGCTAAACATTTGCTACATGAGTTTGCCCCATTTTACAACTTTTCTTGCCACCATTGTTAAGTGAATCACTGCAATTCTTAAATGAGTAAATATAGTTGTTAAGTGAATCTTGCCACCATTGTTAAGCGAATCATTGCCTCTGTGAAGCGAGTCATTGCCATCCTATATACATTTTCTCATTAGGTAAACCTCACTGGATTTAATGGGATTTTCGTTTCTATACTCCTGCTTTACTCCTTCATTGTCCAAAAACTTGCTTTTTCAATGTAAACCAAAGATTTGTAAAGGTAAAGATTTCCCTCCCACATATGTGCTAGTCGTTCCTGACTCTAAGGGGCAGTACTCATCTCTGTTTCAAAGCTCAAGAACCATCGCTGTCCGAAAACATCTCCGTGGTCCTGTGGCTGGCATGACTAAACGCCAAAGGTGCACGGAACACTGTTACCTTCCCACCAAAGTTGGTTCCTATTTTTCTATTTGCATTTTACATGCTTTCGAACTGCTAGGTTGGCAGAAGCTGGGACAAGTCATGGGAGCTCACTCCATTACGTGGCACTAGGGATTCGAACTGCCGAACTGCCGACCTTCCGATTGACAAGCTCAGCATCTTAGCCACTGAGCCACTGCATCCCTCAAAAGAAAGGGGGAAAGGAAAGGAGCCTGCAATTGGGAGGTGGGGAGAGAATAAAATTTGCTGTCCAGGGTGTGTCTCCTCTCTTTTCCCAGAATCCATATTAAAAGTTCACAAGGAGTTAGAGGAACAACCATATGCTGAGCTAAGCTAAAAGAAACCAGTGAGACTGGTTAGTCAAGCAGAAGAATGTCCTAATAAAATCCAAAATACCCTTTCACCTTAATCTACACCGAGTTTTGTAGGAGCTGCGGATTCCATAGACTATTTTCTGTACACGATGGAATTTTTGGGGCTAGTTCATTTCTTTAACCGGAACTTAGCCAAGGCTTAGCTTGGAGAGTTTTGGATATGAAAACCTGAGAGGTTTTAACTTGTGTTTCCTTCATCCAATTCTTGGTTGGGTTAAATCTGTTTAGGAGGGATTAGAGAATCCTTGCGGAGAAATATGGAAGATATACCGAACGAGGAAATAGCACATTTTGTCGCTGACTCCTTGGCAAAGGCTAATGCAGATTTGGTTTTCAAAAATTCCCAACCCACCCCCACAAATGTACATTCAATTCTATTAACCAAGTCTCAAACATCAGTTGTGAAACTCTGTTTTCTATTTACAGGAACTGACGATACTCTCATACAAATAAAAGGAAATACCCAGGATAAACGCTCTGTAAACACAAAAATTTCTCCCAGCTTCCAACTCCTGGGCAGGGGATATGAAAGTCATATACATCTCCTCTCTCAGGAAATTCCATAAAGAACATCCACTGTTTAATGGAGTGGCATGGAATGGAACAGAACGGAACGGAATAGAACAGAACAGAACGGAATAGAATAGAATAACAGAGTTGGAAGGGACATTGAAGGTCTTCTAATCCAACCCACTACTCAGGCAGGAAACCCTATACATTTCAGACATTGCTTTAGGCAAGGATGTTGGTATTGTAGAGTGTTTTCTGAATAATATACCTTATTAAAAGGCACACACCTTTCTGAGCTTAAGCTACCAGATTCCTGATTTTCATCACACACTTGGAATCCCTGTATGATTGAGCTGAACTAGTCAAGTGAATTTCTACAGTTTTTTTTAAAGATTTATATGTGCTCATCTTACTACTAAACTTTGACCTGAGTTTTTACATTGATTGTTTTATTTTATTTTTTAAATTATTTTTATTATACATTTTCCTTTGTTATCCATGACGTTTCCATTTCTTCAATGGCAGTGTGCTGTCCAAATCGAATCGGGTGTGCGCGTGTGTGCTTTTAATTCCCTTAATTATAAACTACTAAATTAAATTTCTAAATTATAAATTACTAACTTTTGCTTCTATTTTCTAACCATTTATAAAATAGGTCCCAAGTTAAATAATACTCCGTTTCCTCTTTATCCTTAATTGTCATTGTTTAACCTGTCCATTTCGGCACAGTCTAATGTTTTCCTTATTACATTTTCATCTATAGGTATATATTTAATATTACTTGTGATAACGGCACAGACGGTACGGACAAAATTGGAAAAATGAAGATACATTGATCATTTTCTAGTCCTCAAATTAAGACCACAATTCAGCCTCAAATTTATGTGGCTGACAGTCATGGAGTTTTTGTCCCACATTGAGACTTTTCTCGCCACATCTGTTCAGTGAATCACAGTCGTTCTTAAATGAGTCACAGTGAATCTGGCTTCCCCATTACTGTAACGCGCTCTACATGGGGCTGCCCTTGAAGAGCGTTTGAAGACTTCAGTCAGTCCAGAACGCAGCCGCGCGAGCGATTGTGGGTGCACTTAGGTACACCCACGTTACACCTATCCTCCGCGAGCTGCACTGGCTGCCCATTGGTCTCCGGACATACTTCAAGGTGCTAGTCATTACTTTTAAAGCCCTGCATGGCATTGGACCTGGGTACCTGAGAGACCGCCTCCTGCCAATTACCTCCCAAAGACCGATTCGATCGCACAGACTAGGCCTTCTCCGGATTCCATATGCCAGCCAATGCCGGCTGGTGACCCCCCGGGGGAGGGCCTTCTCTTTTGCAGCTCCAGCCCTCTGGAACGACCTCCCCGTTGAGATCCGGACCCTTACTACCCTCCCGGCCTTCTGTAATGCTATTAGGTCCTGGCTGTTCCGGCAGGCCTGGGGCTGTTGAAGTATCCAGCCCCACTTTAACTGTGAATGTTGTGGTATTTTATCTTTTGTATTGTCTTATTTATCCCCCTTCCCTCTTTTATTGTAAGCCGCCCAGAGTCCTTCGGGAGTGGGCAGCATACAAGACCAATAAAACCAAACCAAACCAAACCAAACCAAACCAAACCAAACCAAACCAACCAAACCTATTGCTGCTTCCTCTTGTTCCATGTCAACAGACTTTAAGCTTCATGACCTTGAAGAGAAGGTGGGCAGAAGGGGGTCACGTGACTCCCCGGGACACTGCAACCATCATAAATGTGAGTCAGTTGTCAGGCATCCGAATGCAACGGTCATAAGTGTGAAAAATGGCCATGTTGCTTTTTTCAATGCCGTTGCGACTCCGAATAGTCACTACAGGAACTGTTGTTAAGTTGAGGGCTGCCTGTATATAAGACGTCAATAAAGCATCCATACATTCATTCATTTAGGAGGAAAGGAAGGGAAATTCCTGGATGGGGATTAAACTTGACATCATGCACATCTGGAAAACATCAGAATGAGGTAGGCTGTTCAAAGCACTGACTCACACTGGATCGGTTGGATGGGTGTGTTACCTGACTGCATGTTTCCAAGGTGATATCCCTCTTGGAAAGCAGATGGCAAAATGCCTTCGTGCTTGGCAATTAAAATACCTGCAGTCGATTTTATAAACATTAATTATTGGAACCACACCTCTGGGAATTGCGCAGACGGATCTATTAAAACAGGAGCAGAGAAAGCCACACCTGTTGTGGCCTGCCAGCAGAGCTGGCAACAGATTCGGACAGTGAGGAGGTTGGGGAGGAACATGGGCCAGTCCTGGAGTCTGGGGAAGGCTCTGATGAGGGCTCTGTGTTGGAGGCAGAGAGGGGGCCAGGGCCGTATGCCAGTTATCAGCTGCCTTCAGAGACTTAGCAGTAGACTTATATACCGCTTCATAGGCCTTTCAGGCCTCTCTAAGCGGTTTACAGAGAGTCAGCATATTGCCCCCAACAATCTGGGTCCTCATTTTACCCACCTCGGAAGGATGGAAGGCTGAGTCAACCCTGAGCCGGTGAGATTTGAACCGCTGAACTGCTGATCTAGCAGTAGCCTGCAGTGCTGCATTTAACCACTGCGCCACCTCGGCTCTTAGTCAGACATCAGTGAGGCAGATGAACAACTGCAGCCTGTTCCCAGTGTGCTCATGCGCAGAGTTGCCAGATGAAGGGAACAGCTAAAGAACAGGGGTCGACCTGGGAATAAGGCCACAGGTGGAGGATGAATGGTCCCTCCCAGAGGAAATAAAAAGGGAGCGAAGGGGGAGTGGAGTTTGCAGGAGACAATTAGTTCGCTTAATTGATCCGTGACTCTCTGAGACTCCTTGCCAAGTTTTGCAGATATCGGCCTGGCAGCTCTCCAAGCCAGATGAGGTCTGTGACTGTAAATCCTCCCTTGAAAGACTTTGCTGGATATGAATGAGCAAAATTCACAGTAAATTAATAAAAGGGATTTTTGTCGGGACGAGGAGTTTGCTTCATGCACTTGGGAAGCCTCAGTCAGAACAACACCTACTGAAATTATACACCTAGCAGAGCCCATGTTCCAGATTCAACTGTCAAGAATTCGCCAACCAGGTATTTTTCTGAGCCTTTTAGGCAAATCTTTTATTTATAGGGCACTGCAGCTTTTCTAACCTTTAAAAACACAGGCTTTGCTGCCTAGCCTTAAAAAGGATTGTAGAGTCTAGATTGATCCCTTGAGATCTTGAGATCTTTTTACCTGCTTTTACAGCCCTCTCTAAGCGGTTTACAGAGTCAGCCTCTTGCCCCCAAGAATCTGGGTCCTCATTTTACCCACCTTGGAAGGATGGGAGGCTGAGTCAACCTTGAGCCTGGTGAGATTTGAACTGTTGAACTGCAGCTAGCAGCCTGCAGTCCTGCACTCTGAGCACTGCGTTACCTCGGCTCTTTTAAAAGAAATAAATAAGATAAAAATAAAATAAAAATCCGCTCTCATCGGGAGAGCAAATAAATTTTCATCCAGAAAATTCATCCAACCGTCCAGAAGTGGGTGCTGCCGTTTTTGCCCGGATCGGTGGCAGGAGGCTCCGCCCATCCACATGCACAGAAGTATCACATGCGAGCGCGATCACGCCCGAACCAGTAGTAAAAAAATTAGCAACCCACCTCTGCCACCATCCCTTCAGTTTCCTTTCCCCTCCCCATCCTTTGGCCCTGTTCTGTCCTTACCTCTGCTGGGGGGCAGGTACTGCTCTACTATAGTGACATAAAGCTGTAGGGTGAGCTGTGGGGTGGAGCCCAGGAAGGCCTGAATGACCGCCATGCGCTTGAAAGCATTGCGGTGAGTGGCCAGCCGGCGCACCAGGTGCCCCACTTCCTGCTCGATCTCGATCTCGCAGTCGCTGTGAATATGCTTCTTGCGGGTGATGGTGACGTAAGGCTCCTCCTCCCGGCCCTGGTGGTAAAACATCACTATGCACTCCAAACATCTGCACAAAAGAGAAAGGAGGGGGATTATTCAGTGGCACAGTGGTTAGAGTGCAGTACTGCAGGCCGCATCTGCTGACTGCTGGCTGACTGCAATTTGGCAGTTCAAATCCCACCAGCCTCAAGGTTGACTCATCCTGCCATCCTTCCGAGGTCGGTAAAATGAGGACCCAGATTGTTGGGGGTAAATATGGTGTCTCTGTAAACTGCTTAGAGAGGGCTGTACACTTAAGCAGCATTGTCTGCCCGACTATGAGCAACTTACTTAAAAAGAGTAAGGTTCTACATTTAGGCAAGAAAAAAATGCACAGGTACCCTATAGGTGGCACCTTGCTCAAGAGTAGTAACTGTGAGAGGGATCTTGGAGTCCTAGTGGACAACCATTTAAATATGAGCCAGCCATGTGCAGCAGCTGCCAAAAAAGCCAACCCAGTTCTAGGCTACATAAACGGATAGAATCAAGATCACGTGAAGTGTTAATACCACTTTATAATGCCTTGGTATGGCCACACTTGGAATTCTGCATCCAATTTTGGTTGCCATGGTGTAGAAAAGATGTGGAGACTCTAGAAAGAGTGCAGAGAAGGGCAACAAAGAGGATTAGGGGACTGGAGACTAAAACATATGAAGAACAGTTGCAGGAACTGGGTATGTCTAGTTTAATGAAAAGAAGGACTAGGGGAGACATGATAGCAATCTTCCCATATTTCAGGGGTTGCCACAAAGAAGAGGGAGTCAAACTATTCTCCAAGGCACCTGAGAGTAGAACAAGAAGCGATGGGTGGAAACTAATCAAGGAGAGAAGCAACTTAGAACCAAGGAGAAATTTCCTGACAGTTAGAAAAATTAATCAGTGGAACAGCTTGCCTCCAGAAGTTGTGAATGCCCCAACACTGAAAGTCTTTAAGAAGATGTTGGATAGCCATTTGTCTGAAATGGTATAGGGTTTCCTGCCTAGGCAGGGGGTTGGACTAGAAGACCTCCAAGGTCCCTTCCAACTCTGCTCTTGTATTGTAACTCTGAGACCACACAGCAGCAGCAGCAGCAGCAAGCAGCACCATTCAAGACCTCATTTCAAAAAGGAGAGAAGGAGGGAAGGGGAAGGAGGGAGGGAAGGAAGGAGGGAAGGAAGGGGAGTAGGAGAGAAGAAACGAGGGAAGGAAAGAGGGAGGGAGGGAAGGAAGGAGGGAAGGAAGGGGAGTAGGAGAGAAGAAACGAGGGAAGGAAAGAGGGAGGGAGGGAAGAAGAAGTAGGACAGTTGTAAGATAAGATGGATCTATGGGATGTTAAGAAAGCAATCTTCAAGTATATTGTCAACTGTAGGGAAAAATTGTTATAAATACATATTATTAATAACAGTTATGAGATCATATTTGTGAATGTATATATAAAATTGATTTTTTTAAAAAATGAAAACCACAGGAGGCTGGTCTCCTGCCATGGCAATGCAAGGAAGGAACCAGAAAGCCTCATTCCAAGATAAGCACACACTCTTATCTGCTATATTTGTGGCTTATTGTAATGGAGTGCCGGAAGTCTGGACCTATCCTAGAATCCTCCCTTGTTGTTTAGGAGCAGACGCAGACCGAAACGGATTCCCTGGGGCCTTAGATATCCCACTTTCTACAGCAGCTGGGCTCAAGATTTTCCCACAGTCCCGAAGAGACCCGCCCACATTCAGCTCCCTGGGTTAAGCGTGAGACTGCAGAGCACACGCCTTCCACCAGCAGCCTGACATGAGAGACGAGACTGTGCTTTCTCCCGACTGACTCAGACAGAGCTTGAAATTCCTAGATTTTGCAAACCTGGCAAACAGTTTCCTTGTGAGCTATGAGACAGCTAGGTTTGTAAGAAAGGCAGAGCGCAGAATTGGCCAACATCCAAATGAAACCATGACATCATGCCTTGGGAACGGACTCAAAGGCTCGTCCATGATACATTCCAGAAGGAAAAATCTTGGGGCACCTTAAGGAGCTGCAAACGTATTAAGCTTTCTGCTTCGGTGGGCCACATATAATTTCATTCTGATGCATCTGAAGGAGCAAGCCAGGTGCAGGCAGCAATAAATTGGTTTGTCTTTGGGAAGCCATGAGACAAGTTGTTGTTTTGGATAGAAAAGGCTAACACAATTACCTGCTTTGGAAAAATGTTTCTTGAAAGATTTGTGTTAATCCACCTCGAAAAATAAATGCTGTGCAATCTTAAAAACAAACTTCCTAAGCCATAGTGGCTTAACTGTGATCAGTTGCAATCGGCTAGCCTTGCAGATTGTGCTATGTTAAATTGGTATGCTACACCATAAATCGTGATGTGATATCCACATGAACTGGCTCACAGAGAAGACAAGCAAGTTTTTGTATGGCTGAAGGCATCGAACTGTTTTTTTTTAGGTTAGTCTGGTTGTTTTGCAGAGAATGAAGATGCATAAGTTCCTCTTTCTGTGCTGAATTTGTCAGTTTACTTCCTCTTCCTCTAAACTTATTTTTTCCCTCTAAAAGGGATGTCTTCCTGCAACACCTGTCCCCTCAAAATCCACTTTCCAGGAAAGGCAATATTTTTAATTTCTAGACAGAAAGAGCAGGATCGTCTCCAAATCTTTCCAAAACTCTACCACTGAATTCTAGATGTGTGTGGACTAGCTGTAAGACCATGGTGGGTTTCAAGATTTTTAGAACCTCTTCTGTAGGTGTGGCCTGTTTTGTGGGAGTGGCTTGCCAGCCATGTGACCGGGTGGGAGCGGCTTGCCAGCCATGTGATGGGTGGGAGTGGCTTGCTGGCCATGTCACTGGGTGGGGGTGGCTTGCCAGCCATGTGACTGGGTGGGCATGGTCAACTTGTAAAATGTGGTGAAACTCACTTAACAATGCTCTTGTTTAGCAACCAAAATGTTGGCTCAGAAACTCTGAGCACGCAAGTCTTAAAGCTGTCAAGTTACAAGACCCTTGCACCCCTAACCCTTTAGAAAAAAAAATCCTAAGGGTGTTCAAACTTGACAGCTTTAAGACTTGTGGACTTCAACTCCCAGAATTCCTCCTCCAGTGATGTTGGCTTAGAAACTCTGGCATTTGAAGCACGCAAGTCTTAAAGCTGTCAAGTTACAAGACCCTTGCACCCCTAACCCTTTAGAAAAAAAACCACAGGGTTTTTCAAACTTGACAGCTTTAAGACTTGTGGACTTCAACCCCCAGAATTCCTCCTCTCGCTCTTCATCTTGATGATGTGCGGACGGGGGTGGTGGTGGTGGAGGGAGCTAGAACTCATTCTAAACGGCACGGTAGATTTGTGGAACCTCTTCTATAGAACAGGTTAGGACTGGCAGGAACCCACCCCTGTGTAAGACCCACACTTTATGAAATAGTTTAGCCCCGTGATGGCAAACCTATGACAGGCGTTGCCACAGGTGCACAAAGAGCCTCTCTGCGGGCACCCCAGCCCAGCTCCACTGCATGTACATGTGTGCCTCCCGCCCGCTGGTTTTCAGGTCTCTGCTGCGCATGCGCAGGGACGGGCCTTCACTGCTCACAGCAGTTTCTCCCCAGTGCGCCCTAGCTTTCTCCTGCATTCCTGCCACCCATGCCTTTCCCAGTCTTCGCAGGCTCCACACTCCACAGGTGCCTCTCCGTGGCAGGAATGGCGGAGAAAACCTGCAGAAAAACTGCAAAGATCTCGAGCCCCGCACCCCGTTTTGGGCCCGAAAAGTCTCTTGCACCAACCTAGAAGCCAAAATGGGGGCCAGGGGATGGGGCACATGCGCAGGGAACGTGCGCACATCGGGGGTGGGTTCCGGCCAACACTACTGCTAGTTCGCTTGTGTGCATACACTTGATACGCACTGCATGCACTTGTTGCGCATTGCATAGGCTTAATGCACGCTGTGCGTGCATGCTCAGTGCAATTAAAATTGTCCTGTATACGCGCAGAACTGAAAATCAAGATGGCGCCGACCAAGGAAGCAGTTCAGGGGCGTGGCAGGCCTGGGTCGTGGCTGATTCCAGTGACCAAAGCCTCCAAACCTCTACCGATTCAGCCAAACTGGTCGGAACCGGTAGGAACTCACCACTGGCGGGCATGCACGGGTGGCAGGGCACATTCAGGGGGCACTCGCCAAGCATTTTGAGAATTGGGGCGTGCATGTGTGTTTTGGCCACTCGGCACCAAAAAGGTTAACCGTCCCTGGCTTAGCCTATTTCCAGGGCGAGCATCACCACCAAAATTGTTATATTTTTAGGTTGCTTCACATTCAACCCCACCCAAGCCAGAGCCTCTACTAGGCTGAAATACCTTGAAGGCTTTCACAAAAACCTTCTCATCCGCTTGGAGGGAAAGGGAGGTGCGGCATGCAAACAGCCAGCCTTAGAAAAGGGTTCTTTGTTGACCTCCCGATGCTGAAAATAGAGCCTCAGACAAGCCAGCTCTGTTCTCGTTGATGCAGGAATGGCTGGTGGAGCTAAAACCGACGGGTAGAACAGAGCGCAAAGAGAGAACAAGGGAGGGGGGGAGCGGACAGTTGGACCTCGTCTCGTCTCCTGGCTCCAATCGGAGTGATACTGGCTGGCTGGCTGACACATCGGATGCTGAGAGCAAACAAATAGGGAGGGAGTGGGAAGATCCCACTGGTGTATTTTCTGAAGGAGCCTGCAGAAGAAGGGGGTAAAAGCAGCCATCCTTTGCAGGAGACTAAGATGTTTTGGTACCCTACCAAAGATCTAAAAAAGATGTTGAGACTCTAGAAAGAGTGCAGAGAAGGGCAACAAAGAAGATTGGGGGGCTGGAGGCTAAAACAGATGAAGAACGGTTGCAGGAACTGTGTATGTCTAGTTTAATGGAAAGAAGGATTAAGGGAAACACGATAGCAGTGTTCCAATATCTCAGGGGCTGCCACAAAGAAGAGGGAGTCAAGCTATTCTCCAGAGCACCTGAGGGCAGGACAAGAAGCAATGGGTGGAAACTGATCAAGCAGAGAAGTAACTTAGAACTAAGGAGAAATTTCCTGACAGAATAATTAATCATTGGAACAGCTTGCCTCCAGAAGTTGTGAATGCTCCAACACTGGAGGTTTTTAAGAGGAGATTGGACAACCATTTGTCTGAAGTAGTGTAGGATTTCCTGCCTAAGCAGGAGGTTGGACTAGAAGACCTCCAAGGTCCCTTCCAGGTCATTCATTCTATTCTACATTTTTCTGGGATGATAGGAACCTCTGGACTCTACTCGCAGCACCAAGGTTAGGATGGTTAATTCGTTTTATAGAAACACACCTAGAGTCCTTCCATGGTGCTCTCCATCTGTTCTGAAGATCAATTTTGTGCTGGCTAGGATTTATGAGTTGATCTCTAGGACTGACCGCTTTGATCGCCTTGCAGTCCAAGGGACTCGCAGGAGTCTTCTCCAACACCATGGTTCAAAGGTCAAATTCTTTGGCACTCAGCCTTCCTTCACAGCCATCCATTGCAACTGGGAAAACCAGAGCCGTGACTATACACACTTTTGTTGGCAGGGTGATGTCTCTGCTTTGTAGTATGCTGTCTAGATTTGCCATAGCTTTCCTCCCCAGGAGCAAGCGTCTTTTAATTTCTTGGGTGCAGCCCCCATCTGCGGTGATTTTGGAGCCCAGGAAAATAAAATCTGTCACTACCTCCATTTCTTCCTCATCTATTTGCCAGGAATTGAGAGGGCAGATGCCATGATCTTAGTTTTCTTAATGTTGAGTTTCAAGCCAACTTTTGCACTCTCCTCCTTCACCCGCATCAAAAGGCTCTTTAGTTCCTCTTCACTTCCTGACATTAGAGTGGTATCATCTGCATATCTGAGGTTTCATAAGGCCAAATCCTGAAGAGGAAACTCAAATACTTTGGCCACTTAATGAGAAGGACTCACGGGAGAAGAGCCTCATGCTGGGAACGATTGAGGGCAAAATAAGAAGGGGAAAGCAGAGAATGAGGTTGCTGGATGGAGTCAATGAAGTAGTAAGCATGAACTTAAATGGACTCCAGAGGATGGTAGAGGACAGGAAGGCCTGGAGGAAGGTTGTCCATGGGGTCGCAATGGATCGGACTCGACTTTGCAACTAACAACAACAAGGGATTATGGGAGCTAAACTCCAATCCACCTGGGAGGTATCCCTTTGAAGGAATTCATAGAATTCAGCCCTCCGGTTTCCAGCATTGAAACATCTCTGCAAACTAGGATAGAAAAACAGGGAGATCTAATTGTTTTATGCTGGTGGTCTTTGGGTCAAGGGCTTCCAACCACATTTCCCAAACAAGCAAGGCCAGGGCAGGCAATTGGGAGAAGCTAGAACAAAACATTGGACTCGGTTCAAGTTTCAGAAAAACACAGCAACTCTTATTATTCCCCATCATCTTAACCCCTTCCTTTCCTCGGCTCCGCTAAAAAAACCATTCTTCAGTGGCAAAAGTTTGAAGCTGGGAGTGATGCAAGGAAGGTTTTGCAGGAAACTCCTCCATTTGAGGGGAAAAAATTCTTCATGTAGAGTCCTTTCCATGCTGTTTTTCTTGGCAATAATAAGGAAACGCTTTGCTTTGCCTGTCGCGGATTTGATTTGTTGTGATTTCATTTCAAACTGCCCAGTCTAGCTCAAAGCTCCTGGAATGTCCTATCTCGGCTAAACCTGATGCAATTGGCTGCAGGGCTGTTGTCTACCGAGACTTCTGCGATTGGGAAAGAGTTTGCTTAGTGATAAATAGTTGAAATGGTTTGGTCTAATAATGGATTGCTAGCAGCTAACCTTGAGCTTTGTACAAAGCTAAATTCCTTCCTTTTATCTATCTTGAACCAGGGGTGGGTTCCTGCCAGTTCTAACCTCTTCTATAGAAGAGGTTCCACAAATCTACTGTGCCGTTTAGAACCGGTTCCAGCTCCCTCCCCCTCCCCCCCGCCCGTCTGCACATCATCAAGATGAAGAGCGAGAGGAGGAATTCTGGGAGTTGAAGTCCACAAGTCTTAAAGCTGTCAAGTTTGAACACCCTTGAGGTTTTTTTTTCTAAAGGGTTAGGGGTGCAAGAGTCTTGTAACTTCACAGCTTTAAGACTTGCGTGCTCAGAGTTTCTGAGCCAACATTTTGGTTGCTAAGTAAGAGTGTTGCTAAGTGAGTTTCACCACATTTTACAAGTTGGCCACGCCCACTCAGTCTCATGGCCGGCAAGCCACTCCCATCCAGTCACATGGCCAACAAGCCACTCCCACAAAGCAGGCCACACCTACAGAGGAGGTTCTAAAAAAAATTTGAAACCCACCACTGTCTTGAACCTACCGAGTGGAGAAGTTCCTCCTCGTGTACATCTTGAATCTGCAACCCATCAAAATCATTGGCCTAATTGCAACTTGCAGAATTAGAACAGAGAGCTAAAATACTTCCCTTTGCCCCACCCAATAGTTTCCTATAGGTCATGCCCCAAGACAATCAGATCTGTCCACTTTCTATTCAGCTGGTCTCTCTATCATGCTCCAGTTCTACATAGAGTTCTACATAGGAATGATTTTAGTCTGTCATCTGCACCTCTATAACTGTCTGGTTTGGTTCTGCAACCCAATAAGACAGACACAGATTTCAACGGATAATTAGAACTGCAGAAAAAACAATGGCTACCAACCTGCCTTCCATTGAGGACCAGTATGCTACACAAGTCAAAAAGAGGGCTGTGAAAATATCTACACACCCATCACATCCTGGACATAAATAGTTTCAACTCCTACCCTCAAAACGGCGCTATAGAGCATTGCACACCAGAACAACTAGACAAAATACCAGTTTTTTCCCATCACTCTGCTAAGCAAATAATTCCCTCAGCACTGTCAAACTATTTACTAAGTCTGCATTACTATTACTATTAGTCTTCTCAGTATTCCTATCACCCATCTCCTCCCACTTATGACTGCAAGACCGTAACTTTGTTCTTTGATTTATATTGATATTGTTTCCTAATTGCTTATTTGTATCCTATGACTATCACTTAAGTGTTGTACCTTATGATTCTTGGCAAATGTATCTTGTCTTTTTATGTACACTGAGAGCATCTCACCAAAGACAAATTCCTTGTGTGTCCAATCACACTTGGCCAATAAAGAATTATTTTATCTTATCTTATCTTATCTTATCTTATCTTATCTTATCTTATCTTATCTTCATATTCTATTCTATTCTATTCTATTCTATTCTATTCTATTCTATTCTATTCTATTCTATTATATTATATTATATTATATTATATTATATTATTCTATTCAAATGGCCATCTAGCACAAGATCAACGTAGATGGCCTCACAATTAGGGTTGTCTCTTAGAAAGAATCAAGAAGCAGACTGGGATGGAAAACTATGACTCCTAACAGTTGAAAACTGGAGCTCAGTAATTCTGCAACCAAATCTGGAAATCCTCAATTTCCAACCTCAATTAAAAAAAAAAAAAAGGAATTCAGAGATGAGCATGGTCCAGGAAGCAACTTGGAGAAGACGTTACTCCAGAGGTTGAAGCAAGTGTGAGAAAGCAGCTCAGGATAACCCCGCCTTGACTTTGTTTACTATAAGAAGAGACAGAAAGAAGCTCGGGCAGAATTTACCAGAATTTCTCTTTTTATGGCCTACTGTATTATTTACAGGTTATTCCTGGAATGCCCACGGCACCTGGCCTGGTCTGGTTTGAAGGTTTGACCTTCTGAAATAAACTGAGAAAGTCCAGCCAGCTTTTCACTTGAGTTAGAGTGTCTTTTCTGTTCCAATGTAATGTTTACCTTATTTTTTATCTTCATGGGCAATGAGAGTGTTATCAATTTGATGAAGCCTGATCAGATACGTTCTCTAAATAAATAGGCCCTTATTTTTAAAAGCTGGCCAAATCCTTCTGGCTCCTATTTCAAGTGATCTGGAAAGGACACTGGTTGGTCCACTTCTGGTTTAATAATGTATATTGCTGGTCTTTGACCGTAATAAAGATTTTACTTACTTACTTCTGGTTTAAAGATTAACATGATATCAGGCACCTTCAAGCAGGGTGGATTTGGTTCAAATCAAGTCAATTTAAGTCACGATTTAAATCGCGATTTAAATCACTAGTAAAAAGGCTTGATTTAAATCGATTCACTTTAAATCATGATTTTGAAAGTGCAACTGTCATCTCCCTCCCTCAGCGGCTCCTCCTCTGACCTGTTGTTGAGTGAGTCACCGACAGTCCCAATATGGCAGAATATACAGCCTCCTCATGCTACATAACTAAGTTCCGTTCCACACTGAATAAACTAAATTATTAATGAATCTTAAATAGAAAATTATCTTTAGATTTTTTTTTACTCCAGAAGCATTTTATGAAAATAAATTTGATAAAAATAAAAATAAACCGATTTAAATTTTAAAAAATCTGACTTAAATTTTTAAAATCCAATTTTTTGGATCTTTTTTTTTAAAAAAAAAATCATCAATTTTTATCCTGTCTTCAAGGAAATGTGGACAAGGACTCCAGGTGGGTGTTTTTACTGGTTTCTGGAATCATTAATAATAAGAATAGCAATAGCAATAGCACCAGTGGCAGGTTTCAATTTATTTTACTACCGATGAGCTCGTGGGCTCGCATGACGCTTCTGCGCGTGCGCAGAAGCATCTGGGTGGGTGGGCGGAGCCTCCCACCAGCACTACTACAGGTTCGCCCGATCCGGGGCGAATCAGCAGAAACCCACCTCTGAATAGCACCTAGATTTATTTATACGTCACTCATAGTGTTTTACAGAACTCTCTGGGCAGTTATGTCAGCATCTTGTCCCCAAACAATCTGAGTCCTCATTTTACCTCAGAAGGATGGAAGGCTGAGTCAACTTTGAGGCGGTCAGGATCGAACTCCAGGATGTGGACAGAGTTTGCCTGCAATGCTGTATTCTAACCATTGCGCCACCACTAAGAGATTTAACTGGGTTCCTTGGTAGCTAAGCAGGTAAACATGGTATGGAAACTGGGCCATAGGAAGAAGAAAGGGGAAGTGTGGGGAAGAGTTCATTGAGTGTGGCAGAAACCCCACTTCTCTCAAAATAACACCTCAAGTGTCATGATGTCACCAAGGCAATGTTGCAATTTTGTTTTCTCAACCTAGATTTCAAGTTCAGCCTGTTAAAATCGTCAAGTGGAAAAATGGAGTCAACAAGCAACCTCTCATCTTGAATTTTTTTTTAAAAAAAAGAAAAAAAGCAAAGAAAGTTGACAGGGGGAATATTTCACATGACCAAGAACAGAGGAATTTACAAACACCCATTTAAAGGGGGACAATTCATCCTTTTGGCTAGAAAACCCCCCAAACAATTTGGTCAACAGGTGGAGCTTAATAATCTCATACCAACAGAGAGGTTTGACACTTTCATTTTGTTTTGATCCAATATCAATTTTATTCTTAACTACTTTGTCACTAATATATAGAAGAATGGGTCCATAATTTGCAAATAGATTTAGTAGTTTAAATGTTTCGGAGGGGCTGTTTTGCATGGGGCGGGAACTAATGTCATAATAATGTATTAATCAGTATTCAACTAGGGAGGATAAATGTGTATAAATGTTGTCCTTTTTCTTTTTTTAATATTTTGATGGTTTTGTGGGTTTTTAGGTTTTTTCCTTTGGATTTTTCAGCAGTGTTGTATTTTGCATTTTAACTTTCATCTTGAATAAAATAAAGACATGCCAAAAGAATCTCACACCTCCAGCACGGTGCCCTACTTTTTAGTTCCTAGATTAGATGGGGCCTCCTGCTTGAGCAGTGGGTTGGACTAGAAGACCTCCAGAGTCCCTTCCGACTCTGTTATTCTGTTTCTTGGAGTTTTCATCTTCCACACATGGCCATCACCCTCGATGCTAGTTAGCTCTGCAAAGACATTCTACGCCTCTCCTAACTTCGGGCGTACAGTATCTTCAGCTCTAGCAGGTCCCAAGGGCATTTGAGCATGCTAAACATTCTGAGAAGATCACATTTCCTCCTGGCGAAAGGGCAGAAGCTTCCATCCTGATCAACATTCCTCTGCAGAGGACATTGGCTTCCAAAATGGACCTGCCTCTTGGCTTCTAGCATGCTCCGAGCAAAAAAAAAATCAAGGACAAATAGCCAGAACCACACTTAGCAAAATGAGCATGGCGGGTAGGAAGGGAGCAAGGAAGACACGCGGCTGATCTGGGAACTAATTCTTAAAGCAAGCATAGTCAGATACTTTTTATGATTGCATTTCTCAACTTTGGCACTTTTAAGATGACGAGAGTTCCAATGGATGAGAATATTTGCATCTCAGGGTTGAACTGTGGGTCCTTGGTGCTCTCTGAGCTTGTTTTCCTGCAGACGTTTTATTACCAAAGTAGGTAACATCATCAGGGCTGGTAGGGAAAGGGGGCTTGCTCTCTTTTTATATTCTAATGGCATTTTATATTGTATTTGTGGCATTTTATATTGTAATTGTGGCATTTTATATTGTAATTGTGGCATTTTATATTATTAGGGGCATAACATGGGAGGAAAGCTCACTCCCATGATAATGTTAACTCATTGGGCAATGAAACATCTGCAAGAAAACAATGAGGCTCAAAAAGCACCAAGGACTCCAACTGTCTGGAGTTCAACTCCCATGGCTGGCTGGGAAATTCTGGGCATTGAATCCCAGACATCTTAGTTTTGAGAAAGTTGGGGTTTAGGAACTCAGACTGGAGGAAGACTTTAGTTCTCACATTCAAATCAACATTTTCCAAGCTGAGCTGCCATTTTGACTCCGCCCTTTCTCGTCTTAAGAAGCACAAAGCAGAACATGTAGATCACTCAATTTTGGCCTGGTTGGGATGCAGATGGGGTCCTGGGTTTAGCATCCAGCTAGCCACTTATGAGAGATAAAACCACAGGTGGTATTCAGCAAGTTCTGGCCAGTTCTGGAGAACCGGTAGCAGACATTTTGAGTAGTTCAGAGAACCGGCAAATACCACCTCTGACTGGCACCGCCCCCATCTATTCTCTGCCTCCCGAGTCCCAGTTGATTGGGGAGGGAATGGGGATTTTGCAGTAATCTTCCCCTGCCACGCCCACCAAGCCACCTCCCACCAATCCATGCCACGCACACCAAGCCAAGCCCACAGAACCAGTACTAAAAAATGTTTGAATCCCACCACTGGATAAAACCCTGATTTAAATATTTGGAGCCATGTGTGATTCTGACCCATTAATAGTTTATTCCACAAAGGAACTGTGGCTGTAATAATGCATGAGCCTCACTTTGCAATCACGTTTGGCAGCTGCAATGCCTTAAAACATCTGGACCAACCCAGAAAGTTCATTTTGACAGCCACAAAGCCTTCCTTACCAAAAGACAACCTAGCCAAGCATCCCTTCTCTTAATTTCTCACAAGCTCCAAGCTTCCCAAGGCATTTGGAGACAACTTGAAGCCAAATGTGGATTCTGGGCATGGTAATTCCTGCACAGTTGGGGAAGAGAAGCCTAACTGAACTCAGCTTGCGGATTTTGGGTATGGTAGTCCCTGCACAACTGGAGGAAGACACCCCAATTGAGCTCCACTTGTGGATTCTGGGCATGGTAGTCCCTGCACAGTTGAGGGGAAGACAGGCCTCCTTGAACCCCAAGTTGAGGAGCCAAGTTTTGCGATGGGGAGGAGAGGAAGCGCTGTCCCCAGCTCACCTGATGGGGGGTCCCAGGAGCACCAGGTGCATGAAGAGGATGAAGGGCTTGTCGCTGGTCAAGTCCCGGTTGACGAAGATGAGGGTCAGCTGGACCATGACGGAGGAGAGGAGCATCAAGAGCAGCGTCAGGATCATCCAGAACTGGTCGTTGGAGCGGCTGTAGGAGGCGGTCACCACGCAGGCCGAGGCCAGCTCCCCGCAGTACAGGAGGGTGGTGAAGATGATGCCCAGCGGCGGGTTAGTCCTGGTCACCGCCTGCGAGGCCACTCTGCGCAAAAGCTTGCGGGGACGGTTTGGGCTCCTTCCACGGGAGACGTGGTCGGAGCATTCTTCCACCGAAGAGTCTGCCGCCGCCGCCGCCGCCACTTTCCCACGGCCCATGCCTCCCGCAGCTGCTCCAGCCCGGGGCGGTTCAAACCCCGCACCCAAAAAGAAAACCCACAAAGGACCCTCCCGTTGCAACTGAGACATCCACCTGCTCCCCCCCCCCTTGTCCCCTTCAGCC
Organism: Thamnophis sirtalis; assembly: GCF_051295495.1. Lineage (NCBI taxonomy): Eukaryota > Metazoa > Chordata > Lepidosauria > Squamata > Natricidae > Thamnophis > Thamnophis sirtalis. The sequence goes on along the minus strand of NW_028261393.1, from coordinate 47,518,098 downwards.
ACTTTTCAAAGGGGAGCCCAGGCAGCTGATGGGGAAACGGCCGGCGGGGCCAACGAAGCGCCCCAGCAAAGCGTAGGCGCCGGCAAGCTCGGGCTTTGCAAACGCGTCCATTTCACAGGCGGAGGAAAGGCAAGACTGAGTCCGCGGCTACTCCCGAGCGCTGGGAAGGGCGGCGGGGCAAGGCGAGAGCTGCTCAAGCAAGGAGAAGCGAGCGCCGAGCCCCCCGGGGCCGGTTCCCTCCCCTCCCCTAGTCTCCGGCTCTGGGGTGGTCAAATCCACGCAAGCCCCCGTGGGAAGCTCCGCGTCTCGCGTCTCCGTGGAGGGCGGGCGGCTCCTCTTCGAGACCCGGAGCCCGCGGGCTCCTCCTTGCCGACCCCGGCGGGGCGCGAGCGGCAGCTGCTTGCGAGCGGAGCCCGGACGGCCACGCACTCCTCCGTCCGCCCGCTCGCTCGGCTTGATCCGGAGCCGGGAAAACAGGTGTGTCTGCTCCGGCTCGGGGAGGCGAAACCGGGTCCTAGCGCACGCCCTGCTTGGCAGCGCCAGCCTCCTGGCCTCCAGTCGCGGGGAGTTCCTCGGTCGCTGCTTGGAACCGGGTGGATCAGGCGTCAGGACTTGCCAAAAGAGGACTGAGGCTAGGTTCCACCGGTTGGGCTTCGGACTGCTCCGCGACAAGTTATAGGCGGCTGGACGGGAGTCAACATCTGCTAAAAGAAGTGGGGGGGGAGGGGGAGAAGAGGTAATGTAAGCAAGTAATTTCAGAATGAGACTTAAAAGACCTTTTTCCCCTTCTGCCCCACAAATCCCTCTGCTATTAATTAGCAACAGCACTTAGATTTATATAAATGCTTTCCGGCTCTCTCTAAAGGGTTTACAGAGCATATTGCCCCCCAACAATCTGGGTCCTCAGCATCATTTGAAAAGAGGCCATCTTCCAGGCTTAAATCCGTAGATGGGGGCCCTGGGGATGCTTGGGTCTTGCGTTAAAATCCAGATGTTTTAAAGCTTGGCTTATTTTTTCTTTGCATGCATTGAGATTTAAGATTTAAGATTAAGATTTAGTTTATTTGTATGCCGCCCTTCTCCAGGAGGGACTCAGGGCGGTGAACAACTCAAAAGGGGAAAAGGGGATACAAACACAATACATGTAATTAAAATACACAAGAGTCATACAGCCATACAAGTCGAGAGGGGAGGGGAACTCATCAACCCCAGGCCTGCTGGCACAGCCAGGTTTTGACGGCTTTCCGGAAGGCCTGGAGAGAGGTGAGGGTCCGAATCTCCGCAGGGAGTTCATTCCAAAGGGCCGGAGCTGCTACAGAGAAGGCCCTCCCCCGGGTGGTAGCCAGATGGCATTGGCTAGTAGACGGAACCCAGAGGAGGCCAACCCTGTGCGATCTAACGGGTCTATGGGAGGTAATTGGCAGCAGGCGGTCTCTCAAGTACCCAGATCCAATACCATTGATATAAGGAGCAACCCTTAACCTGCTAGCATAGCAGTAGTAGCATAGCCTTTATTGTCACTGTACATCATCTTATACCAGCGGTTACCAAATAGTGGTCTGTAGACCACTGGTGGCCCGCAAGAAAATTTAGGTGGTCCGCAGAAAAATTATTTGCTTTTCTTATATTGCACTCAATGCTATTTATCTTTTTTTAAAAAAAAAAATCCATATTAGTGATCCACGGAATTTAAAATTATGAATTTAGTAGTCCCTGAGGTCCGAAAGGTTGGTGACCACTGATCTATACAACAAAATTGGTTTGAAATTAAAAAATTAGCCCCAAATTGTTGGAAATGCAAAAGACCAGGCACCTTTTATCATATGTGGTGGACATGCAATGAGGCAAAAAAAAAATAATAATACTGGAAAATGGTACAATTGTGGTTGGAACAATTGGTGGGAGGCAAAATTTTGTTCAAACCAGAAATTTTTCTCCTAGGCATACTACTGGAGGGGTATAATAAAGATGTGCTTTATCTAATTATACATGTACTAACTGTGGCACGTATAACTTATGCGCAGTATTGGGAAAAAAAGAAAATACACCATCAGAGTTAGATATATTTAGGAAAACTTTGGCCTGTGCGGAAGCAGATAGGCTCACGCTTGAACTAAAAAATAAAGGGGAATCGGAATATTACAAAGTCTGGAACAGATTTTATGATTGGTATAAGACAAGGTGACAAACAGTAAATAATGGGATTGGATAGAAGGATAGATAATGTATTAAGTAGGCTATTAGTTATTGGATGAGATTATCTGTATATAATGTGATTGTATGGTCACTACGACTTCACAGTGCTGCACTGATTTGAATGTAAAAACAATAAAAATATATTTTTTTAAAAAGAAATTGGTTTGGAATTAGCATGAAAATGCACAGACAATGAAACAAGAGCATATGGAGCTAATGGAAATGATAGAAGAGATGGGCAACTGATTTGTCCACAAACATCACATTTATCCCGCGGGGGGGGGAGTTAACTCATTAGGTATCCTCTGGAGCAGTGGTGGGTTTCAAAAATTGTTCGAACCTACTCTGTGGGTGTGGCCTCCTTTGTGGGAGTGGCTTGCCGTCCATGTGACTGGATGGGAGTGGCTTGCCGTCCATGTGACTGGATGGGAGTGGCTTGCTGCCCATGTGACCGGATATGAAGATGCCAAAGACACTTGTCAGAACCACCTTAAATCACCTCACACACAGCACTGGCATGCATAAGAATATGATGTAAACTTGTTTTTTAAAAGGCATCTTTGGTTCGCGTTAAAACAACTTCAACACACGCAATGTTCTGATTGCACCACAAACACAGTAGTCATCCTTACCTTTCACAGAGGCACTGAGTTTTATAAATATGAGCATGATAGTGTGGTATAATCACATCCAAGGACCAGTGGTGGGTTTCAAAAAATTTTGGACCCTCTTCTGTAGGTGTGGCCTGCTTTCCGGGTCCACTGGTGGAACCTCTTCTAACCGGTTCGGCAGATTTGACAAACCGGTTCTACCGAATAGGTGCAAACTGATAGGAACCCACCTCTGCTCTGGAGTACAAATTCCCAGAAGTATTTGGGATAAGCAGGGTAGGAGTTCCACGCAAGCCATTGGCACCTTCTCAATATTTCCTATCTTTGAATCTCGGATACATTTCTCGCTAATAGTGCGACAAATCGCACAAATCGAAGAGAGGCAGCAAAAGCAAAAGGCGGGGTGGGGGAGCAAATTCAAAACCAGAGGGTTAGGGTTGCTGTAATATTTTCCACCATCCATAAGGATGCGAAAGTGAAACTCTTGCCAGTTTGTTCGTTTATTCTCTATCAACCAGAGTTCAACAGAAGCCGCCTTATCTCCTCATACGGCAGCACATTTACTGCCTTTACAGCCTTATGCGGTGATTAAACCACCTAATCAAAATCTTTCTATCTAGCCGGTTTTCCAGAGTGAATCAATCAACCTGTTCTAGAAAATCCAATAAAGAAGCTTGGGGGGGAAGGCTGTCTCGTTTTCACCAAAGTCCAAATTGTGACACGTATGGAGGGCTTTTCTATGCAGCCTACGGTTGAGTGCAAATAAAGCCATATTAAATATCGCATTGCTAAAGTTGCCTGCATTTATAATGTTGTGCTAAGGTGAAATTTCTCAGCTTCTATCTTATTTATTTGGCCAAATGTGGTTAAATGCACAAGGAATTTGTCTCAGAAGGACTCAGTGTACTTGCAAAGCAACAGAATGTAGTAGTAGTAACAACAACAACAATAATAATATAATTAATATAATATATATAATATTAATTATATATATATATATTAATTAAATATTATATATAATATTAATATAATATTAAAACAGCAACAAACTGGTGGGAACATCAGCCTGAAAAAGTCACCGAAAATCAGATGGTCAAGATCTTGTGGGATTTCCATATACAAATGGACAAAATACTGGCGCATAATACACCAGACATCCCACTGGTTGAGAAAAATAAGGTCACAATCATAGACATCGCAATACCAGGTGATAGCAGGGTCGCCGAGAAGGAACATTAAAAAATCGCAAAATACCAGGACTTAAAAATCGAAATTCAACGACTATGGCACAAACCAGCAGTGGTAATTCCAGTGGTAATTGGCACACTGGGTGCTATTCCAAAAGCACTGGAATTACATTTAAAACAGTTAAAAATTGACAAATGCAAAAAGCCACACTGCTTGGTTCTGCACGCATATTACAAAAATACGTTACGACGTCCTAGGCCCGACTAGTAACCAATGCCAAATCTGGCAAAACAACTGGCCTCTGTGGTACAATTGTATAATAATAATATAATAAAACTGGTACTACCCATATGACAAAGGCAAGCATGGGTGGTACCAGCAGTAATAGGCACCTTGGGTACAGTCCCAAAACAACTGGAGTTCCACCTAGACACCATAGGCATTGACAAATTTGCCATCAGTCAATTGCAGAAGGCAGCTTTACTTGGAACTGCTTCCATCCTTCGAAGATATCTATAATACCATCAAACATCCAGATCTGCCTATCGCAGGTCCTTGGTAAGGACTCAATAGGTAGACAAAAATGTCAACCCCAGTCTGAACATCTGGCTGTGGTGTTGTTGTTGTTGTTAACCAAATAAAGGTTGAAGTAAAAACAATAAAAGGGATAAATAACACTGCAGTCACACCCTATGAGTTAATATACATACACATTAGACAAAAAACTTAGTCACTGTATTGTGTCAGCTTGGAAAATTAAGTGTTCAACAGAGTAGTGGCACAAGTAACCATCCCTCTGTTTTCTTGACTTATAGCACCTTATTGTACCATCCCAAGAGAAGGAGTTAAAAGAAATAATTTTAAAATATTCAAAGGTAGTGCCTGTCTGAAAATCACAGCCGAAGGATAAGATTAGTCTGGAATTCTGCAATAGATGAGATGTGTTTCTCTGTGTGCACGCATGTGCATGTCCAGGTCTGTGTGTGTCCGTGCAGACGTACATCTGTGTATAGGATAGGTTGGGCTGCGCCTACAAGGGCAAGAAATATGAGTGGACTCTGTACAAACGAAATAAGGAAACTGACAATCCAGGTGATTTGGCATCAGGCCACGTGGGAGACAATGCCACAAGAGATCGATCTTCTGAAAAGGCAGAATGAAGGGAAATGTGCCTAGGAGAAAGAGAAGGATGAAGATACAGAGGTGGCATTCAGCTGGTTTGGACCAGTTCGCCCGAACCAGTAGTGGAAATCGTGGGTGGAAATCACGGGTGGGCTCACCCACCTGCCCTGGCTCTATGCCAGTGGTGGGTTTCAAAATTTTTAGAGCCTCTTCTATAGGTGTGGCCAGCTTTGTGGGAGTGGCTTGCCGGCCATGTGACCAGGTGGCAGTGGAAAATGTGATGAAACTCACTTAACAACGCTCTTGCTTAGCAACCAAAATGTTGGCTCAGGAACTCTGGCATTGAAGTGTGCAAGTCTTAAAGCTGTCAAGTTACAAGACCCTTGCACCCCTAACCCTTTAGGGGAAAAAACCAAGGGGTGTTCAAACTTGACAGCTTTAAGACTTGTGGACTTCAACTCCCAGAATTCCTCCTCCAGTCGTGTTGGCTCATAAACTCTGGCACTTAAGTGTGCAAGTCTTAAAGCTGTCAAGTTACAAAACCCTTGCACCCCTAATCCTTTAGAAAAAAAAACCCAGGGGTGTTGAAACTTGACAGCTTTAAGGCTTGTGGACTTCAACTCCCAGAATTCCTCCTCTCGCTCTTCATCTTGATGATGAGCAGATGGGCGGGAGGAGGGAGCTGGAACCGGTTCTAAATGGCACTGTAGATTTGTGGAACCTCTTCTACAGAAGAGGTTAGAACTGGCAGGAACCCACCCCTGCTTTATGCCATCCTATTTAGGCACGTTTTCAAGCTGCGTGTATACATGCAAGCCCCACACATGATCAAAGTGCATGCGCTGGAAGCCGAGTGCATGCCTGGATGGGGCGCACTCACATTTGTGCAAGTACCCACATTTTTGCGTGCGCTCACAATTTGCGAACCAGTAGGGAAAGTAAATGAATACCCCTCCTGATGATATATAGGCCAGGGGTGTCAAACTCGAGGCCCGTGGGCCTAATCCGGCCCACAAGGTGCTTAGATCTGACCCATGGGGCCACCCTGGAAACAGCAAAGGATCAGCCCCTGGTTTCTCTGGCAGCAAAAATGGAGCTCAGGAGGACTGTGTGCGCGTGCACCCACAAACACCCCGGTGCTCCATTTTCGCTGGCAGAGAGCTAGCAAAGCAAACTGAAAACAAAACAAAAGGAGAAATGTTTCCCCTTTTGCATTTGAGCATGCAAGAAGGGACAGGAAAAGAGAAAGGGACAGAGGAAAGAGGAAAGAAAAAGAAGGGAAGGTGGGAAGAGAGGAAGGAAGGAAAAAGAAGGAAAGAGGGGAAGGAAGAAGTAAGAATGAAGAGGGAAGGGAAAAGAAGAGAAGGAAGGGAGGGAGGGAGGGAGGGAGGGAGGAAGGAAGGAAGGAAGGAAGGAAGGAAGGAAGGAAAGAAGGAAGGAAAGAAGGAAGGAAGGAAGGAGATTATAATGAGAAGGAAGGATGGTCTGAGGGGCGTCCTTCCTTAGCACTTGGCCACCACAGGTGCCCTCCAACATGAGTAACATCAAGCTGGCCATGCCCACACTGGCCATGCCCACCTCGGCCATGCCTACTCTGCCCCCCCTTCCCTGAGATCAAATGCCACCCTGATGTGGCCCTCAATGAAACTGAGTTTGACACTCCTGGTATCGCGCAAAGCTGGGCAACTTGCAACTAGTTTCTTGATCCCAAACCAGCCTCCTGGATTGATATCCAGCATGTGGGGCATTGCACATTTGAACACAGAAAAGTATGCCCTGAACATAACACAGCGTGGGTGTTGCTCCTTCCTTGGCGCCTGGTTGGAGTTCCACTAGGACCATGAAGAAAGCTGTGCTCTGGGGGAAACGTTGCCTGTGAAACATGCGGACTGACACGTCACAATTCTCCATTCCAAATATAGCCATGAATTGAGTCTAGAGACAGCTGGGTGCCCTGCAGCCAGATGAGCACTGTGGGAGTTTTGCAATCGGTTTCAAGCCTGCCTGCAACAGTTGGACTAAGTAAATAAGGGAATAAATAAATAAGTAGAGCCACTTCGGCTTAGTGGTTGAGGCATCAGGCTAGAAACCAGGAGACTGTGAATTCTAGTCCTGCCTTAACTCTAAAAGCTGGCTGGGTGACTCTGGGTCAATCACTCGGAAACTATGAGTTCTAGTCCTTCCTTAGGCCTGAAAGTTGGCTAGGTGACTTTGCCCAATCACCAGGTGACGGTGAATTCTAGTCCTACCTTAGGCATGAAAACTGTCTGGGTGACTTTGCCCAATCACCAGGTGACGGTGAATTCTAGTCCTGCCTTAGGCATGAAAACTGGCTGGGTGACTTTGCCCAATCACCAGGTGACGATGAATTCTAGTCCTGCCTTGGGCATGAAAACTGGCTGGGCGACTTTGCCCAATCACCAGGTGACAGTGAGTTCCAGTCCTACCTTAGGCATGAAAGTTAGCTGGATGACAAATGGAGTTGCTGCTTATTAAAACAATTCAAAAAAGATTATACTCCTGGAGGAAAAATGGAAAATAGACCAAAAGAGAGGGAGAGGAGGGGCAACCATAATTAAAGATTGCATCTCTCAAGCTTCTTTTGATTGTTTGATCTCTTGAATGCCACAACAGCTGGCTGGGGAGTGCTGAACGTTGGCATCCAGATGTCTTAAAGTTCCCAAGGTTGAGAAGTAATGATTTTAGAGACTTTGGGGTGGGTTCTTTGACTTCTGTCCCAACTTTGTAATTTTAACGGTAAATTAAAGGGGGAAAGTTCGTCAAATTCGTATGAGGAATGCAAATTTATCAAACGCCGCACATTTCAATTAATAGCTTAAACTTCACCTGAAATGTGCTCTCTCCAACTTTCGCAATGCAGCTCACACTTCATATTTCCCTGCGTTTGAGCCAGAGGTGATATTCAGCCAGTTCTGACCAGTTCTAGAGAACCGGTAGCAGAAATTTTGAGGAGTTCAGAGAACCGGCAAATACCACCTCTGGCTGGCCCCGCCCTCATCTATTCTCTGCCTCCGGAGTCCCAACTGAGTCTTCTTCTGTTGTCCTGCACAGGAGAATAGAGCTGGAAAGCAGGTTGGTGGGGTGGGGAGGGAATGGGGATTTTGCAGTATCCTTCCCCTGCCATGCCCACCAAGCCACGCCCACCAAGCCACATCATGCCCACAGAACCAGTAGTAAGCATCAATGCTTTACTACTTACTACTTACTACTACTTTCATTTTCCCCTCCATGGTTACGATCTCTTTTAAACTGTTTTCTTCTAAGCAGCAATCCCATTTGATCTGCACACAGGCATTTTGGGTGTTGGGCCAAGAAAATTTAGTTGGCTACTGTTGAACAAACAGTTCAGGGAGCCAGGCTGCTCCGTTTTCAAAATAGCAACCCCTATGACTGGGCAGACAGGATGTGTGAGGGGTGTGTGTGTCAAAAATGAAACCTCTTCCTTGGAAGAAAAAAAAAGATGATTTTAAAGCACTGTAATAGCTTCACAGAACAGTTCCCGGTGTCGGAGGTTAGCACCACCCTTCTCCTAGAAAAATGAAATATTTTAGGAAATATTAAAAGGGCAGAATATTTCTCCTAAAAGGGAGGTAGAAACTCATCCCCCACACCTTTGTCAATGGGCCATTAGGGCCTGAGCCAGTTTATTCTACATAACAAAGATTTACCTCCTTCAGGCAGAGCCATAATAGGAATCCCAAAGCCCTTTCATTACATCATCACCCAGCAAGGCTCAACCAAGCTTGGGACTCAGGAGAGCCTACAGAGTTGCCCCTGCATGGCCCCATGGGAGACTGACAACCAATCAGACTACAAGCTCAAGTTCAAAAGCCCAGAGAGGGTCTAAAATCCAGGCACTCTCCGCATCTCTTCTCTTTTTTTTTCTTCTTCACCCAACATCTTCAAGGCAGGTGGTCCTGCCCACCATTAAAACCACCACGTTTCCAGTGTCTTTCTCCCCACTTGGAGCTGAACCCAGAAGGACATTTCTTCCAACACCAGCCAATAAAGTGATTGGAGCATTTGCATCTCCTCTCTCTCACTTGCACTCACCCTGTGCTGACAGAAACCAAGATATCCCGATTATCGAAAAGGCCAAGCTAACGATTAACTCAACCAGAAGATCCTGCCCACACATTTCTCCTCTCAATACCGGTTTTTCCAACTAGCTGCTATTCCTTGTTCAACAACAGGCAGTGTTTGCTTCCCCGTTAGGTTAAGGAAAGCTAGAATTCCTCTTCAATCAAACACATTTTGCTTTTTTTTAAATAAAAAAAAAGAGCCAAGGTGGCGCAGTGGTTAAATGCAGCACTGCAGGCTACTGCTAGATCAGCAGGTCAGCGGTTCAAATCTCACCGGCTCAGGGTTGACTCAGCCTTCCATCCTTCCGAGGTGGGTAAAATGAGGACCCAGATTGTTGGGGGCAATATGCTGACTCTCTGTAAACCGCTTAGAGAGGCCTGAAAGGCCTATGAAGCGGTATATAAGTCTACTGCTATTGCTATTGCTATAAAAAAAAAAAGGCATAAGCCATCATGAGTTGCAGCTCACCTCATCCGATGCAAAAGGGATGCAGGATTTAAACCGGGATGAAGCAGAAGAAGGGGAAGCTTAGGCATTGAATAACATGAATTCTTCTGCGGGGATGGGGGGAAAGTATTCCCAAATGCTTCCTAGATTTTTGTTTTAACTCTCCTAAGGAATGAAACTCTTTGCCTGCAGTGACTTTGGAGCTTAAACGCAATTCATTTCCTCAACTGAAGCAGAAAGTTATCTTGAATGGCCAGATCTGGGCAGTCTGAAGAGCAGGAAGAGAAGCAGCTCACACAAACAACACTTTCAAAGAGATAACACTTCAGTCCCAAACCAAGACAGAAATACTGTACATTCAACATGATGGCAAACCTTCCTCGATTGAACGTCTATTTCTTGTGCTGCTGTTTTCAGTGGGGTTTTTTAAACTTGCCATTCTGACATGCGGTAATCTCTGAGCTTCATTGTTTACCTGAAAATGTTTCATTAACAAACTAGGTAACACCCTGAGTGCTCATTAAAAGTGTTAGGAAATGTCGGATAAATGAAATGTCTGCAAGAAAACAGCCAATCCAGAAAGGACCCAGGACATAGTTGAACCCTGAGCTACAGATAAAGCCATGCCCACCAAGCCAGACCCACAGGACAGGTAATAAAAAAATTTGAATCCCAAATGCTGGCTTGCTGCTCACACAAATCAAGCTACACATGTGCACACCAGCTCACTACTTACGCAAGGGCTGTGTGTGCACGCATGTGCATGCAGTGGCCTGCTACCTCCATGGCCTGGTTCCCCTTTCCCCCAGCCAGGCCGCCAAGTCATAAAGATTGGGGACCGCTGTCCAGCCCCTTTTTGAAGTCTGCCGACTCTTATCTGGTGCCAATTCACCTTAACTGTTAGTAGTTCGTATCCTTGTCTATAGTTGCATGAAATACACTTGCAGTGCTTTGGAACTCTATCCTGCATGCTGATTTCTTGCACTTGACAGGAAATGTGCAACTTCCTGAATGTATAGATATATGAGAGTTAATGTAGTGATTAAGGCATCTGGCTAGAAAGCAAGAGACTGAGAATTTTACTCCCACCCTAAGGACAAAGATCGGCGGTTCGGCGGTTCGAATCCCTAGCACCACGTAACGGAATGAGCTCCCGTTACTTGTCCCAGCTTCTGCCAACCTAACAGTTCGAAAGCACGTAAAAATGCAAGTAGAAAAATAGGGACCACCTTTGGTGGGAAGGTAGCAGTGTGCTCTGCGTCCCTTTGGCATTTAGTCATGCCAGCCACATGACCCCTTCGGACAGCACTAGCTCTTTGGCTTTGAAACGGAGATGAGCGCCGCCCCCTAGAGTCGGAAACGGCTAGCACATATGTGTGAGGGGAACCTTTACCTTTACCTTACTCATCTTAGTTCTCTGATAAATTTGTGAAATTCCAGCTTTTTTCCTCCCGTGCACCACACTCTTGGGAAGAGATTATATACCTTTCAGGTGATCTGGTAGAAGTCTTCGCTTTCATTTTTGAAATTCCAGAGGATTGCGACAGGAGCTGGTGATGGGAACTTTTGTCACCATCCACCTGCCTTCTTTTCCAGTTGGACGTGAGAAGGAAAACCGCAAACTAACGTTGGAGGAAGAGGTGAAGTTCTGAGTAGGGATCGTGGCACGCCGATTGCAAGGTGATCCTTCAGAATCCTCCCTGCCTTCCCTTAAATGGCTTTTCCTTCTCAAAGGGAATCTGTAGAATTTCTCATCGGGGCTTGGAAAACAGGCAGCTTCTATTGTCAAGCAGTGGAATAAATTCTACTACGAAGAGTCTCTCCAGGCAACAGTTTCTATGGAAACCCGGGACTTGTCCTGCATCACCAAAAAGCAGGGGGGGAAACCGAAGAGAAGGTCTCCAAAGGCCTCCGACTATATCTTTCGCTGAAGGGATTCACAATACATTTGACAATGGATCTCAGGACCCCAGAGGCTTAAAGAGTCTGTGATGAAAGAGGCAGACACGGAAACAGAATCCGGGCCAGTAGGACGATGTCAAAGCCCTCCTACCATCCTTTTCAAGATGGTCCACGCCTTGTCATTTTGTTTTGTTGGTATCCGTGTGTTGCGCCTGTTACAATAACACTTCACTGATCTCCAAGTTAATTTTGTTGAGCAGCTGCGGATTCAATTTTATTCCAGTGTAGGAAGTTAGCACCCAGCTCTCTCCTAGAAGAATGAAATATTCTAGAGAATGTTAAAAAGGCAGAATATTATATTTACCTGGATGAAAAATTGAGAAATATGTTTTGTTTTTTTTAGGCAGGCAGCAGACTCACTCTTCATAGCCCCACACCCTCTTCAATAGCCCACAGCAGATGTCAGCACTTAAGAGATAAAGAGATAGCTAGGTCACTCCTCAGTTATTTTTACTAGGTATATGTACTGACTTTACAGCGGTAGAGACCAATTTGGTTCTGCACCTAATAACGGCAGCAAGACTGTTGGTGGCGCAATACTGGAAGAAGGAAGATGTGCCTACAACTCAAGAATGGACATTGAAAGTTACAAATCTAGCCAAGATGGCTAAAATATCGGCATATCTTAAAGACCACTCAAATGAGAGATATAAACGAGACTGGAAAAAATGGATTGACTATACACAAAACAAATATGGGACTAAGAAATTCCAGATAGCCTATGCTTAAGAATAGGAATAAGTTAAACTGCTTAAAGTTTGTGTAACAGCAAGAAGCTGATTTCAACGTAGAGATCTTATTGACTTCCTTTCCTTTTTTTTTTTAATCTCCTTTGTTTTAATATATTTTAGACTGTGTTTGTTAAAAAGCTACACCGTGTACGGGCTCTGGGAAGTCGGGGGGGGGGGAAGGGGCTAGGGGGGAGGGGGGAAATATAGTATGTGCTAGATTTTAAAGTAACACGATTGCACTTGTATACTGTTGCTCTTTAATTCTAGTGTAAAAATAGGACAAGCTGAATATATTGATAGATAGTAGAAATACACCGAAGGGAGGAGTAGAGGGAAAGAAGAAAGAGGGGTAGAGAGGGTGGGAGAGAGGATTGGAGGGAGGGCGAGAAGGAAGGGAGGGAGTGTATTGGGAGAGAGGAGTGATAGAGGGGGAGGGGAAGTAGGGTAGAGGGGAATGTTGGAGGGAAGAAGGAAAGTTGGAGGGGGGCGAAAGAAAGGGTGTATGGAGGGTCGAAGGGGTATATTGGGTTTGTATTTTGGGGGGTATTGTTGACAAGAGGGATGACTGTGTTTATTGTTCAATGTTATATGGCCCCGGTTATGCACAGTATATATGTGACTGTACGAAATGAAATGGAAAATAAAACATATTTACAGAAGAGATAGCTAGGTCTATTCATAAGCAAATGCCCTCACCCAAGATCCAACAAAGGTAGGATTAGCCCTCTACCTATCTAGCAACAGAACTCATCACATGGCACCTGGGGAGATTACATCACCCAGCAAGATTCAACCAAGCCTGGGGCTCAAAGGATAACCTACAAAGTTAACCCTGCATGGCCCCATGAGAGTCTGACACCCAATCAGAACACAGGCTCAAATTCAAAAGCCCAGAGAGGGTATAAAACCCAGGCACTCTCAGCATCTCTTCCCTTTTTTTCATCCAGGATCTCAAACCACGTGATCCTGTCTATCAATAAACCTTCTTTCCAAGCAACGTCCATAAATCCAGTCTCTTTCTCCCCACTTGGAACTGGACCCAGATGGACATGTCTTCCAACACCAGTATGAAACTTTTTGTTAAAAAAAACAATCCTGATTAAGAACCTCACACACACACCCTTTCTCTTCTCTCTCTCTCTCTCTCCTTTAATATAGAAAGTTGAAGCATTATAACGGTGGTGAAATTCAATTTTTTTTACTATCGGTTCTGTGCGCATGGCTTGGTGGGTGTGGTGTGGTTTGGTATAGCTTGGTGGGTGTGACTTGATGGGCGTGGCAGGGGAAGGATACTGCAAAATCTCCAATCCCGCCACACTCTGGGGCCAGCCAGAGGTGGCATTTGCCAGTTCTCCAAACTACTCAAAATTTCCACTACTGGTTCTCCAAACTACTCAAAATTTCTACTACCGGTTCTCCAGAACCTGCTGGATTTCACCTCTGCATTGTAAGCTATGAACATTTCAAAAATGTCAAAATAAATAAATAAAAATAAAACAAAGTGCTTCAGTGGAGCCATTAGCTTGGCTTAACCTTACAATAATCCAGATGTCCATTAGCAATACCGACAACTGGGCTGAATTTTGCAGCCCAGATTTGGTATCCCTATACTCTCCAGTTGAAATATGACACATCCTCAGGGTCTAATGTTGCTGGATTCGTATTGCATTTAAATTGGAAGCGGGAGTGCCAGCATTTGTGGGATTCCCCCCCCCCCCAATAAAAAAAACGTTTATTGCTCCTGGAGGGGATTAAAACTTTTGGAAACCTGAGCTCTGCTAACATCCTAGCACTGTAAGCCTAAATAAGGGAAGCAGGAAGAGGCTCCTGTTTTACTAATCATCTTAAGAGTATCTTAAATTTATGGATAGACTTGAGCTCAGCCAAGTGGAATAAAATCCATGTAGGGCCTTGACGGCTGAGGGAAGGGAAGGCAGCCCGCTCTTTGGCATGAAAACAAGATCCTTTAAAATGCTCCCAAGCTGGAACTGCATCGCCTTCGGTCCAACCTAAGCACAGTACACAAAATTGTCTTGATGAAAGAAATGTCCTTCTGGGTTCGGCTCCAAGTGGGGAAAAAGACACTGGAGACATGGAGGCTGCTTGGAAAGATGGTTTATTGGTGGACAGGACCACGTGGCTTGAGTCCTGAACAGAAAAGGGGATCACATGCTTCAATGTTGGTGGAGAAGAAGAGAAGGAAGGACTGAGATGCTGAGTCTCTGGTTTTATGCCCTCTCTGGCCTTTGATCTTGATCTTGTATTCTGATTGGTTGTCAGACTCCCATACAGGGGCAACTCTCTAGGCTGCGTTTTGAATCCAGGTTTGGTTGAGTTCTCAGATGCCATGTAGTGAGTTGGGTAAAGTGCCAATATTATCATGCCTTAATCCCATCCCCCCTGGGGCTGAAGTGGAGAAGTCTTTATTATGTAAAGGGACTAGCTTGCCCTTCTTAATGGCCCATTGACAAAGTGGGGATGGGCAGGAAGCTGCAGGCAGCTATTCTGTCTTTTAAAACATGTTTCTTTCTTTTCACATCCAGAGAAATATTCTGCCTTTTCGATATTTCCTAGGATATTCCATTTTTCTGGGAGAGGGCTGGGTGATGACTTCCTACAGTCTGTTACAACGTCCTACCTGTCAACGGCTTCTTCAGCCTCAAGCGGAATAATACACGGGCAAACAATCAATACAAACTCAAGGTAAACCGCTCCAAACTCGATTGCAGAAAATAAGACTTTAGCAACAGAGTGGTCAATGCTTGGAATGTTCTACCCGACTCCGTTGTTACATCTTCAAACACTCAAAGCTTCAACCTTAAACTGTCTACCGT
This sequence comes from Thamnophis sirtalis, assembly GCF_051295495.1. Lineage (NCBI taxonomy): Eukaryota > Metazoa > Chordata > Lepidosauria > Squamata > Natricidae > Thamnophis > Thamnophis sirtalis. Next base: position 47,502,903 of record NW_028261393.1, on the reverse strand, counting down.
GGGCCTCACCCCATTCCTAAGAGGTCGGTAAAGGGGGCGTGTATAAGTGCACCAGCATGTCTTCCGTCCCTGTCCTACTGCCCCATTTATTTGTACTCATTTCTTTTGTTCATGTCCATATTTATACTTATGCCCTGTTATCTTGTACACGTTTGACAAACGAAATATTTTTTTTAGAAAAAATCCTTTACCAGTGGCTCATAACTTTCTGGTTTGGAAACGAAAGACACCCCCTGCCTGCCACTCCTTAACCTGTGTAACTTTTAAAAGAAACAAGATAAATCTTGAGCAATGCCTGCTTAAGGGTAGAGTCTGTCTTGCAAAACAAAATGCACTGAAGATTGTTTTCCTCTTCCTAAATAAAATACCGGTCGTTTTGCCAATTTTTTCCTGAATCATTCCAAAATAGAGTCATGGAGCTGCCAAGATGCCTGGAGCCAACCCTGACTAGAACTCCATGAAATTTATTTCCACCTGGATTTTTTTTTTAAAATTTAATATAGATGTAGATACAGAATAACAGAGTTGGAAGGGACCTTGGAAGTTGTCTAATCCAACCCCCTGCCTAAGCAGGAAACTACATCATTTCTGACAAATGGCAGACCAGTCTCTTCAAATAGAATGCCTTCATATAGAATAGAATAGAGTAGAATAGAATAGAATAAGAATAGAATAAGAATAGAGTAGAATAGAGTAGAATAAGGAGTAGGGTAGGGTAGGGTAGAGTAAAGTAGAGTAGAGTAGAGTAGAGTAAGGAACAGAACAGAGGAGAGGAGAGGAGAATAGAGGATTATAGAGGGGAATAAGGAGTAAAGTAGAGTAGAGTAGAGTAGAGTAGAGTAGAGTAGAGTAGAGTAGAGTAGAGTAGAGTAGAATAGAGTAAGGAATAGAACAGAACAGAACAGAACAGAATAACAGACTTGAAGAGACCTTGTAAGTTATCTAGTCCAACTCCCTGCCCAAGAGAGACCCTACACCATTTCTGACAGATGACAGTCCAATCTCTTCAAATCGAATGCCTTCATATAGAGTAAAGTAGAGTAGGGTAGGGTAGAGTAGAGTAGAGTAGAACAGAGAAGAATAAGGAGTAGAGTAGAGTAGAGTAGAGTAGAGTAGAGTAGAGTAGAGTAGAGTAGAGTAGAGTAGAGTAGAGTAAAGGAACAGAACAGAATAGAATATAATTACAAACTTGAAGAGACCTTGTAAGTTATCTAGTCCCTGCCCAAGAGAGACCCTACACCATTTCTGTCAGATGACAGTCCAGTCTCTTCAAATAGAATGCCTTCATATAGAGTAGAGTAGAGTAGAGTAGAGTAGAGTAGAGTAGAGTAGAGTAGAGTAGAGTAGAGTAGAGTAGAGTAGAGTAGAGTAGGAATAGGAATAGGAATAGGAATAGGAATAGGAATAGGAATAGGAATAGGAATAGGAATAGGAATAGGAATAGGAATAGGAATAGGAATAGGAATAGGAATAGGAATAGGAATAAGTTTATTTATAGGCTGCCCTTTTCCCTGAGGGGACTCAGGGCGGCTAACAACTTATAGGAAGGGGATACAAACAGTAACATATAACATAACACATAATTAAAAAATAAACAACATTCATTCAACATTTGGGTGGGGGCGGATCAAATCTTTACCCCCAGGCCTGGCGGGATAGCCAGTTCTTGAGGGCTGTGCGGAAGGTCTGGACGGTGGTGAGGGTACGAATCTCCACGGGGAGATCGTTCCAGAGGGTCAGAGCTGCCACTGAAAAGGCTCTCCTCCGTGTAGTAGCCAGCCGGCACTGGCTGGCAGATGGCACTCGGAGGAGGCCTAATCTATGAGATCTAATCGGTCTCGAGGAGGTAATCGGCAGGAGGCGGTCTCTCAAGTACCCAGATCCACTACCATGAAGGGCTTTATAGGTGGTAAGAAGCACCTTGAAGCGCACACGGAGATCAACAGGTAGCCAGCGCAGCTCGCGGAGGATAGGTGTTATGTGGGTGAACCGAGGTGCACCCACAATCACTCGCGCGGCCGCATTCTGGACTAGCTGAAGTCGCCGGATGCTCTTCAAGGGCAGCCCCATGTAGAGCACGTTGCAGTATTCCAGCCTAGAGGTCACGAGAGCGCAAGTGACTGTTGTGAGGGCCTCCCGATTCAGGTAGGGTCGCAACTGGTGCACCAGGCGAACCTGGGCAAATGCCCCCCTGGTCACAGCCGACAGGTGGTGACCAAAGGTCAGCTGTGGGTCCAGGAGGACTCCCAAGTTGCGAACCCTGTCTGAGGGGTGTAAAATTTGGCCCCCCCAGCCTGAGTGATGGAACGCTAACCAAATTATTGGGAGGGAAACACAACAGCCACTCGGTCTTTTCCGGGTTGAGTACAAGCTTGTTAGCCCGCATCCAGTCCCTGACGGCCTCAAGACCCTGGCTCATCACATCCACCGCTTCATTGAGTTGGCACGGGGCGGACAGATACAGCTGCGTATCGTCCGCATATTGATGGTATCTTATCCCGTGCCTCCGAATGATCTCGCCCAGCGGTTTCATGTAGATGTTAAATAGTACGAGTAGAGTAGAATAAGGAGTAGAGTAGAGTAAGGAACAGAACAGAACAGAACAGAACAGAACAGAATAGAATTACAAATTTGAAGAGACCTTGTAAGTTATCTAGTCCAACTCCCTGCCCAAGGGAGACCTACACCATTTCTGACAGATGACAGTCCAGTCTCTTCTTGAAAGCTTCCAGTGATGAAGCTAGAATCTAGGTCTGCTTTTCCCTGAGAGCCAGCTTACTGCTTTCCTTTGCTCTCCTCTCCACTCTACACATACGTGCATCTGGGATAAGTCCCATCTGTTCCTCCCCCTCACTCAGCTTAGGCCCTGAAGACAGCTGCCTCTCCACCTCCGGGAGGACGGAAGACCCCAGCTCTGCCTCTGTCTCGCTGTTTCCTTATTGGAGCTTTCCAAAGGCCCCGAAGCTGGTCCAGGACCTCCTTCAACCTCCTCCTTGTCTGATTCTGCTGCTAGCTCTGCTGGCAGCCCACAGGGGCCACAACATTCATTTCACTTTAAACTCTGAATAGGAATGGAAGCCAAGTCTGGATTTCAAGCTCTTTCCCCAAGACACATAGTTATTTCAGAATACTTAGCGGATAAGCATGCTTTTCTGCCAGCCATCTTCTCTCAGGATTAAGCTAGCCTGCAAACAAAATGATTTATTCAGTAAGATGCGCTTGTCCTACCAATTACTCAATACTGTTTCCTCAACCCATTTAAAACCTATGTCAGATCTGATTGATGCTTCCTCCAGAACCCTGAACTACAATCTGTTAGGAAATGAGACATATCTCTCTCTCTCTATCTCTATCTCTCCCTCTCTCCCTCCCTCCCTCCCTCCCTCCCTCCCTCTCTCTCTCTCTCTCCCTCCCTCCCTCCCTCCCCCTCTCCCTCTCCCTCTCCCTCTCCCTCTCCCTCTCCCTCCCTCCCTCCCTCTCTCTCTTTCATTATGCTGAACTGGTGTTTGTTCAACATGACAATTTTTACAGGGTTCAATTTACTGCAGGTTTAAGGAAAGGGAGGCAGGTATTTGATCCAGATTAGAATGAGGAGGATTGCGGCAAATTAACCAACAGGACTGAGAATTTGGAAGCAAGAAGCTGTGGAGAATGCTGGGTTTATTTTCCTATCGCTTCCTTTACCTCAGAGGAGATATTTGTAGTCAGACAACAAATTCTGGTTCTAAGGTAAACCCAGCCTAGGAATTTCATCTTGCCGAGCCTTTCTCAATATGTTGTCTTCTAAAGCTGCTGAGCAGAATCACCTGGGATGTTCGCCACCAATGTAAAGCTAATTTCGAGAATACCAGAAAGATCTAGAAGGAAAACCAAAAATGCATAAACGTGAAACAGAGAGCAGGCTTTCTATCTCAGGACGGATCTCCATCGTGATTGAAGCTGCTCTTATTCTGAGCTAAAGCCTTAGACTGACTTCAGCCAGTCTCTGACATTTTGATTTGATTTGATTTAAATTTTACTTTATTTTATTTATTTTTATTTTATATTTTATATTTTTATTTTATATTTTATATTATTATTTATTTCATTATTTTATTTCATTATTTTATATATTTTATTTTTTATTTTGTAGTTTTTAGGTTTTAGGTTTTTGGTTTTAGACAATTTTAGATTTTAGATTTTAGATTATATTATATACTATATATACTATATATACTATATATATATATATATATATATATATATATATATATATATATATATATATATATATATATATATATATATATATATATATATATATATATATATATATACTTAAAGTCATTTATTTATTTATTTTATTTATTTATTTATTTATCAGATATATATATATATATATATATATATATATATATATATATATATATATATATATATATATATATATATATATATATATATATATATATATATATATATATATATATATATATATATATATATATATATATATATATATATATATATATATATATATATATATATATATATATATATATATATATATATATATATATATATATATATATATATTAGATTTTTTACAACCCCTGGTATGCCCAAATATGGGAGGAAGATTACTACTTCCATTCTCTGTCCTTCGGCTCGTCACAAGAGACCATCCAGGCAGAAACCCAATATTTTTACTGTTGCCTTTTTGTTACATTTTGTTGTATTTGTGCTGATAAATAAATAAAGGGAGACTAGTATAGATCTATTTCAAGCTATTTAGCTCTCATCAGCTAGCCATTCAAATCCCAGTAAGGGTATGGCTAGCTGATGAGAGCTAAATAGCTTGAAATAGATCTATACTAGTCTCCCTTTATTTATTTATCAGCACAAATACAACAAAATATAGTGTGTGTGTGTGTGTGTGTATATATATATATATATGTTTTTATTTGTGCTGATAAATAAATAAAGGAAGACTAGTATAGATCTATTTCAAGCTATTTAGCTCTCATCAGCTAGCCATATCCTTACTGGGATTCGAACCTGTGCTCTATTGCCTCCCAGGCAGGGAGTTAACCATTTGAGCTACAGAGAACGACTCCTTTTATCAGCCAGCCAGGGTGGGAGGTATATACTTAAAGTCACAACCCCTGGTATGCCCAAATGTGGGAGGAAGGTCACACTTCCACTCTCTGTCATTAGGCTCGTCACAAGAGTCCATCCAGACAGAAACCCAATATTTTTACTGTTGCCTTTGTTATATTTGTGTTTTTATTTGTGCTGATAAATAAATAAAGGAAGACTAGTATAGATCTATTTCAAGCTATTTAGCTCTCATCAGCTAGCCATATCCTTACTGGGATTCGAACCTGTGCTCTATTGCCTCCCAGGCAGGGAGTTAACCATTTGAGCTACAGAGAACGACTTGTGACTTTAAGTATATATACTTAAAGTATATATATATATTATAAATATATATTATATATTATAATATATAATATATATTATAAATATTATAAATATTTATATATATATATTATATATATATTATTATAGTATATATTTATATTTTATATTTTAAGTTTTTTTATTTTTTATTTTTTTATTTTACTTTATTATTTATATTTTATTATTCATGTTTTATCATTTATATATATATATATTTTTTACATTTGTAAACCACCCATCTTCCTCAAAGAGGGACCCCCTGTCTATGGCCCCAAAAGGGCACATCTATGCAACTGCTATGCTCTTTCCTTTCCTATCTTCCTCCCCTCCCCGATAGCAAATATTGTGTACTGCGGCAGGAAATACAAAATACCCCTTCCCAGATGCTCAAAAGAACAGATCTGTAATATACGGCTGCAAATTGCAAAACGGCGGAATTTAGTTACACTGTAAGATAAGCTTCTGAGCCACACAATAGAAAAGATTAGCCTTGTTTCGCAGGATTTATTTAAATAGAAACTCTCTGTTTTCCTTCAGGGGTAGGAAGAGGAAAAATAAACACCAGAGATGGCCGTTGTGGAGTGTGTGTGAAATAAGTTACCCCAAGTAAGTTTTGCTAAAGTATATTCAAACGCCACTTAACCTTGTTTTTCCTTCCTCGTTCTATTATTTCCTCAAGTTTTAAATTGGAGTAGGAACTCTGTGAGGTAGAAACTATGCATGTACTCTATCGTTATCAGTGGTGGGATTCAGCCAGTTCGCACCTATTCGGGAGAACCGGTTCTTAACTTTCTAAGAGGTTCAGAGAACCGGTTGTTGGAAGAAATCTTCTTTTGGTTTGTTTTTTTTCTGTTTTTTTTTCTGCTAATCCTGTAAAGAAGGCAGGAAGGAAACATTCTGGTGTTGTTTCTAGCTTAATCTTTATTGCCCTGCTTACAGAAACTGCCTCTCCGGTTAACTCTTATTACATTGTAACAGCTAAGGCAAAGTGCCCATTGACCTGAGTGACGTTGAGTTGGCCATGCCCACACGGTCACATCACCACTAAGCCCCGCCTACCCACCTGGTCATTAGGACAGAGAACCGGTTGTTAAATTATTTGAAACCCACCACTGATCGTTATAGACCCGTAATGGTGTACCTATGGCATATGTGCCAGAGGTGGCAAGCAGAGCCCTCTCAGCTGTTCTCTTGGTTTCGGGAAGGCACATGTATGCTGGCCAGCTGGTCTTTTCGGGTGCTGGAGTGCCAGAAAATGGCTCGAAAAATGGCCTGGAAAACGACCTCAAAACAGCCCGGAAAACGGCCAAAAATGGCCAAAAAACCAGGCATGTGCATATTGGCGAGCTGGTCTTCTGGTTTCCAGTTTGGGCACTCAGTGCAGAAAAGGTTCGCCATTACTGCGATAGACTATTAACGATAAATAATGTCATTTTGGAGACTCTATAAGAAACCGTCTCATTTTGAAGACTTCCTATTTTACTTTTCTCTTGAAAAAGGAATGCTTTCCTGTCTCTTTAAACCGACAAATGAAAATGCCTGTGATCACCACTTCATCCGATTGTTCCATTTTTGAGGTGTTACGCTCTCCCCTTACAATTGTCGCTCTAAATGTGTATCCCATCTGTTGTTGATTCTCTCCCTGTCACTTGTTATGTTATTTTTATATACTTGGGTGTTCTATTTTCACGTGGTTTTACTGGTTTCAGTGCCTTTTAACTAATGATTCTATGCACGGTGCATAGAAAAACCATTATTGGATTGGATAAAAATTCCATGCACAGGTGTAAAAGCACAGCTCTCAAATGTTTAGACGCACATGTTGGTTTGGCTAAAGAGCAGGTAAAATCCGAAGGAAATGTTATATGCTCTGTGATTGGATGCAGGAGAATTATCCTTTACAAGGTAAAGAGCTGAGGTGGTGCAGTGGTTACAGAGCAGTACTGCAGGCGACTTCAGCTGCAGTTCGGCAGTTCAAATCTCACCTGCTCCGGGTTGACTCAGCCTCCCATCCTTCTGAGGTGGGTAAAATGAGGACCCAGATTGTTGGGGGCAATATACCGACTCTGTAACCCCCTACAGAGGGTTGTAAAAGCACTATGAAGCGGTATATAAGTCTAAGTGCTGTGGCTATTTTCCTCCCTCCCTCCATCCCTTCCCTATCCATCCATCCATACCAGCTCAAGGTTGACTCAGCCTTCCATCCTTCTGAATTGGGTAAAATAAAGACCCAGATTGTTGAGGGCAATATACCAACTCTGTAAACCGCTTACAGAGGGTTGTAAAAGCACTATGAAGCGGTATATAAGTCTAAGTGCTATTGCTATTGCTAAAGGATGTTATTTTCAGCCAAAAAGTTAAATTAGGTTTGTTTGTTTGTTTAAATTGAGCTTTAAAATGATTGCTATTACTATAACCAACCTTGCTAATTGTAGCGTTCTTAATTTTGAGAAGGTCTCTGTATATCTTCCCTCTCTTGATCTGACCGTGGCATTTATCTGCACAGACAGAACGGTTGCCAAGACGATCAAAATGAAACCTTGGCTGTTTACGGAGTAATCAGTTCCGGTCTGATCTTCTGCCATCCTCACCCATCCTCTCTTTCAAGTCAAATTAGCTCTCAGCCAGGCCTGAATCCCAGAAGAATCACTATAGAAACCCCAAATCCCACACTGGGCCCATCTTTAATGTGAAAATGGGTCTGTCACATATTGCTTTCCGCTAGAATGAAGATGTGGCGTGTAACACGTAAAGACCCGGGAGGATGAGTTTCAACTTCAAGCTTGCTATAATAAGCACAAAGACTTTCCAACCATTTGCAGATTTTTAGCAGATTAATAGAGTTGGAAGGGACCTTGTAGGTCTTCTAGTCCAAACCCCCCACCCACCCAAGCAGGAGACTCTACACCATTTCTGACAGATGGCAGTCCAGTCTCTTCTTGAAAGCTTCCAGTGATGAAGCTCCCACAACTTCTGAAGGCAGCTTCTGTTCCATGGGTTGATTGTTCTCACTGTCACAAACTTTCTCCTTATTTCCAGGTTGAATCTCTCCTTGATCAGTTTCCATCCATTATTCCTTGTCTGGCCTTCGGCTGCTTTGGAAAATAAGCTTGACCCCCTCCTCTCTGTGGCAGCCCCTCAAATGTTGGAAGACTGCTCTCATTCCTCCCCTGGCCCTTCTCTTCACTAGACTAACCATGCCCAGTTCCTGCAACCGTTCTTCATATGTTTTAGCCTCCAATCCCCTGATCATCCTGGTTGCTCTTCTCTGCACTTTTTCTAGAGTCTCAACATCTTTTTATAGCATATGACCAAAACTGGGTGCAGTACTCTAGGTGTGGACTTACTAAGGCTTCATAGAATGGCATTAGTACCTCATTAGTGGTGAGAGGGCAGGATTTCAGAGTTTATTGACCCGTCACATTAGCTGTGGAGTGAATAGATGCTCAAAGATTTTGCATAGGAATCTTTCTTAAATCCAACAAGCTCATGCATGAAGCTTGTAGGATCCTGTTGGACAAACTACTTCTAGTTGCCTAAGACTACAAACCCCATCATCCTCTATCAGCATGGGCATGGCCCCTTTGGTAAGAAATGATGGGAGAAGCAGTTCCACATACGTATCCAGAGCAGCTAAACCAAGGAGGGAAAGTTTACAGAAGTGGCGGGGGATTTCCGATATCCTTCTACTAATTTTCTTCTAATCTGCAGTTTTCTGAAAGGGGCAGCGTTCAGCATTCTTCAAGTCAGAGTAGTAGTGCTGAGACCATAGTAAGGATGCTGTAAAAAAAATGTTTATTTTGATTGTCAGGTGTACGGGTTAATTAGATTTATAAGGAAGGGTTAACTGCAGCAAAGGCATCTCAGTGGTGTTTACCTGCAGCAACAACCCATGAACTCATTCGGAACATAGCAAAATGCAAACTCTGTTGACTGTAAAGTCAAGAGGGCTAAAATAAAAACAAAAAAGGGAGCGATTTTGGAAAGAAAATTGCAGGCAGGAGACGCAGAAGCTGCTCTCTCATTCATTCCCCCATCCTAATTGTTGTGTTCTCACTGCTGCTTTCTTTAAAGGGAGCAAGGCTTGTTTTGGGTGTTATTAGCCTGTCATCTTTAAAATCTGTGGCAAATAATTTAATTTCTCCTCCCTGCCTGGGAACAGCTCCTAACACCCTTTTGATTGGATAGTTTTAAAAAAACGGATTTCTTTCTGCAGATTCATTTCCCATAGCGATAGCACTTAAAACTTATATACCACTTCACAGTGCTTTACAGCCCTCTCTAAGCAGTTGACAGAGTCAGCCTCTTAACCCCAACAATCTGGGTCCTCATTTTACCCACCTCGGAAGCAGGGGTGGGTTCCTGCCAGTTCTAACCTCTTCTATAGAAGAGGTTCCACAAATCTACAGTGCCGTTTAAAACCGGTTCCTGCTCCCTCTCCCTGCCCATCCGCACATCATCAAGATGAAGATTGAGAGGAGGAATTCTGGGAGTTGAAGTCCACAAGTCTTAAAGCTGTCAAGTTTGAACACTCCTGGGTTTTTTTTTCTAAAGGGTTAGGAGTGCAAAGGTTTTGTAACTTGACAGCTTTAAGACTTGCGTGCTTCAAATGCCAGAGTTTCTGAGCCAACATTTTGGTTGCTAAGCAAGAGCGTTGTTAAGTGAGTTTCATCACATTTTACAAGTTAGCCACACCCACCCAGTCACATGACTGCCAAGCCACTCCCACCCAGTTACATGGCCGACAAGCCACTCCCACAAAGCAGGCCACATCTACAGAAGAGGTTCTAAAAAAATTTGAAACCCACCACTGCTCAGAAGGATGGAAAGCTGAGTCAACCTTGATCCGTTCAGGATCGAACTGCTGGCAATTGGCAGAATTGTCCTACCATATGGCATACTTGTCCCTGTGCCACCATACCACTACCATAATCATTATCCATTATCGATTTCCCACATCACTTCATAAATATTGAGTCGTGGTGGTGCAGTGGTTAGAACGCAGTACTGCAGGCTATGTCTGCTGCCTGCAGTTTGGCAGTTCGAATCTCACCAGTGTTTTGACCTAGGCTTCCCCAAACCACGAAGCAGACTCCTTGTCCTGACAAAAAAAACCACCCCTTTTTATTAAGTTACTGTGAATTCCTCTCATTCACATCCAGCAAAGTTTTTCAAGGGTGAATTTTACAGTCACAAACCTTATCTGTTTTCTTTCACTTCCTTCTAAAAAAAAATGCTTGTTGTTCTTTGTCTTTATCATGGCATTGCCATGAGTGACGGATGGAACTAATCAAAGAGACAATCAATCTAGAAAGAAGGAGAAATCCCCAACAGTGAGAATAATTAACCAGTGGAAAGTCTTGACTTCAGAAGTTGTGGGTGCGCCAACACTGGGTATTTTTAAGAAGAGGACTGGATAGCTATTTGTCTGAAATGGGGATAGATCTCCTGTTTGAGCAAGGGGCTGGACTAGAAGATCTCCAAGCTCCCTTCCAATTCTGTCATTCTGAAAACCAAGATCTCATCTGTTCTTTACACTGTTACAGTTGTGCCACGTGACTTACTGTATCGTTCATGACTTATTTATAGTCTGGCAGGAAAAGAGAGTGAACTTAGTCTAAAGGGGGGAGGGAGGTTATTTACTCTGCAAAACCATATGCATAGCTGAGGAGAGAGTCGAGATCAAGAGATCGGAACATGATATCTGCTGGAAAATATTGATTAGTTTCCTTGTAAGGCCACTTGGAAGACGAGCTGCCATTTGTGTTGTTTCCAATGACAAATGAGGAGGCTCATACCTGAAGAAAGAGAAATCAATTAGCTGTTCTTCTCTTTTGTAATAGAGAAGATAATATCTCCAAATATTGCTAAAAATATATATATCCAAATATTGCTAAAACAATTGCTAAAAAGATAATGGCACAATGAAGGAAAGGAGAATTCCTGGAACATCCCCAACAGTGGCGGGATTCAAACATTTCTACTATCAGTTCTGTGGGCGTGGCTTAGCAGTTAGCAGTTAGCCTTATATACTGCTTCATTCGGCTTTCAGCCCTCTCTAAGCGGTTTACAGAGTCAGCATATTGCCCCCACAGTCTGGGTCCTCATTTTACCCACCTCGGAAGGATGGAAGGCTGAGTCCACCTTGAGCCGGTGAGATTTGAACCGCTGAACTGCAGATAGCAGTCAGCTGAAGTGGCCTGCAATACTGCACTCTAGCCACTGCGCCACCTCGGCTCTGGTGGGTGTGGCATGGCTTTGTGATGTTGCTTTGTGGGCGTGGCAGGGGAAGAATACTGCAAAATCCCCACTTCCTCCCCACTCCAGGGGAAGAATACTGCAAAATCTCCATTCCCTCCCTACCCCACTAATCTGCTTTCCAGCTCGATTCTCCTGTGCAAGGCAACAAAAGAAGACCCAGCCGATCAGCTGGGACTCGGGAGGCAGCGAATAGATAGGGGCGGGGCCAGCCAGAGGTGGTATTTGCCGGTTCTCAGAACTACTCAAAATTTCCACTACCGGCTGAATATCATCTCTGATCCCCAGAATATCATACAGGAAGTGTGCATTAGATGCATATGTGTTTTGCAAAAAAAAAAAAAAACCTTCTTACTTTTAAATTTTTTTTATTTCATTGAAGAGTTTCATAAACAGCTTAATGATTGGTACAATGCCATCAAATTGGACACCTGAAAGCGATACAATGGTCAGATTTAAAATCAAAGTTACAGTTAACTTTGTTAAACTGGCGTCTATTCCACAGAAGGATCTAAACGGATCCTTATTGTACTCCAGGATCCCTGGGCATGTGGAGAAATCTACCGGATGGATCTAACATTTGAAATCTTGTGAATAATCAATCCATCTTCTACGTCTGAAGGCCAAGGAGATAAGTTGAAAAGGAGACAGGCCACGCCTAAGGGAATCTATCAAGAAATGGCAATATCCAGTGAGTAAAAATTTCAGTATTCAGTATTACTGTCAATCCTTATGTTGAGGGAAGCAGACTTCTTATACAAAACAAGCCAGCAGTGAAAATAGGTATATTTGATAAAGGTTACAAGCCTCAGTTTTTTCCCCCAGATCTTTTGAAAAGGATTCAGAATTTTTTTTTCTTTTGCTAAGAATATGTCTGCCACCTGCTGTTCAGTTAAGTACTTATATTAATAACTTTTAAATAATAAGAATTCAATTGCCGGTTGAAATGCCTTTGTTAGTAAATCAAAACCAGTCGAGTAAATTTATGCAGTGTTGAAAGCTGAATTTTAACAGACCTCAATAAATTTGCTTGCTTCAAAAGCAGCAAGTGTTTAGTAAGCCTCATATTCTTCATCTTACTCCTGGATTTTTCTGCTTCCAAATACAGGTAAATCCTCGACTTATCACAGTTCATTTTTGAGCAAAGTTCAACAGCTCTGAAAGAGTGACTTATGACCATTTTTCACAGTTACAACCTTTGAAGCGTTCCCCCATGATCATGTGATCGAAACTCAGATGCTTGACAATTGGTTCACACTTACGACCATTGCTGCATTCCAAGGTCATTTGATCTGCTTTTGCCACCTTCTGACAATCAAAGTCAATGGGGGAAGCCAGATTCACTTAACAACCGGGTTGTTAACTTATCAATTGCAATGATTTACTTAATAACAGTGGCAAGAATGGTCGTAAAATGGGGCAAAACTCACTTAACAAATGTCTCACTTAACAACAGAAATTCTGGGCTCAATTGTGGTCATAAGTCGAGAACTACCTGTATAGCTCTCTTCACAACAGGATAATCATTTTGTGACCCGGATCCATAAATGCTCCCCAAATTTTCTCTTGGAGCTTCTTATGATTATTGTCACCGAACATTGGGGGTATGGTTCCCTTTTATTTTAAGGCACAGATGCACAAAAACAGCAGCATAAAACTTTGGACAGACTTAAAATAGCTTTTAAAAATATAACAACCCTTTTCGGACTCTGGAAACAAAACCAAAAATCCCATTGATGGTCATGCATATCATTACCCAGTTTTCAGGCTGCTTTTGTGGACTTCTACAGAGTTGGCTAGAATAGAATAGGGTAGGGTAGGGTAGGGTAGGGTAGGGTAGGGTAGGGTAGGGTAGAGTAGAGTAGAATAGCATAGAGTAGAGTAGAGTAGAGTAGAGTAGAGTAGAGTAGAGTAGAGTAGAGTAGAGTAGAGTAGAGAATACAGAATAGAATAGAGTGGAGTAGAGTGGAGTGGAGTAGAGTAGAATAGAGTAGAACAGAGTAGAATAGAGTAGAATAGAGTAGAATAGAGTAGAATAGAGTAATAGAGAAGAGTAGAGAATACAGAATAGAATAGAATAGAGTAGGGTAGGGTAGAGTAGAGTAGAGTAGAGTAGAGTAGAGTAGAGTAGAGTAGAGTAGAGTAGAGAATACAGAATAGAATAGAGTGGAGTGGAGTAGAGTAGAATAGAGTAGAATAGAGTAGAATAGAGTAGAATAGAGTAATAGAGTAGAGTAGAGAATACAGAATAGAATAGAATAGAATAGAATAGAATAGAATAGAATAGAATAGAATAGAATAGAATAGAATAGAAAATACAGAATAGAATATAAAGAGTAGAGTAGAATACAGAATACAATATAAAGAATAGAATAGAATAAAATACAGAATACAGAATAGAATATAAAGAGTAGAGTAGAGTAGAGTAGAGTAGAGTAGAGTAGAGTAGAGTAGAGTAGAGTAGCAATAGCAATAGCAGTTAGACTTATATACCGCTTCATAGGGCTTTCAGCCCTCTCTAAGCGGTTTACAGAGTCAGCATATTGCCCCCAACAACAATCCGGGTCCTCATTTTACCCACCTCGGAAGGATGGAAGGCTGAGTCAACCCTGAGCCAGTGAGATTTGAACAGCCAAACTGCAGAACTACAGTCAGCTGAAATAGCCTGCAGTGCTGCATTTAACCACTGCGCCACCTCGGCTCTTCAGAGTAGAGTAGAGTAGAATACAGAATACAATATAAAGAATAGAATAGAATAAAATACAGAATACAGAATAGAATATAAAGAGTAGAGTAGAGTAGAGTAGAGTAGAGTAGACTAGAGTAGAGTAGAGTAGAGTAGAGTAGAGTAGAGTAGAGTAGAATACAGAATACAGAATACAATATAAAGAATAGAACAGAACAGAACAGATCAGGTTCTTAGCATTTACATCAATGGGCATCCAGCTGTTCTGCAGCTTTCTTGAATGGCCAGAGAGCTTTCATGGACAAGGACAAGCCTTTTACCATGTCAGAGGGTGGATGAATGCCATGACCAGCTCCCACCGTCTCTTCCACCACCTTCCCTGCCTCTTGTTTGGCAGATGCCAGCTTGCCAACGCTGTGAAAAAGCGGGACGTTAGGACCCAGAGGCGGCCAAGCCAAAAGAGGCATCCCATCTCTGCTTTGTGTCATCCTCCCGGATTTCTGCAGCCTTCCGCTCCTTCCCCCCCACCCCATCTCCTTCCATGGTGACTGACCACCCCTTGACATAGCCAAGGGATCGGAGCAAGCTGGGAAGCCGCCCGCAGCATCCTGATCCGAATGGCCTCCCCCCGAACTGTCACCATCGTGGCCCTCTCGGTGGCCCTGGGGCTCTTCTTTGTCTTCATGGGGACCATCAAACTGACCCCCCGGCTCAGCAAGGATGCCTACAATGAGATGGTGAGTAAATACACTGCTGGGGGTGGGAGACATTTTGCCAGCTGGCTACCCTGTTATTGTAGGAGTTTGGGCACGAATGACAGCAACGATTGGGGAAATGCAAAAAGGGACCGAATATGTACCACCCAACCCTCTCGTCTTCCTTTGCTCAGGAATCTCTTCCCCCTCCTCCATTTGCAAGGTTCCTTCGGTCCCTTCTTCCTAAGGCAGGTTCTCTTGCCATCCGATGAAGAGGGAGACAAAACTGGTAGGCTGTAAAAGAAGGGAAGGGGAAAAAGCAGTTGCAGAAGCATAGAAAGGCAGTCTAGAGCAGAAAGGACCTCTTCATTATTTCCAGGAAAAAGCAAAGGGGAGATGATTTAAATGGTTTTGGCGTCGGAAGGGATGAGGCAGCAGAGGGCTAGTGATGGATGGGGTTTTTTTTGCCAGAGGCAGAAGAGAACTTCTTCCACACCTAAGGGATTGCTTATTAGAGCGAGGAGAAGGTGGCCCACATCAATCTAGAAGACCCCCCCCCTCCCCTTCCTCCAGCGTTGTTGTGACAGACTCACAAATCGTCCCATTATTTGGCTTCCGTATTCCCGATAACCTGTTAACAGGGACCCACATGGCTCAGGTTGCCTGCAGCTCAACGCCAATGTTCTCCCTCAGAGAAGCTTCTAGAAAATGACAAATCAGGGTCTTCCGTCAGCCTGGACTAGGAAGCTGAAAGGAGAGAGGCATTCCTTGTCCATCAGAAAGCTGTTTCCAGCTCGTTCTATGTGGTTGTTTTTTTTCAATGAAGGAATCTGGTGGTGAGATCCAGTTGCGTGACAATGCAGACAGTCAAACCATGAAGAGGTTTCTTCTTTTTTTTTTGTCTGTTCCAGGAGGTCACTCATAATGCAGTAATGTTCACTCATACGACATTATGGAAATAGCCAGACTTGTAATTTCTGGGAACAAACAATAATGGAACTTTCTAGCATGGTTATTTTTTTTCTCTTCTCTTTCCTTCCATTCCATTCCATTCCTCCTTCTCTTCTCTTTCCTTCCATTTCATTCCATTCCTCCTTCTCTTCTCTTCCATTCCATTCCATTCCTCTCCATCTTCTCTTCCCTTCCCTTCCTTTCCTATCTTTTCTCTTCTCTTCCCTTCCATTCCCTTCCATTCCTCTCTATCTTACCTCCTCTTTCTTCTCTTCTCTTCCCTTCCCTTTCTTTTCCTTCCCTTCCCTTCCCTTCCTCTCTATCTTCCCTTCCCTTCCTCTCTATCTCTTCTCTTCCCTTCCCTTCCCTTCCTTTTCCTTCCCTTCCCCTTCTTATCCTGATAAGTCTTGTCTTTATTTGTATTTCCAAGAGCTTGAGATCACTGGTCAACTGAACTGCTTTTTTTTTCTTTTTAATTAATTATATTTGCACTGGCGTTGTAACAAATATTCCCTTCACTCATTGTTGTACTCATCTGGTTCACACTGTGTCGTATGGTTTGGTTTTGAAGTTATGTGACATAATCTTTCCATGATTTGCAAGAACATGTTCGATGGCATAGTGTGATGTAAGGATTGTGGCTAAGCTCACAAACGAGGGGCTTAACACAAGGTATAAATCTAGTCATTCGGACCAACAGAAGAAGGGAACAACCTCTGACTTCTCATGATGAATGAACGCCTCTTGGGCAGGATGCATATCTCATTTCAACTAAGATACTAGTACTTGTTTGTGATTTAGTGTATTGTCTGCCACTGTGATTCGAAAGGCAGAGATTATGCTGTGACTTTCTGTGTGAACCAGTCAGCTGCGTGCTACAGTACTCAATAAAAACCATAGTTAAGCATATCATAGCTTCACATGTTGTACAAACAAGAGCACTGTGGCACCATTTTTTTCAATGCATGGCTAGGAAAGGATGATGTGTATAATAACACTGCAGGTTTTTCAGATGAAACTTAATGACTCTTCCCCCCCCCCCCCCAACTCCTTATTCTGAAAAAGAGTTTTACAGCTTTAGGAAGTCTGGGTTGCTTTTTTTGTATTTATATTTGTATTTATTTATAGGTGCGCATCATTTTTTTTAATGGTTATAAGAATTCCTCTCTGCAGCTACTTCATTCACCCACCCACACATAAATACATTCTGTTGATTTGCCCACCCAATCCAATTTCTTTTCCCCAGGATGAATTATGTTTTGTTTTTTTTATACAATTTCCATTCTTTAAACCGTACACTGATTGCACAGGGACTGTAATAACAAGAATCTGTTCACAACCTGATATTATTTTATATGGGACGTTGGTGGCCTCTCAGAATATAAGACATTTATTGCTGTAGTTGCTTCATCCAGGGGCATCCGGCTTTGTCTGATCTTGGAAGCCAAGCAGGATGGGAAGCTCCCGGGGAAAGCTGAGGTGGAAAGCTGGAGTGGGAAGTCAGGAAGGAAAAAATCCTGAGTGAATGCAAAGATGAATCATCTCCATGCAGTTATCAGGAAAGCTGCCTGCCAATGAGGTCAGAAGCTCAGCTAGATTCAAAAGAGATCTTTCTTTCAAATAAATTTTATTGATAGTAGCACAGTTGTCCAGCCTTTTGGTTTGCCTGCGCTGCATTGAGTGAAGAGAAATCATTTGGGCCGTATATAAAATATAGTTAACAAGCTTTTTCTTTCTTTCTTTTTGTATTTTTGTTATCTCATGGAGCCAATTACTAGCAATCCAGGGCCACACGTTGCCATGGGCTGTGGGTTGAACATACCTGCTCTATATGCTCCACATAAATAGTCAAAGTGGTTTTCAGTAGCTGATGTATTTGACAAAGATTGCTCATGAACCATCCCTGAGAGCTGAATAAATTATTATTACCTTATCCATCCATCCATTCCAAGATTGTCTACTGACTATTTCAATGCAAGCATCCATCAAGCCATCCATCCGTCCATTAACCCATCCATCCATCCATTCATCTGTTCCAAGATTGTCTACTGACTATACCAATGCAAGTGTCCATCAATCCATCCATCATTCTATTGATCCATCCATCCATTACAAGATTGTCATACCAATGCAAGAATCCATCCATCCATCCATTCATCTATCCATCCATTCTAAGACTGTCTACTGACTATACCAATGCAAGCATCCATTAAACCATCCCATTCATCCATCCATCCATCCATCCATCCATCCATCCATCCATCCATCCATCCATCCATCCATTACAAGATTATCTACTGACTATACCAATGCAAGCTTCCATCCATTCATCTATCCATCCATCCATTCTAAGACTGTCTACTGGCTATACCAATGCAAGCATCCATTAAACCATCCTATCCATCCATCCATCCATCCATCCATCCATCCATCCATCCATCCATCCATTACAAGATTATCTACTGGCTATACCAATGCAAGCTTCCATCCATTCATCTATCCATCCATTCTAAGACTGTCTACTGGCTATACCAATGCAAGCATCCATTAAACCATCCTATCCATCCATCCATCCATCCATCCATCCATCCATCCAAGATTATCTACTGACTATACCAATGCAAGCTTCCATCCATTCATCTAGCCATCCATTCTAAGACTATCTACTGACTATACCAATGCAAGCATCCATTAAACCATCCCATCCATCCATCCATCCATCCATCCATCCATCCATTACAAGATTATCTACTGACTATACCAATGCAAGCTTCCATCCATTCATCTATCCATCCATTCTAAGACTGTCTACTGACTATACCAATGCAAGCATCCATTAAACCATCCTATCCATCCATCCATCCATCCATTACAAGATTATCTACTGACTATACCAATGCAAGCTTCCATCCATCCATCAATCCATCCATTATTGTATCCATCCATCCATCCATCCATCCAGATTGTTTACTGACTACACCAGCACAAGAGTTCCATAGGAAGTTCTCCCTCCGGAGAAACTAGAATCTAAAACCTTCTTCATCTAGCCTAGGTATTCTGCCACTGAGCTTTAGTCCCCTTCTCCAATCTTATCATACCAAATACAGACGGAAGAAGATCCCTTTGTTCATTACTGTACGTTTCCTCCTCCTTCCCATGTGATATGATTGGTATTTCCTGTTTGACTGGATCCAGAACCGATCCAAATGGTGCCCCCTCTCCTTCCCAAGGGGGACATAATAAACCATAACTCGGGTCCAAACCAGTCGTGAATGCTGTGCTCGTCTTCTTTTGCTTACAGAAGCGGGCCTACAAGACCTATGTGAGAGCACTGCCGATGCTGAAGAGGTTGGGAGTCAGCTCCATCATTCTCCGCAAGAGCATTGGAGCCCTGGAAGTGGCCTGCGGGATCGTCATGACCCTGGTCCCGGGCCGCCCCAAAGACGTAGCCAACTTTGTGCTGCTGCTGCTGGTGTTGGCCGTGCTCTTCTTTCATCAACTGGTGGGGGACCCCCTCAAGCGCTACGCCCATGCCTTGGTCTTCGGGATCCTGCTCACCTGCCGTCTGCTGATTGCACGCCAGCCTGAAGACCAGCCTCCGGAGAAGAGGACCGTGACGGTGAATGGGGAAGAGCAGCAGTTGCTGGCAGACGCAGCCCCAGAGAAGGGCAAAATCAAAGTCTCCTAGTAGGTGTCTTTGCACGGGACCTACGGACCCTCTTCACAGCTCTCGGCGCGGAAGAGCTACAACAGAGCAACCTGTTTCTTTTTTGTCCTTGATTGATTGGTTGGTTTTTGGGAAGGGTTCCGTTTTGGAGCATGGGGAAATCCTTCAAAGAGGCCAGTTAAATTTTAACCTGGCTTTACACACTCTGAACCTCTACAGCTGCCCTCTGCTATATAGCCCTCCACCTCCCACACACCAGTGTGTCATCATCATATATCGGATCTATAAAAAAAAAAAAGAAATGTGTCTCTTTGTATCGAGCGTGTAAATGTCCACGTGCATCTGTGTCTCTTGTGTGCGTGTGTGAAAGAGGTGGACAGCTGAATTGCTTTGCCTGAATTGCCTCTGTGCCAAAATGCAGTCCTTCAGGGACAGGGGGGGGGGGGAAATCCAAAATTCCCAATGCTTATTCACTTTCCAGGTTCACCTACTACGCCAAGCAATGCATGCCTCCACTCTTTCTCAGCTGATAATAAAGGATCTTGCAGAGACCATAATCCATCCACCAGGCCTCTTCTCTCCCAAGTCTGTCTGTTGGTCGTTGGCAAAAGAGCAGGGGCTATTCCCCATCTGTCCCCGTGTAAATTTGCTTCTTTGGCCATCCTTTCTTACTCACAGAAGTCACAGTTTAAGGCCGTGTTTTTCAACCAGGGAGGCTTTAAGCAGTGGTGGGATTCCATATTTACTACTACTGGTTCTGTGGGCATGGCTCAAGGGTGGGTTCCTACTGGTTCGGACCAGTTCAGTTGAACTGGTAGTACTTTGGCGGCCTGGGTTGCTGGAACTGGCAGTGACCCAAGCCTGCCACGCCCTTAAACCAGTTCTCCTAGCGGTGCTGTAGTTGCTGGCATCTTGTTCTTTGCTTCTGCGCATGCACAGAGCAAATTTTATTGCATTTAGTGGTCAAATGCCCACGCGCACGAGCCAAGCAAACACGTTAGTGCACAATTGCACGTGCACCAAACCAGCAGTAATGCCAGAAGCAACCCACCCCTGGTGTGGCTTTGTGGGCATGGCAGGGGAAGGATATTGCAAAATTCCCATTCCCTCCCCACTCCTGGGGGAAAGTTATTGCAAAATCCCCATTCCCTCACCCACCCCACTAACCTGCTTTCCAGCTCCGTTCTCCTGTGCAAGGCAACAAAAGAAGATCAGCTGGGTGGCTACGTGGGCGCGGCCAGCCTATTTTCCAGTTCTCAAAACTACTCAAAATTTCTGCTACTGGTTCTCCAGAACCTTTCAGAACTGGCTGAATACCACCTCTGGCTTTAAGATGTGTGGACTTTGATTCCCAGAATTCCCCAGGCAGTCCAAGGGTTAAGCCACACTGCTTTCAGGTGATGCTAACAGCATGTGATCAATTTTCTCTTCTGGGTAGGTCTCCCTTCTTAAGCCAAGACATTGTGAGCTCTCTGTGAATGGAGAGGTTTTTATGGTCCAATATGGGATGAACCCGAAAAGCGAGTCTCAACTATCAAGAAGAAATACATTTTTAAAAGCTATGTATAAGTACATGTGTTGCTTTATTCATATTGTCTGGTTTGCATTCTCCCCCTGCTCTTCTCTTCCCCAGCCCTTGCCCAATTTATAAAAAAAAATAAACTTTTTGAAATTTGGAGGAAATTTGCTTTTTTGTTTTAAATTATGGGACGTTGCAATTCTTTGCATATACATTTGCACACCACCACATGCATAACTGTATTGGTTTTTAATCATACCATGTATTGGTTTTGGAATGACAGGAAGCAGAGTCATGAACCCCGATAGGTAGCTGCTATCAATTCTGTTGGAACATACTGAAATGTGTTGAAATGACACTGGAGAAGATCTGAGAATAAGTCCTAAAGGTAACGTTTCAAAATGAAAAACAGCATAGTCAAAGGTGTTTGGGAGAATATGACGTATTCATCATGTATGGTACATTATTTGTAATATGTGCTCGTAGTCAGGGTTCCAACAGATGCTTTAATTGAATCATTAGCCTCGAGCCAAGCTTCAAAAGAAATCCAGTTATTTATTAGGAGCTTCATGTCAGCGTGTTCCCAAGTGAAGCCAGCTCTGACCCCACATAATTTATGGACCCAGTCACAACCCTTTTTTCCCTCCTCCCCCCATGTGTCATCAATCACATTTGCCAACAGGGCATTTTCTCGGGTTGTAGAGATCACTCCCCTCCAGCCACTGTAAGGAATCCTGGGAGACAGCCTTGAAAGAGATAAGTCTGGAATGTGCATTTGTCTTTTGCTGTCCTGCCGTTTCATTGATTTCCTATCCCCCCCACTTTCCTATGGCAACTCGAGAGGAGGCCAGGGATGCTTTGTGAGTTGACACTCATGACATCATGGGGCACATGTTGTCACTGGAGGGCTGTGACCATAGAGCTATGTGAAAATATGGGGCTATATTGCCTGTTATCCCAATGAATGAGGTTGCAAAATATTCCTTCCAGGAAATCACTGTTAAAATGACTTCATGACCCTTGGTCACATGCCTCAAAGATATAAGATTCTCTACAAGCAGCAGGTTTTTTTTTTTTTTACATTAAGACTGAACAAGTATTCTCTGTGGACGATCCATGAAACATGGCCGTCACTTCTTTCCATTAAATACTGATGTATGTTCATATCAAGATTAAGAGGGAAAAGTAAGTCTGAATTTTTCCATGCCATACTTATCCCATAGAATATTGGCCAATATATCAAGAGATTCAAACTCTATCTGCAGAAGCCAAGCATTAAATAAATCCATGTATTGTCTCTGGAGCTGTTTCAAACTCCAGTTGGAATCTCTGAAGTTCTCAGTCATGACGAATATGCTCAGTTTTCTGTGCTGAGTTCAGTTGATTTGGGCTAACAAAGGTTTGATAATACCACAAAAATGTAGAGTAACTGGCAAAAAAAAATCGCAATGGCTTTTATGTGCTGTATGCCATTTGCAAAGTTTTTTGAGAAATGCTGAACAAGATTGCTGTCCAATGTACTGAAAAGTTTGCCCTTGTACACAAATATACCATTTCCTATGGTTTGGATCTAAAAGCAATTGAATTGCAAACTTTCAGCATTAAGGCAAATTGAACTTAACATACTGGGTATAAAATATAGAACATAATTTCTTTTACGAAGTATTAGCCAGTTTTTAAATGAATATTTGGCCATTTAAAAACCAGAGCAATAAAATTTTAAACATTCAGTGTCTAGAATATTTTCTGCATATTGGAAAAAAAGACATTTTAGTGTAATTTTGTAGAAAGACCTCATATATTGCAATCCTGTATAAGTTTTCTCATAAGTAAAACTCACTGGATCTAATGGGGTTTGTTTCTACACTCCTGCTTTACTCCTTCAGTGTCCAAAAAGTTGCTTTTTGAGTGTAACCAAAGATTTGTAGTTTAAATCAAATTTGAATTTGGGATTAGAGAATTAAGGCAAATTGGTCTTTAGGAAACTCTCTGTGGATCTGTGTAAGAAAGCCCAGTTTGATAATCGTGCTTATAAATTATGAAATCTCAATACAGATAATCCTCAACTTATGACAATTGAGCCCCAAATTTTTGTTGCGAAGCGAGACATTTGTTAAGTGAGTTTTACCCCTACTTTATGACTTTTCTTGCCACAGTTGTTAAGTGAATCACTGCAGTTCTTAAATTAGTAATATAGTTGTTGAATGAATCAGGCTTACCCGTTGATTTTGCTTGTCAGAAGGTCACAAAAAGGGGATCCCCATGACACCAGGTTACTGCAAACCGTCATAAATATGAACCAGTTGTCAAGCATCTGAATTTTGATCATAGGGAATGCTGTAATGGTCGTAATTGTGGAAAATATTCATGTCACTTTTTAAAGTGCCGTTGTAAGTTTGGTCACTAAATGAACTGTTATAAGTCGAGGACTACCTTTAATTCAAAAATAGTTCAGCAGAATGGGTGAAAAATTAGGTTTTCTGTCTCTGATGGGAGAGATTAAACAACAGTTTTACTTGGCCTCAGGCTGTCCAGCAATTTTGAACTAAAAGTCTCTTTCTCCGCCCAAAAAAATCTGGTTGTGTTGGCTCAACAGGAGGAGGTGCTGTTATCCATCATATTTGGAGAGTATCAAGGGGTGGCGGTGATGAAGATCTGTCAGATTGCAATGACCCTAATCTCAATCCATATGCCAGAGATTAATAGATATCTGTGGAACATCTGGTTGGGAAAAGCTGCTTATAAAGAGTGTCCCTTCCAGCTTCATTTTTCACCTTTTGTTCCTCTTTTGCCTCAGAGCTTCCAAGTTCTAAGCTTTTTGGAAGGAGAAAAGGAGGAATGAAAAAGCCGGCATCCTGCATTACCATCACAACACATCCGTAGATAATGCCAGTCCAGTCCAAACGACCGACAAAGAAATTGAAAAGGTTCCAGACTTTTATCTCTTACCAATAACGAACATAACGGTGACTCTTAAGTCATGAAATAAAAATATATCTACTTGGGAGACAAATGACAGGTCTAGACAAAATAAGAAAGAGACATCACACTGGCAAGAAAAGTGAATATTGGCATATCATTATTTTTCCCACTTTTAACATGGCTGTGAAATCTGTAGACAAGCAGAAAGGCTAACCAGAGGAGCAACTGGGCTTTTGAAAGGCGATAGTGCAGAAAATTGGTGAGAATATCGCTTAGAATAGATAAATAATACCAAGCAGCTCACTGAAGCACTAATAAGACCTTGATACAGGTAATCCTCAATTTATAACTATAACTGAGCCCAAAATTTCCACTGCTAAGCAAGACAGTTGTGAAGTGAGTTTTGCTCCATTTTACAAGCTTCCTTGCCACCGCTATTAAGTGAACCACTGCACAGTTAAGTGAATCTGTCTTCCCTGTTTGATTTTGCTGGTCAGAAGGTCACAGAAGGTGATCACATGACCCCGGACACCACAACCGTCATAAATACAAGTCAGTTGCCGGCTCTCTGAATTTTGATGGCATGATCTTCTTGAGGATGCTGCAATGGTTGTAAGTATGAAAAACTGTCAAAAAAATTTTTTTTTCAGTGCCTTAAACCAGGGGTGTCCAAACTTGGGAACTTTAAGACCTGTGGACTTCAAATCCCAGAATTCCCGGCTGGGGAATTCTGGGAGTTGAAGTCCACAAGTCTTAAAGTTCCCAAGTTTGGACACCCCTGCCTTAAACGAATGCAAGTGTACTTGAGAAAAATAAGAATAAAATAAGGTATTTAGACGCCATCACTACCGAAGCTTGCAGCAATTTCTGCTGACACAAACTCGCAGCAACACAACGTCCATCGCGTCACTAAGAGCCAAAAGCGACAACAATTTCCAATTATCCATAGCAAATAGTCCAGTGTCGCGCATGCGCGCTTTCCTTCCAGGTTCCGCCCGGCTCTTTTAACTCCGAAGACTCGGGTGACGTCATCCTTCTACTCCGGCGTCTGAAATTGATAAGACAAGAGGAGACGAGAGAAAGCGCGCCTGCGCCTGCTCACGGCGAATCAGCGACGCTCCGGGCCGACAGTGGCAGCCGCCTAAGCCAATGGGAAAAGGTTCTGGGCGCGCCCCCCCCCCACTTCTGGCGTCCGGACGACGAGGTGCGCCTGCGCATGGGAGGGGCGAAATTTTTTTGAAACGGACGGCGGTTAAAGAGAGAAATTTGTCGCGGCGGTTGCTGTGGCAGCGGAGCGGCCTAGGTAAGGCCCTGAGACGGCAGGAGCCGGAGGGAACGGACGGCAGGAGCTGGTCGAGGAGGGCCTGGTGAGAAGAAGGAGTAAAGGCGGGAAGACTGGTTGGACCCGGAGGGCCGGGTGAAGAGGCGCCCCTGAGGTCTTTTGCACCCGCGATATCTTCCCCCTGTGGGTTGTCTGAGCCAACGCATCTTCTGCCAGGCCGGTTCCCAGCGTTCAGACGGGACTGAGCCGGGAATAACTCTCTGCCCGGCCCTCAGGTAACGTTGGCCCCGGGTTCGATTCAAGGCCCGAGCCGGTTTTGAGGCTGGGCTGCAGCCCGGCTGACTTGTTGGATTCTGGATAGGTGGGGGTGGGGGAGAGGCTCTTTTAAACTCGCCCATACCGGACTCTTAAAATCCCCCCGGGGCCGCCTTAACAGCATTGTGGGGCCCCGAGCAAAGCAGTGTACTGGGGCCCCTACGACAACTACTCCCAGGGATAAAAATGTAAATAAGGTTAAACACATATTTATTTTACTGGGGGTGGGGAGGGTGCACTGAGGGATCTCAACCAATCTCATTGTACATATGTTGTATGCTGACAATAAAGAATTATTTATTATTAGTAGCATGGGACCCCTATGCTCATGGGGCCCATGGGCAAGTGCCCATCAGGCCCATGCGTTAAGACAATCCTGAATTCCACCCCCTCCAAAATATGAGAAAGGTGCCTTAGAGGGCAGCCCAGTCCACCCCCCCTTCCCCCCCCCCTCTCACCCTTGCAACCTTTCCCAATCTGGTGCCTCTCTAGGCAGAGTGTGACGACTCCTGTCATCCAGTTCTTGCCTTGTTGCAGTTTTTTACATTGTATGTTGTATGTAGATGACATTTCCCCCCACCCCTTCAGGGGTTGTTAGATCTTTTGGTTTGCTGAGGATGTTTTTGAAGGGCTTGTGTGCTAGGAGGATGGGTAACCTCCATCTCACCTTAGGCATCTTTTTTTTTAACTATTACCATTTGGCAGACAGTACAGGACAATAAAAACAAGGACAAATAGGCTGAAAAGCAGCTTCTATCCCTGAGCAGTAACTATATTGAATTCTACAGTATAGCGCAATATTAATGCAATATCAGGGGTTTTCAATTCAATTGTATAGAATGTGAAGGATGTGTGTTTTTGTTTTATTTTTTTATAGTTTTCTTATGTATGATATACACTGAAGACGGCATTGTACAAGGTGCAATGACAATAAAAACTAAACCAAAACCTGGATAGAAGGAGCTGGGAATCAGCATTAGGAACAGGAAATTTTAAAAGTCCTTGGTGGGATAATTTTTATTTCTGTCATATTTCCCTGATAATAATGGTTGCCCACCTTCTGGCTAATAAAATCTACCTTTGGGTGTATTTAGCTGTGTTTGGCAATGAACTTGTAGTTGTTAATGTCGTTTATTGAATATATGGATTGTTTGTGTCTGTACCTATAAAAATATTCTGCAAAGTTTCTTGCTTTGCCTGTATGATTTGGTGATTTGTATTTTCAGATAGACAAAAAAAGCTGCTTTTGCAAAACTTAAAAGTGTTTTTCTCTTCCAAATTCAGGAGATAGGTCTTTAGCTCTAGTCTACACAGACTCAGGGGCCTGAGTTGCTAGGCAACTTGCTAATCAGGAAGAAGTGAAAGAATTTTGTACCCCGACATTCGGGAAAGACTGGAGTAGGGGAAATGTATGTATAACTTAATTGAGAAACTTTATTGTCACTTTGTACACTAATCGGCACACATTAAAATGAAATTTTGTTGCATACAGCTCTCAAAGGATCAGCACCTCCAATATACACTACAAAAACATGACAAAATAAATAAACAATTATGCATATACTCACATATAATACAGAGAAATCAGCACCTCCAATATACACTACAAAAACATGACAAAATAAATAAACAATTATGCATATACTCACATATATAATACAGAGAAATAACACAATCTAGTTCGGATGTATAGATGTACATGGCAAGAAAAATGAATCTTATAAAGTATGCTCCAATTTGGTGGTTTAGATGCATTTGTGTTAAGTGAGCATTGTTTTATTATAATACTGTTAATTCCTCAGAGCCTTTGAAAAGTGTAGTTGTTTATAAATTGTACAAAATAGATCACGGTGTCAAACTCGTGGCATCACATTGCTGTCATGTGACGTTTCATGATTATTTTTTCCTTTGAGGTGGGCGTGACCTGTGCATGATACATCCAGCCCGCAGGCCGCCAGTTTAACACCCCTGAAGTAGATGATATATTGGGACTTGGAGTTACCATAATGCCCCTCCTAGGAATAAGGATCATTGTAGGAAGCTGTAGTACTAAGGCTGATACTAGAACAGAATTGTTTATAAATATTGACACTATTTTATAATAATAGTATTAATATACATGTAAACATTGTTCCTGACTGCCTCTAAGAAAAAGAAAACATTTTATCTCCAGTTTGGTTTGTTTGTTTTTTCAGTTTGCTCAGGAATGCATTCCCATAGTTTGATTTCATCATAGCATTGTTGTGAGTTTATAATCCATTTCAGATGGCTTTCTTTCTTTTCCAGGTAGTTCTTTTAATGTGGATGCCACAGTTTAACATGATTGGACACAGCATTATTTCTGGCAAATGAACATAATAGGCCCTGGTGGCATTTCTATGTTTGGAATTGAAAAGGATGAAGAGAGTAGCAGCTGCTAAAAAGCAGAAGAATATACCAATTAGTTCAAGTAAACAAACTGGTATATCCACATGGATAGCAAATGGCAGCAAAAGTACACAGGAACATAAAGACCATGAAACACCTTCCAATGAAGAGACAGACTGCACCCAGGATCCTCTTGAAGAAGCACTGGTCTTTTTGACAAAAAGTAAGGATAAAAGCAAGGCTAAGCATTTAATGCCCTAAAACAAAGAAAACCCAAGCGTCTAAATAAGATCAGCTAGGTGTCACCTGGATCAAAAAAGGCAACTAAATTTGATAACGTATGTGTCATTACTGCCTTTCAGCAGAGCATTGTTTTCAACAGAACACAATTTTACTGTGTACGTCTTAGTGTAATAGTCATCTGTTTTAATTAATGTTAAATAGGATGCTTTATTCAAATGCAGTAAAAATGAGAAAATATCTAATCTTGGGTTAGATTAGAAATATATTTATGCCTATGTGGCTGTTTCCAAATACTTAAGAATGCAAATACATTTTTAAAAAAGCCTTAGTATAACATAAGTATTTATACTTTTAATTAGAATGGATATAATTTTAATGTTCACTCAATAAAGTCTTGCAAAAAAGGTCAGTAGTTGAAATCATTGTGAGATGTTCTTTATTGATCATATTTGTCATAGCATAGTTTAACACTATTTTACAAGTGATAAAAGTTAATTTTCCAATGGAGGTTCATTTTGTAGGAAATATTTTGGTGGGTTTTTTTTAACTGCTATCGAGTTAAAATTCCAGTCAATTTTCTGTGTGTTGTTACTTTTCTTTTGTAAAGTGCCCAAAGTCAATAAACACTTGAGTGGCCTCAAAATTGAATGAAATGAATAAACTTTGGTGGTGAGGGTGAAATAAGCAAAGTGGGCAGATTCTCCTATGAGATGCTTGCTGCTCACGAGGATTACACCTACTTTCATCTCATGCTTTGATTTTTTTCTTTCTAGTTAAAGATCGTACTTCTCTGAAAAATGAAGCTTTGCAGAAACACTTATTAAGTGTGGAAAAGATTGCCCAAGAAAGAGGTTTGACGCCAGAAGAAATTGATGCCTTGCTGAATATAGCACTCAGTGGCAAGTTTGGTAAGAAAAGAGAAAAAAAAAGACATATTATCTTTCTCTTTGTAAAATGTGTTCATATTTTACTTGCATGTTTCAGTACTTAAGCCTTATGAAAAATTAATCTATTCCAGCTGAAGTGATAAACACTCGACTGTTGAAGAACCTGATTCCCATTTCAACAATAACAGAGGATTCAATTGTTTCAGCTGTTTCATGGCTTTGTGTTGGCAAATGTTCTCGCAATACTCAAGTAAGTTGGCAAGCATGTCATGATATCTTGGATCTTAATAATATTTTGACTAGTATGGTGTGTCCTGTTGACATCTGCAGTTCTTTTATATCTCTCTGCGTTGAACACTAATTACTTACACTATGATCCACATTCATATCAACTGATCAATTTATGTTTTCTTCCCATTAGGTTCTCTTCTTAAAATGGTTAATTGCAATGTATGATTTGATTGATCATAAAGAAAAGGTTAATGCACTCTATGGGTTCTTCTTCAACTTCTTACAGGATGAAAAATTGGTAAGATAAAAATTAATATGTGTTTTTAAAAAAAGATTTTGTAGATACGGTGCAATAGAGATGTGCAGCATTTCAGTTTTAGATAGTGTCTATGTTGGTAGGCGAACAAACTGTTTTGTCTTGGGATCCAACGAAGAACTATGTAATACCTAACTCCTTACTTGGGTTGTAATTAAAGATACCGTCCTTAGTTGTTCAAAAAAGGAACATAATTAGGTATACTTTTACTACTGTAATGGTAGATTAGAAAGGTTTTTTTTAAAAAAAACAGATACAAAAATACCACCTGGGGCCACCTACTACATGCAGCCATGCTGTTTGTGTCTCCCAGAATGAGAAAGCTAAAGACATGCATCCTTTTCCCATTGGGAGGCTCAGCAAGGAGTGAACAGGCATTTAAAGCATTGCAGATGCTTAAGGCTCCCATTTCAGTTCCTGAAACTCCTAAAATCACTCCCAGATTGGGCCAGCCCTGTCTGTTTTTAGAGTGCTAGCCCAGTCATATGATTTAGTGCTTGCTGCAACCCTTAAGCTGATGTTTTTAAGGTACTGAAATTCAAATTGTTCAATATAATGCCACTAATGTATCCTAAGTTTAAAAGAAATGCTAATTCCTTATATTGTTTTGGAGAAGTGTAAAGCATAGACTGTGCCCAATTATGTATTTCTTTGATATATTTTTTTCTGTAGTGCCCCTTCGTCTGCCATGTGCTATATTTGCTGACCAAAAGAGAAAATGGTGAGGTGACCATTGGAATCAGAATGTGTAATGTGCTTTCAAAATAAAGTATTTTTTCTTGCTTTCTTCCTTAAAGGCTTTGAGTTACTACAGTTATTTTTTAAATTTTCATTGCTAGCCTATTCTATTGATTCAAATTACCTGCAAATGAGGAGGTTTTTTTTGGTTTGTTTTTAGAACAGGTGTTCAACTCTTTAGTTTATAAGATTATAACACATAGAATAAGGGAAGCTAGTCAATTTTGCTTGTATATGCTATTCTAGCCTGAGTCTAGTATGTTCATCTCTTAGAATAAAAGTATCTTTTCCTTTTTATATATAGCCTCGTCAAGACCAGAATATAAAATCTTAAAAAACACCAAATAATTAGACAATATTTATCTTTCTTCCTAGTAAAACCTTTCCGTGTGCGACGACTCTTAGATTTAAGATCCAAGATGGTGAGTCATTTGAAACCAATGACATGTGAAATACAATTTATAAAATTTAAATTCACATCTGTGATGGGATAACTTTTGCACAGGGTGAAAACAAATCAATATCCAGTATTTATTTATTTCCATTTTTATCTCAGTGTTCAGTTTTTAAGAGATGGTTTTTAAATATAAATATACCAATACCAAATACATATACTGTGCATATTTAAAAATCTAGTTAAAACAATTGATATGTTAAAGTCACTGGCATCCATTATATATTACATGATTAGTAAATTATATTTTAAGAAATGTGATAAAGCAATATAGAAGGATCTAATGTTCTGACAGCTGATTAAGACTTCTCTTGAGAAGTGATGCTCTGCAAACAACAATGTATATAACCCATAAATAAGAGGGTGCCCACCAAATGCTTATGTCAGTAGAGACTTCTTTATTCGATTCTTCTCTTTTCACAACTGCTCTCACACATAAGGATTTAGAATAATCCTCAGCTTCCTAGACTTGTGAGTTATAATAAGAGGACTTTACTTTCATCCTTTTCCGGCAATTAATTTTAGACTTTGTTTTTGTTTTTATGTTTTCTCAGGGATCAGAAGCTCCATTGCAGGCTCTTCTCTTAATGTATAAAAGCTTTGCTCCAAGCATGGTGGCTTCAAATGTGTTCCAAAGCACAAAGGTGAAAGGATGACTGAATGGGAGGGTTATCCTTTGATTTCTCTATGGGAGGACTACCCCAGGTTCTTCAGTTCTTCATGATTGCAGGAAGGAACATATGAAGTGGTGTGCATTTGTGTGTAGTTAGAACCTGTAGACCAGAGAAGAAGAGTGAGTAAACTGTGAAGCAGAAGATGAAAACTCTTCCTACACAATCCTTTCTAAAATAATCTCATATCCTTATACCAAAGACTTGGTAAAATTGAGTACCATCATATAAATGACTTCAATGAAAATAGAAATCATTGAATTGGAGTTTAATCCACAATGAGTTGAATGGTCTTCTGCCATTCAACTCTTAAGTTTTACCCATCTAAACATTTGAAAAAGGAAAGCTTGCATATATTTTTAATTCCCCATGAGAATACGTGGAATTAAATATTAAATTAAATATACATGGAAATAATATATGCATAGACATATACACAGACACACGCTGTTTTCATCTTGGATAATGGAAACTTTCACTTTCACCACAGATGCAATTTAAGAACTCAGAAAACCAGTGGAAAACTGCAATTGGTAACCTAAAGCAACGGATTTATGGCATTTCACCTACATCACAACCAGTTTTAGCATTTCAGCCCCCAAAGAAAGTAAGTTACTTTAGATTGTTTAAATGCGGTTCCTAGTCTGATTGTGTGTCAATTTTTTCATTGACGTTTTTGGCAGTTGTTACTTTCTAGACTATTAGATTGCTCCTCTTTATAATTCACAATCAGTTTCTTTAGTATTTGCCAAACCATGTTCCATTACAATAGTAACTGATTTCTTGATGCTTCATCTTTTTTTCTCTTTCTCATCTTAACATCTACATAAATATTTTTTTTGGGGGGGCAGTGTTCATATTTAATTTTTTCTGATTTTACTAATTCAATTGAGTGCGCAAAGGCTCTGAAATTTTCTTTCCTCTGTCTTGGTCCTGCCTTGAATTTCCATATTGAATATGGTGCCCACCCTCTCTCTGTGTGTGTCTTTGTGTATTTGTGTGTGTGTAAGGATGGGGATGATTCATTAAAGAAATCATATTTAGAAAAGAGTAATTGAGTTGAAGACTCTTATTTCATCACAACAGAATTATACCTATGAATTGCTAGGGTTGGATTTCTGCTTTTTGTAGAAATGGAATTCAAAATTGATGATACCTGAGAGTAACAGCAACTCTGATTACTCGGCTCAGAGTTCTACGGCCAATTGCATCGATTTCAATAGTCATCCTGAATTCTTCCCAGTGCAGCATCTTCAGACTTTCTCCCAGCTTTTGGAGAACATCCATTGTTTAGAAGTAAGTGGCTGACATCCAAGGGAACAGAAACAACAAAGGATGGGAGTGCAAGTGCTTGGTTTAGCACCCTGAAGCTTGTTAATATATTACAATAATAAATGCCTGTCTAATATCATGCAAATCAAAAAATTATAGAATGGATCACTGTTTTTAAAAGACCTGAAAGTACCTACTGGTTACAATGGACTGTAAAAACATGAACTTCTATTAGGGATTATTATACATTCCTGATCATTTAGATGTGTACTGTTTTGTCTTAGGCAAGTTTTCTTTTTTAATTCAAGCCAGAGGGGGGGAAATATTTTCTAAACAGAACTGAAAAAGTAAATACCATTAAATTACTGTAGCAATTAAAGCATCTTCTGGGTGTTTGTTTAAAAACGATCAAGAAACAAAGTAGCATTAGTTCAACCATGTCTACTGTGCCTGTTAGTTGACAATGTCTTCTCCTGATTGCTTTCCTAGCTTCCTTCCCAAATAGGCTCAGTGTTGGGAAATCACCTGTTGCTCCACTACGTTAATTGTGTCACAGACGATGTCGTTTACCAGAGGATGTACTATTGGCTTGGCCAGACCTTCAGAGAAGGTAGGGGAACTCCTCCTTGTGACTGGTGCCCTTTAAGTGAAGATAAATAGCAAGTGGCCCTCAACTTACAACCATTCATTTAGTGACTGTTAGAAGTTACAACAGCAATGAGAAAAGTGACGTATTACCTTTTTTTGCCCTTATGACCATTGCAGCTTCCCTGTGGTTACGTGCTCAGTATTCAGATGCTTGGCAACTGTCTCGTATTTATGACAGTTTCAGTGTAATGGAGTTATGTGATTAGCTTTGGCGACCTTCTGACAAGCAAATAGGGAAGGCTGATTCATTTAACAACCAAGTTACTAACTTAACAACTGTCGTGATTCACTGAACTGTGGCAAAAAAGATCGTAAAATGGGGCAAAGCTCACTTAACAAGTGTTTCACTTAGCAATGGTAATTTTGGTCCCAATTGTGGTTGTAAGTCGAGGACTACCTGTATGCTAAAACATACTGTTCAGGGGTGGTATTCACTTACTTTCCCTGCCGGTTCGCAAACGGTAGCACCTATCCACGCATGTGTTTAGCATTCCGCACATGCGCTTTGGCTTGAAAACGTGCCTAAATAGGACGGCATAGAGCTGGGGCGGGTGAGCGGGCTCACCTGCGATTTCCACAACTGGTTCGGGCGAACCAGTCCAAACCAGCTGAATACCACTTCTGATACTGTTGCTTGCACATATAATGGCTTATTATTTCTCAGAGAGGCAAAGAAGAAGAAAGGATTCTAACCAAACAATTTTTTCCCCTCTATTTTCTTATTTATAACACAGAATGCCCTTGGACTAAGATTGAAAACCAGAAATATGAACTGGAATTCAAAGAATTCTTGGACACCGTTTTGGAAGCTGAATGCTTCTTACAGGTTAGTTTAAGCTTTTCCTTTCCGTGATTATCAAAAGAATGTTTTTGCCCTTGGCATCAATCACCAGGCTGTGTATTGGAATGGCAGCAGCATGCCATTCCGGAGGGCATAGGATGGGGCACGTAGAGAGGTCAGCACAATTGAATATAGGAAGGTGGGAGACTATGGATTGGCCACTTGTAGGAGAGGCAGGCCAGGTGTCTTATACCAGTTCTGCATTTCAGCCCCCCAGTCCTTTTCCCTGATCTGGCAGTCCTTCTATCCTTAATCAATCCTCCTTTATCTGAGATCTAATCCAAGATGAGAGGCTTGGTTCGGAGGAGAAGGTTCACTTTGTGGAAATATGCCCAACTAGGTTTTGGATGTGGCATCAGCTAAGACTCCACAGTACCACTCAGTGTTGGTTGGGAGTGAGAGGTCCCACCCTATATCCCTATTATGTGGGGTTCTGCAGGATTTGGTAGTCTCTCCACTCTCCGTGTTAAATAGAACATCCCCAGGAAGCCACTGGATGAGATTATTCATCACCATGGGGAAGGTATCATCATGAAGGTACCTCGCCCCATGGCATCTCCTTCCCTGTCCAACTAACTGATACCACTGATGTCTTGTCCCAGAGTGGACAATTAAGAGCCTGCTGCCCAGGAGAAAGTTGGAGAATTTATTTGGAAGGAAATCTGGGTTTCCCTGATAAGAGTTTATGCTTTTCAGGAGGGCTTCTCGTCTTGTGAAGAATTTTTGTACCGAAGTCTGCCCTTCTGGGATGGTTGCTGCTGTAGGTCACAAGTCCTGCAGATGATCAGTTGGATTCCCCTCAGCAGCTTCTCAGGTACATGATGCAGACTCAACCAATCTTGCCCTGTTCTGTAGTCCAGTGCTTCTGGTTTCAAAATTGCTCTTTGTTTGTTTCTTCATTTTCAGAAATGAAACCTTATCTCTGCAAGCCGTTGACACAGCTGTTTTTCACCTCATCACTTTATTTTAAGGTAAATGAAGGGCCCTCTGAATAGACATTTTGACACAACAAACTTGATTTATGTCATACTAAGGAAATATGCCCTCTGCCAGCTATCATTTTTCCAAAACGTTAACAATTTTTATCCAAGCTGCAGGAAACAATATTTGGGTTCGCTGACTAATGCAGGGCTACTTATGCCAAAAGAAGTGTGCAGTTTTCTCTTACATACTTTTTTGCAATGAGATAGAATCTTACAAAAATGTCTTGCTCTGTTTCTGTCTTTTGATTGCTGTCTGTCTGTCTATAAAATTAGCATCATAGCATAGTTCCTTAAGACTGAATTGCAGCTATTCAATATGTGTTTTTTATGTCCTTGTTCTTCTATAGTGTAGTGTTCTTGAAAGCCTGAGGGAACTGCTACTGAACTGGCTGAATTGGCACTTCTTACAAGCAGATATGGCAGCTGAGTTAAATGCAGGAGTCCTGTAAGTATCATCTTTTTAAAACGTGGTCCCATCTGTTTTGCACTATGATTTCCAGCTGGAAGCCGGGAAGAAATATACTCTTATACGTAAAAGTCATTTCCTAAGCGAATGCTCATGTTTGTGTCTCATTCTGCTGCAGGAACACTTCTGTTTCAAGCCTGGTTAATTCTATAACAGAACTCATCCATTTTGTTGGCCGGCTTTCAACCATTGCCCTGCACTTGGAGAACAACTCTGCTTTTTTAATGCACTTTGTTCTGGATTTCTATGAAATAGTATGTAAGCTACTCCATTCCAAGCATTTAGATAACACACTTGGATAGTATTAGTGAAGAGATTCTAATAGATGTGTTGGATGTATTCGCTGCCTTGAATAACTTGTAAAAATAATAAAGGCAGTAGATAGATAGATGGATGGATGATAGGATGATTGATTGATTGATAGACAGAAACAGACAGATGGAAAAGGAAGGAATTTAAAGGATTCAAAACCTTTTGTTCATACAGAACCCATTATTTTTCTTAGAACAATGCTTCTCCAATTTCAGAAAGATTGCAGCCAAGGGAACCTCAACAAAAAAAAATAATCTGTTTAGGACAGCAATAAAAACAACTAAGAGATAACAATCAAACTATTCCAAAAATAATTTGTTTAAGATTCACACTATTAAGTAGCTCCAATTGAAACAATCTTCTCCAATAAATCGATTTGGCGGTGGGGGGCACTTCTAAAAGTTTCTATATAGTAGAAAGTCCAATAGTAGCAGCAATCTCGTTACCCTATGTTTTTTTATATCTATAGTAAATCTGTATTGAGTTTTGCGTCATGATTGGAGCCCGGTGTGAATAGGAGGATGACAAGGATATGAGACTCTCAGTTTTTATATGTAACCACTGTACTGAAATCCCTTCCCTATTCTAGGTATGTGACATGTTTCAGAAGTACCAGATCCCTTTGCTTGTGATCCCTCCTGCAGGAGTTTTCTATCCAGCACTTCTCAGCATGGATTCTGTCACAGTTGACCAGCTATGCCACATTATGTTCAGGTAATAGGGCCTTTCCTTGGTTTTTCTTCCCTATGCTATTTTTAACCTTTCAAACCATCTGGGAGGCCGTATAATCTCTATGGTACTGGGTAAACCAGTGCAGG
This sequence comes from Thamnophis sirtalis, assembly GCF_051295495.1. Classification (NCBI taxonomy): domain Eukaryota; kingdom Metazoa; phylum Chordata; class Lepidosauria; order Squamata; family Natricidae; genus Thamnophis; species Thamnophis sirtalis. The sequence continues at coordinate 47,465,919 of NW_028261393.1, read as the reverse complement.
TAGTCAGTCCTCAGTGTATGACCACAGTTGAGCCCAGAATGTATGTTGTGAAGAGAGAAATTTGTTAAGTGAGCTTTGCCCCTTTTTATGGCTTTTTTTGCCACATTTGTTAAGTGAACCCTTGCAGTTGTTAAATTAGTAGCACGGTTAAGTGAATCTGATTCCCCTTTGACTTTGCTTCTCAATGGGAATCACTTGACTCTGCAGCTGTTACAAATATGAGTCAGTTGCCAAACGTTCAAATTTTATGCCCAGATGTGAAGACATATCTTTTCATTGCTCATCTTTTCCTTCCGTAAAACATTGTGCCAAGATCTGCTTTCTTCGGCCAAGAAGCCCAAGCTCAAATTTGATAAACAAGATAATTATAAAAATGAATTCCCAGTTGATGACTTGTTTCTCTTAAACCTACTGTTGCCTTGGTTACTCGCTTTCATCCTTTTCCCCCAGAAAGAGTGACTGAAAGGGGACAAGAGTCGTCTCAGACAGCGATTTCATAAGCGTGTGTAAGCCATCTCTCCAGCCACCCTGTAAAATTAAGAGTCAACTTTTTCATATTAAATAGCACTTCCCAAACATCACACCCATCAAATCCGACATGATTTGATGGGCAGATAACTGTCATAAAATTACAAGAATCGTCTTGGTGAAGCTTAAATCATTGGAACTCCAGTTTTAATTGTGTAGAACATAGTGGTGTTAATTGGGGACACAATGCCCTGTTTGCTGGTGGTCAGCAAAGGACTGAGTTATTGAGGTCAACTGTGAATCTGGATTTGTTTTTACAAGGCTCGTGGCTCAGCAATGTTGTTTTTCAGCAGTTTTGCTTCTAGTACTTGGCGCCTGAGAATTCACCAGTTGCTGAATACTATGTTAGGATTCTTTACGTTAGTTTTCTCCCTTCAAAAGCTGCGGACAGTCCACCCAGAAAGAAGCAGTCGGGGAGTTATGTTGAAAATTATATTCATTATATGGAGTTTGGGCTTACTCTTGGGGGATTTCCAGTTTTTACAGGAAAAGTTGCAATGGCCCTGAAAAAAAGGATCGTTTTTCACGCTTACGACCATTGCAGCCTCCCCATGGTCACATGATCAAAATTCAGACGCTTGGCAACTGGTTCATATTTATGACAGGTTGCAGTGGCCTGGAGTTATCGGATCCCCTTTTGTGACCTTCTGACAAGCAACATCCCTTAACAACCGTGTTACTAAACTTAACAACTTTCCATAAAGCCAGACGGGAAAGATTTCTTGATGCCTAAAATGTTGGGAATGGGGACCAGCAATGCAAGCAGCCAAGAAATCAGCTATCTTTCTTAGCTATCGCTTATGGGTTGGAATTTTAGCAGTCCTGATTGGAGTTGAAAAAAATAGTCAAACCCTCTTGTTTGTTTCTATTTTAGGTATCGGACCAATTTGATAGCTGCAAAGAAATACCTACAATCCAAAAAGGTACAATAAAACAAGGCACAGTGCCTGCTATGTCATTACCATAATATAGTAGTTAGCTTTTCTCTCTCTTACCTTTCAAATTTGTTTTCCAAAGTTACTGTACCTGTTCAAAGATTCCACTTATTTTTCTGACTTTGCCTGAGAAAGCAATTTTTGCCTTTGGTCTTTTCATAAGATCTGGGTCTGGTATTCTGCAAGTAATGCAAACGGTTGCTTTTAGGAAGGGTGAAAGAGCTATTGCAAACCTTGTCTTCCTTGATCCTCTCAGGCATCGCTGCAGATTAAGTTTAACAGACAGATTTGCCAAGAATACAATCAATATATAACAAGCATGGTCGGATGCCTGTGGACCTCAAACGTCTTCCAGATGGACTCCCACCCTCAGGGGATTTATATGGAGCCTGGAGTGCTGGAGAAGACCTCCGTGCAGGAATACAGAAAGGCCTTGAACATAGTGTACCATCCGGCCTTTACAGGTTATGCTATACTCTTTATGCAGCAGGTAAATGGAGGTTTTATCTTTGAGGGTCTATTTTGTCAAATTTTGTTCACTGAATATACTTAAATCTTTGTTGTGTCCTTCACTCGTCTTCATTGTGTCCTGTTTTATTCATTGGTATAGTGTGGTTCAACTGCAACTATGCTATAAAATCTCAAGCTTTCATGTACTTGTCAAGAATGAGTTTGAGTCTGTCTCTCTCTCTCTCTCCCTTTCTTTCTCTCTCTCTCTCTCTCACTCTCTCTCTCTCTCACACACACACACACACTTATAGCAATGCCTAAAGAAATTTAGACGTGCTAAAGATTTCTCCATGAAGGTGCTCTGCTTCCCTCCGAGACTCATGTTTCCTTTTCTTTTTCCTGACTAGTAAGAAACAGAATTAGGGGCTAATGAATATTTATAGAAATGGGCATCATTTTTAGGCAAGGCATCAAAATCATTACCTTGTTTTCCTACATAACAGATTAATTATGCTAATTTGTCCATGCTGACATGAACAGTGATCTCTCATCAATCTAACTGCTCTTAATATATAGGACCAGCCATTATTCAGGGAGAAAAGATGGTAGGAAAAAATGTCACAATGTTGTTTACCTCCACTGGGGGAGCCTCACATCTCCAGGAGACAAACCGCAGCAATTCCTTTCAAAGAGTTCGACATAGTTCACCTCAGAGCAATTTTTGTTTTGTTTTGCTGAACATTATTTTCATCCCTGTCTGTCGAAGTCTGTGGTATCTATAATACATCAGGGCTTTGCAGTGAGATCTCATATCCTAGGAGCACTATAGAAAATGAACAATTTGATTCTTCTTTCTAAGTGCTTTGGTGAAAGCAGATTTGTCATGAATAAGCATTTCCCTTCAATTGCTAAAGACAAAGCAGCCCTTTGGGGGAATCTTTGGCAATTGCTAGCTTCAATGACTGGTAGGCATGTTCAGTTTTCTGACGAGATAGAAACTGCCTTATGCCGATAATGACCAATCCGGATTTAATAAATCACTATAATATGAAATGGAGATTATCCTGCCAAAGAGATGGAGGAATAAGGTGAGGAGTCCTCTTGAAAGCAGAAATAGCGAGAAGCTCATTGCAGAGAATTAAATGTCCCCAGCAATTAAGTCCATTACAATTCAGTTTATAGTGGAACGGCAATAGCTTCACGGCAGTAAGAGCTATCTGTTCTGTAAGTGGCCTACCTAGATTTATTTATTTTTTTAATTCACTGAATTTCCCCATGTTGAACTCGAGATCCAGGTATATTCTGAAATCAATCTAATACAGAAGTGTCAAACTCAAGGCCCGGGGTCTGGCCTCCGGGGTGCTTACATCAGGCCTGCAGGGCTGCCCTGGAAACAGTGAAGGATCAGCCCGCAGTGCCTCTTCCAGTGAAAATGGAGCTCTGTTTTCACTGGCAGAGGATTGCAGGAGGACATCGCAGCCGAAAACAGAGTTCACGAGGGCCAATGGTGGCACTTCCAAGCTCCATTTTCGCTGGCGGAAAGTTGCAGGTGGCCATTACAACTGAAACGGAACTTGGGAACCTGTTTTCGCTGGCAGAGCACTCAGGCCACCATAGGCACCCCCCGACACGAGTGGCATCGAGCTGGTCACGCCCATCCAGCCCTCCAAGGTCAAACACAACCCTGATGCGGCCCTCAATGAAATTGAGTTTGACAACCCTGATCTAATACAAGCCAACTGACATAGGACCATTGTAAAATCCCAGGTTTGCATGAATGTATCCTAATTTCATGACGTAGCTTAGAGATACCGATAGACCTGATTTTATTTTTAGAACCCCAAAAGCATCCTTATGGTACCTTTTGTCCTTTAGCAGTATCGTATTATTCTCGGAAAGGGCATGTTTTTGATGTGGTTTCTAGGCCATATTAACCAATAACTTCCTTAAATATCTGTTCCAGGCTCAAAAAAATTTTTTTTAATTGTCCTTTTCTTTTCAGATACAATCAGAACACAAAATCCCGGATATCAAGCTAATTCAGGTAAAAAAAGTCATACGTTTTGAAAAGGATTAAATTTCTTGGGAAGTTTGATATATTGTAACCAGTTGGGCATTGCTTCTGAGAATAAAATTGTACAATGATAAATGACTCCACACGGCTAGGTGTGAGTTACAAAATATTAGTACTTCTAGGCTCATTCCTTTGTAAATTGATCTGGGAATTAAGAGGCTGCACAGAAAATGAGTGTATATTGTATGGAAAAGGAGACCGGGATGGGGGCCCAGATGGGGAGGTCTCACTGTGAGGCTGTGAGTTTGATCCTAGGTAACGGCATATTTTTCTCTTTCTGAGCGCAACGTGTTATTCTCTGCTTGGAACTCCATGTAGGCGTCAGGAAGGGCATCCAGCCAGTAAACACTCAAGCTCCGTTCAGTCGCCCTGATGCATGGGATTATAGGGTCGTAAAAAATTGCATGGCAAAGAAGAATTTCTGTACCTGAAGACGTAAACTACTCTAATGCTTTATCTGCAGGGGAAGAGATGGGATTGGTACTTGGAATATTTGTACTCCCAAGAATTACAAGGGTTGAAAGTCTTCATTGAAAGTAGCATCAGTCGTGTATTTCGACCGTCTCAAACAAAACCAGGCAACTACCAGTAAATGGGTATTGAAGATTGACTCTTGTGAATGGATTTCTTCCCGCCTTCTCCTGTCGAAGGTAATCTTGGATTCTAATGGACTCCTGTTTCTGGAGAGAGGGATCCTTTCAGTGCATCCGTACTGATATCCGTACAGATTCTTCTTGGTAACAATAATGGCACACCTTCAGATTTTTGCCCAGCTGGTCTTTGTGACATTAAACCTTTCCTCCTTGGGTAAAGGGCTCTTTGGCCTTGAGAGTACAAGCTTACTCTCACGAAAGAAATAGAGCATGCCTAATTCCTGTTGCTAACTTTTTGCTTTGTTTTGGAATTAAGCAACCCGATTCAGTTCATTATTGGAAACATTCAAGCAAATTACGGCAGGATTTTCCAGCCTTTGACCTTTTTTGGGCAGCTAAATTATCATCTTTCACTGATAAACCGCACAGCCCTCCCACTGGATTGAACAATAGGCTAATGCAGGTTTTTCTTCTGACTTGTAGATAAATTGTAAATAATTGTATAGAATGTATTTATGCATAAAATGCTCTGTAATATAAATTAAACAGTGTTTTGGCTTTGGTTTGTTACAGTGAAACCTCAATTGTATGGATTTTGGTTTTCTGAATGTTGCATGTGGTTGGTGAAATTCTATTGCAGTTTGTGCATATGACATTTGTATGAAGACTTTCTGAAAAAGATACAAATCCAAGTTTCTCAGTCTGATGTACTCCTATTCTTAACCAAGGTCTTTGTTTTCAGTTTATTTACATTTAAACCAGCTAAGTCTTCAATTTCTTCATTGTTCAATACTATTCTGAGGCTGTGTAAAATCAAATCTATATCATCAGCAAAAGTCCTCTAATTATAAGCCTCTTTAACTTTTCAAACCAATTATTTTCTCATCCTGTCTACTGTCTGGAACTAACATAGAAAGCAAAGGGACATCCTTGCTTTGATTTCTTCTGTATTTCACATGGTTTCATTAAATCACTATTAATAATATGCACCTTCTAAGGTATGTATATTGATTTAATCCTTTGAATAAAATTCTCCCAAAAGTCCATGTCCTTCCAAAACTATAAACATAAAAGACCAATTCAAATTGTTAAAAAGTTTTTTCTGCATCCAGAAAAATCAGTGCCACTTGCGTCTCATTATGTTGTTCCAGATGCTCTATTACTATGATGGTGAAAGGTGGCACAGAGAACCTTCTCTGTAGGCACGTCAGCAGTTGCCCCAGCCCAGCTCCACCACGCAGGCAGGCGTGCCTCCCACCGGCCAGCTGGTCTTCGGGTCTCTGCTGTGCATGTGCAGGGGACATGCAGGGGATGCACATGCATGGGGGGCACATGTGAAGGGGATGCTCACATTTTGGGGCTTCATGCAGTGCCCCCACGCCCCATTTTGGTTTCCAGGTTGGTTCAGGCCTTCCAGGCCCAAAACGGGAGCATGGGGGCTGCATGCTGCCCTCGACACCCCGTTTTGGGCCTGGGAAGTCACCTGCAGCCAAAAATGTGGGGGGGGGCAGATGCATGCGTGGGGTGCACAGGGGGTTGCATGTGTGTTGCATTATGTGGGCGGGGGGCGTGCTTTCAGCATAGAACGACAAAAAGGTTAGCCACCACTGCTCTATTATATTCAATATAATTCTCACATTATCTCTTAATTGTCTTTTGGTAAAAACTCACATTGACCATCGAGTAAAATCCTGTAAAATCTTTATCGGCCAATATTGATGTAAATACTTTTGTCAAATTAAGTTTGGCAATAAAGCAGTATTAGTCTCTTTCCAAGATTCTGGCATAGCAGATCCCAGCAAAATGGAATTCATCGCTCTTTTCAGCGGTTGCAAATGTTAGTTTTCAAAACATTTATAGTGTGAACTTTGTATTCCATCAGGCTCTGTTTTTGGTGTTCTATGGTGCTTTATTTTGATATTTTTATGGCTTCTGAAATTTCAAATGTTATATTTTGTTTCACATTCATGAAATTTGTTTCTAGATTGTGAAAGCTTGGATGAATTCTGTTTGGGCTTTTTTCAAATATTCATCAGTTTTTTTTTCCCAGGGAGACCTATCTTTTGTACAAATTTGCATTAAAATTATGGAAGTATTTCTGAATGCTCCCATTATCTGTTAATACAGTGTCACCTTACTGAACCTTTAATTTTCTTTTCTTTTCTCCTGATAGACCAACCATTGCTTCTCTCCCTTCCTCTCTGAATGGTAAAACGGCTTGCTGAGTATTCCAGCTGTGCTCATTCTGGCCCACTTGTATTTGTGCTCTGCAATCCCTAATGGCTTTGATTTATGAATAAATCAGGAACCTCTGATTTAAGAAAGGTGCAGCTGGATCTATTTGGAAAACTGAACAGTTTAAAGCAAAGCTTGACAGTGGGTGGTTTTCCTAAGGTTTTTCCTCATCTCAAGTAAGAAGAAAACGGCTTAAACTAATTGGTTACAGTTTCCTCCTCAACTTCTCCAACCAACCCCAAATCAGATTTTGATAACAAGTCTAGCCTGACATGTCAGTCTGCCTCGGACATACAGTATGTGCTTCACTTTTATCTTTAGGCAATTTGAGCCTCCCTGCTCTGACAGCAATTCTTGTAAAAGCCTGGCTTTCAGACTGCTTGGTGTTCAAAGCGAAAGGTGGATAGTTCTCACAAACAGCGGATAAGGTAGGCAGCTTAGCTCTGGGATGCGCCTCTTCCTTTGAAGTTCCTCCATGCACAAGTTATCCTACATATATAACATGTCAAGTTAATGAGCAGCCATCCAAACGTTGGAGCTCCAATTACGAGAAGTCTTCTCTTGGCCAATAGGAAAGCATCAGCTGCTGCTATCCAGTAACAGCTGGCAGACTCGAGGTTGCCAACTCATGGGCTAGAAGCCAGCCTTCTCTCCAAGAAATTGAATTTTCTACGTGCCTGGAGAAGTCATCATTCCCAGTGGCGTCGAAGGCTCAAGTTGGCATTTCTAAGTGAAGAAAAGCCTCAAATAATGGGGTATAAATGAATGTGCTTTGCCTTCCCTGAAAATAAGACGTCCCCAGATAATAAGCCCAATCGGGCTTTTGAGTGCGTTCCCGAAAACATTGCAACGCAGCAGCAGCCATGAGGTGACCATGCCCGCTGCCTCTTGCACCTCAAAAATAATAAGACCTCCCCGAAAATAAGGCTAAGCGCTTATTTCAGGGGTCAAAAGAAAATAAGGCTGTCTTATTTTCGGGGAAACATGGTAGTTGTCAAGCCTCAATGGCTCTCATCGTTTCTGAATGAAAGAAGCCTTTGCAGAGATCTGCTGAGAGCAGTTCCAGCTCTCTGCCTTTCTTTGTTAATGCTCACCGTATTGGTTTAAACCTAAATGTACTTCTCTATGATTGCTGTGGTTCCTCTTGTTCATTACTTACAGGTGGGAGAAGAGAATCGGAGATTTGCGGGAGAGAATTGAAGTTCAAGATGTTCAATAGCATTTTTTAACAGATTTTTTTTTAGTTGAATGGATGACGTCGGGCAGTAGGGTGCCCAGAAGACCATAGAAAAACTTTGAATAAAGAGGATGGAGAGTGATTCAACTACCATTCAGGCCAATTTGGAGCAAAGTGCATGGACATGTCCAATTTCACTCCCTGTCTTGTTCAAGGGCTATAATAAAGTGATTGCAAATAGGATATAATTGGAAATTTTCAACGATCTACCTCCATCCCAAGGAGACAGTTTGAAGAGTTGACAGCAAAGGAAGAGAAAACCCTGATTTACGTTTGAAACTCTGAATTACGTATGAGTGGTGATATTTGCCTTGACCACAGATGGACAAAAAATACAGAATATTGGGGCTGAAGACATCTCACCTAATTTTTTAGTATTCCATATGCCTCCAGGTTTTTTTGATCTGCTTTATTTCTCCTTGATTTTCTGACAACTTTAGGAGAAAGTCAAGCCAGAGTTCTCCCTCAAGGAACAAAGGACCCAGCTCAAAATATACTACTTCAGAAACCTTTCTGGAAAATGCCCTAATCTTGGGTAAGATGGACAGAAAGAGAAGAAGAGGTGAAGGGACTCCATTACAGCAACAGTGGGTGCTCCCTTAGAAGTTCTGAAGATCTTCTGTCAGGGACCGAATGTCACAGAAAAAATCTATTGGGTTGTGAAGAGTTGAGACTGAGTTTTGGAACATTATAAATAAATTGGGAGAAACTCCCCAAGAGCATCAAGTTACATGTTTCAACTGCTGTTTGAACTCCACTCATTTAATTTTACAACCATCTTTAAACATTCTTCAATCAGAAATGGATTCTAGGTTGAATTAACCTTTAATTAAATTAACAAGCACATTCCAGCAATGGTACCACAATCCTTGACTGGCTTTCCTCTATGGCACTATACGCACTATGGTGACTGATTGCGGCTATTCCCATAAATTTCCACCAACCAAGGGCTTAAATTTTAAATTTGGGGTTCTTTGTTTATGTTCTAGTTTTTAAAGTCTGCAATTTGCATTCTGGGTGGGTTTTTTTTAAATAAAAAATTGTTTTGTGTGTGTTTGTGTATATATGTATGTATGTATATCCTCAGTGTCCATACAATTCTCCAGCCATGTTATGTGTTCAACAAGATGATCTTTGCTCTCCTCACAGAATAAAAGGAGCTAGAAGCAAAGAGCATCTTTTAGTGTATTTATTTCTTAAATGTCCCTCTCCTAACTTACAAGCCCGTTATCTAATTCCCCTGGGGTCTCCCCCAGTTAATTCTTCTGCTATAAACGTCCATTTTATTTATCTGCCACATTTACAATCTGCCACTTTCTGGGAGCGGTAAAACTGACCCATAAATCATGCCCCAAGCCGAAAAATGAATATCAACCAACCAATTTGGCATGGCTAGAAGATGCAAAAGAGCCATCAATAACCTGGGGAGAGGCAGTTCCAAAGCGGTGGGGGCCACCACTGACGTGACCAGTCGCCTGGCCCACAGCCCACGGGTGGGGTGGGGTGGGGTGGATGGAGGGAATTCAAAGCTCGAGGATCTTCCTGGAGATGATTTTCCTCCTTGCTGCCAGAGCCATCCAGTTGCCCCAAAAGTTGCCAGCTTCTATCTCTCCTCCCCCCCAGTAGCCAAACTCCTCGTTCCTTTGATCTCCCCCCTCCCTTACTCCAAGCAGGACCCCCCATGTGTGTGGGGGGGGGAGCGTTCTCCCTTCCCCTCGCCCCATCCACGCAGCCTTCCTTCAAGCCAGGGCGGGCGGCGCATGGACTCGCCCGGAGGAGGCGCGCGTGGAACGGCACGCCTCGCTTTTGCCCGCTCGGCGCCCCCGATTCCAGTCGGTCCCCGCAGGAGAAGATCCCGCAGGTCGCGCGGCGGCAGGGGGCGATCCCCGACCTCCCCCCCCGCCGCCGGATCGACCCTTCCTCCTCTTGCTCTTCCTTCCCTTCGCCTCTTCCTCTTCCTCCCCCTCGCCCGGGGGGGCGGACGCGCCTCGCTTTCTGCCTTTGCAAAAGAGCCATTTTCCCCCTCCTTCCCTTCCTCCTTCTCCTCCTCCCGCCGCTTCCTCGCCGACCGGCTCCGGGTGCAGCACGTTGGCTTTCGCGGCAGCCATCGCCGCCAGGGGCCAGCGTCGAGCGATCTGCTGGATCTCCGCTTCGTCCTTCGGGGCGGCGATGCGATCGCCTGGCCAGGCTCTCTGGTCGCCGTTGTGGCCCCCGGAGGAGGAAGCCTCGATCCGGGCAGGCTGAAGAGCAGCAGCTGCCGCGTCTTCCCTAGCCGCCGGGGAAACCCCTCCAGGTAGGCCGGCTGGAGCATCCTCTCCCTCCATCCTCACCATCTTCATCCCCATCCAGCTTCTGTGCTTCCCCGCCATCCTCTTCTTCCTCCTCCTCCTCCTCCTCCTCCTCCTCCTTCCTCCCGGCGCCCTTGCCAGAAGGGTCTCCTTTCCCTTCTCCTTGTTTCAGCACCCCCACCCTCTCCCCAATTTCACAGCTGATTTTCCAGTGAGATGTTCTACAAACCGAGATTTTACCCCAAGGGAATAGAGCACCCAGCATTTTAACATCCGCGGTGAAGGAGGGAGCCCCTTCCCCCAGAAGGCTCTCCCAGAGCACCCTACCTCTTCCCTGCAGCCCCCTGCCCAAATCTTCCCAGAGACCAACAAAAAATTGATCCCAGCGACATCTCTCTGGAAATAAGAGGGTGTAGGAAAAGGGCCGTAACTTTGCTCAGGAGGCAACACCCTAAAAAAGCTGGGATGCCTAGTTCTGCGAGAATGGGGGAGGAGGGCAGATAAGCAGGATAGCCCACCTTTTGGGGGAAGAGGAGACCCAGATTAGCCGCTACCTTTAAAAGGGGTCTAAAACCAATGCTATGATCAGCTGCTCTTGAGCGAGATGACTTTACAGGCTCCCATGCCCTTGTTCTCCGATGTGTGGTCATCCAGCCGAGGATCAGAAAATGTGGGAAGAGGAGACATTAGTACAAATTTCAGGGCAGGCTGGCAAGAATCCGAAGAGAAAACTGGCAAAGGACGCCTTATGGTTTTTACCTTTAAAAAACCACAATCCCCAAACAAGGCACTTCCAACTGGAAGTACTTCCCATCATGCATGCCAGGTCCCTTTGCTTTAAAATAAAATTTACACACACACACACACCAGACTGTTTGACCCAAGTCGATACTGCAGTCCTAGGGATGAGTTATGAAGAGGGAATCAAGCAACTAGAGCTTGAAATCGGTGATTTTGGGAGGCTGGCAATACCAGGGGATGCGCGAATACAGATGTATTGTGGTTGATTTCAGGGGCTTCCCGGTGATCATTTCAATCAGGTTAAGGCTGGGTCAGCTGGATTTTTTTTAACTAGGGTCTTCTTTTAATTTTGTACATAATGGGGCACCGTCACCCTGCAGATACAAATAGTGAGCTGGGCCAAGAAACTGGGCTCGCACATTGCTGGAAGCCCGGGGTTATGCACACCTCTCCCAAGTTCTGGGTGCAGCTTCCAAGCCCCTCTAGAGGTTTCCTCCCAATCGAAATATTTCACAGGACAAAAAGAAGGGAATGGTTTAAAAGGATGGGAAACAATGTCAAAGATGTTCAGAGAGTGTTAATCAAACACGAACCTTGTTTTCCATTCTGGCACCATTTTATTATTATTATTACGGTATTATTTTTGGAGAGTGGCTCTTTAGCACACCACTCCAGAATCAAGAGATTCTCATCCTAAAACAATTTTATCTAGCCCAGTCTTACACTTAACTTGGCTTCTTGTATAAATCATTCTTGACAATATTTGCAAAACCAATTTAGATTATTTGCTGAATCTGATTTGCCTTTCATAGCAGGATAAATCATTTGACATGGAAGGATATTTCTTTCTGAGGTGGTGACTTTGATATCTTGACACACAGAAATTTAACTAAGATATAACTTTGAACTCTGGTGCTGGAGAAGACTCCTGCAAGTCCCTTGGACTGCAAGGCGATCAAACGGGTCAGTCCTAGAGGAGATCAACCCTGACTGCTCTTTAGAAGGCCAGATCCTGAAGATGAAACTCAAATACTTTGGCCACCTAATGAGAAGGAAGGACTCCCTAGAGAAGAGCCTAATTCTGGGAAAGATGGAGGGCAAAAGAAGAAGGGGACGACAGAGAATGAGGTGGCTGGATGGAATCATTGAAACAGTAGGCATGAGCTTAAATGGACTCCAGAGGATGGTAGGGGACAGGAAGGCCTGGAGGAACATTGTCCATAGGGTTGCAATAGGTCAGACATGACTTCGCAATTAACAACAGCAACAAAAAGGAATTAAACACATTGATTGATCTATTCCACCAACTAGTATTCAAAATATTCCAGAGAATCCTGAGGTGCCATTCACTAACATCAGCTTTCCAAGCAATAGGAAGAATGGCACTGAACCTCCAAATGCATAACTACACAATATTGTGATTGCTTCCTTTTTAATTAAAAAAATGGACCAGAAATTATAATAATTGAAAGTGCAAAGGCTAAAGAAAATTATCTTAAAACCATCGGAAGCACTAGCTAGAAAGTAGAAACATTTTCTAGCTAGTGAGATAGGGCAATAAAAGTTCAAGAATTGTACACTTGAATTGTGCACTAGTCTACACTTTACTTTAAAGAATCCAATAAAAATAGTGTAGATGTATTAGGGCAGGAGCCCAGAATATTTCTTTAGCTAACAAAAGGCTGCCCACAGAGACTGGTGTTGGCATTTCTGGACAGTATGGTGTTATTCTCACCACAAACAAAATCACAAATTAGCCAACCGTATTTCAGCCTGTTGTGTTATTCATGTATAGTAAGTTGCATGGTCTAAGATGGTTGAGTGAAAGGAGGGAACTGGAGTTATTAATACAATACAATACAATACAATACAATACAATACAATACAATACAATACAATACAATACAATACAATAGCAGAGTTGGAAGGGACCTTGGAGGTCTTCCAGTCCAACCCCCTGCCTAGGCAAGAAACCCTATACCATTTCAGACAAATGACTATCCAACTATTACAGGTGAGCTAGTTGAGTGAACTCAAGGTATGATAGGTAGAGTGGAGCCCTTCCATTTTTCTGGTGGTCTAGGTTGTTAGCTACAGGTATTTGGAATTCAACTGAATCACTTATTTATAAATCAGTCAGACATGCTTTGTCATCTCTCTTTAAACATTCCTTTTTTAAACATCACACTCTTATCCTTTGGAGTAAATTATGTTTTCATTATGGTGCAGGTTGTCATGACTGCACTTTCTGTCACTAATGTGGCTTCAAAAACTCTGATAGTTCTTTAACTCATATGATTTGGTCTTGCTCTGTTATAGCTTTCTTCTATTTTCACATTAATATATACTTAGCATAACCTTGGAGAAAATATGTTTAGTCTCTCACTATAACATTTAATTACGTTCTTGATAAAATGAATGGATGTATAATCTTATGGGTTGCTTTGACTTTACCAAGTTTGGGGTACAGCAATGACAATAATTTTAATCAAGTGAAAAGACATTTTATGTCTTCTGATTTTAAGGAATGGGTCCAAGGTTTAAGTGTGTTATATTTTAAAAGTTTTTTAAAATATCTTTTAAAAGTTTTTTTAAAAAGCCTTTATGTTTAAAAAATAAAAGATGACATAATGTGTAGCTGTAGCTGCATAGTACAGATTTAAGAATTAAGCATTTTAAGAATTAAATTTATTTCAAGTACCTATTAATATTTTTTTATATATTTTTAGTTTTGGTTGTGCTCAGTTCATTTAATCACCGTGCTAAGCTAAATGTCTAGTTCTTTTTCTTTCTCATATTACCATTATTTCATCTTATTTTTTTTCTCTACATTTCGTGATTGTAGTACGAAAAGCCATGTTTCGAAAACAACGTTTTGAACTAGCCCCCTAAACAAATTCTATCAAAGTCTTTACTGCCAAAAGCTTCAGTGGACTTCCTTTTTAGCTGGAACTCAAAGAGGTCCTAACAGTGCCTAGAAAATGCCTTGTACTTTGTCTGTGGCCCGAACAATTGGAAAAGCAAAGTACAGTTCTGAAAGTGAAAAGAGATCTATTACACACAAATGCCTCTCAGATCATGCTGTGGTCCCTGGAAAAGAGATGCTCGCAGCCCGAGTAGAATAATAGTAGTAATACTAGCAATTGAAACCATGGTTTTTACAAGCAGAGCCATAAAAGTTGCAAAATGCAGTGAAATCCATTCTTTTGTTCCATGATGCTGTTATTTGCTCATTTATACAATACAATAGCAGAGTTGGAAGGGACCTTGGAGGTCTTCTAGTCCAACCCTCTGCCTAGGCAGGAAACCCTATACCGTTCCAGACAAATGACTATCCAACATCTTCTTAAAAACTTCCAGTGTTGGAGCATTCACAACTTCTGGAGGCAAGCTGTTCCACTGATTAATTGTTCTAACTGTCAGGAAATTTCTCCTCAGTTCTAAGTTGCTTCTCTCCTTGATTAGTTTCCACCCATTGCTTCTTGTTTAATCACCTTTTATGCTGTCTTGATCACAAAGCAGACTTTAGCCAGCATACTGCACGTAGTTGGATTAATAATAATGATAATAACACCCCAGACTTAACAACTGTTGATAAAAAAGACAAAAAGTATGGATATTGGATGTGGCAGGACATGGAGACAGCAGAACAGAAGAGAAAGGGAAAGATAAAAAATAGAAAGACCTGAAAATAGGAGAGGAATGTGGCAAAAGATTTCTAAAATCTTGCCCAAAAAAGTACAGGAGGAGTCTCAGTTGCCACGAGTGAACACTGATTCAAACATATTACCACACTCACACATAGACCCACAAATGCACAATGTTGCTTTACTCTCGATCTCCAGGGAGAGGCACTCCAAGTTTTCCTCTGCTTGATTTGATGTCGCTTCCTCGAATCTTTCAGAACTTCAGAACTTTTCATTCCTTTCTCCTTGTTCATCCGGTGGCTTTCTAGTCTTCGGTCTCCCACAAGCCGTTGGTTTCATCTGGTTTGAAAAAGTGGGGTGGAGAGGGGGACCCCAGAGAGATTTTGCTTCCTGGATGAGCCTGTTCTAAGCAATTCCCTCCCAAAGAGCGAGCAAGCGATTTGGCTTTGTAATATTTCAGGGGAAGTTTCCAAACAGCAAGGAGGTGAGATAGCTTTCCAACCATAACAACCCATGGTGGTGCAGTGGTTAGAATGCAGTACTGCATGCTACTTCTGCCGGCTGCCTGCAATTTGGCAGTTCGAATCTCACCAGGCTCAAGGTTGACTCAGCCTGCCATCCTTCCGAGGTCAGTAAATTGAGGACCCAGATTGTGGGGGGGTGGGGGAAATATGCTGACTGTAAACCGCTTGGAGGGGGCTGGAAAGCACTGTGAAGCGGTATATAAATATAAGAGCTATTGCTATAACATATGCTTTGAGTGTCTAGATCAGAGGGCTTCAGGCTTTGCCAAGCTTTGGAAACATTTCCATGAACTATGTCAATAATATTTAAAAATAATTTGAACACATAATGCTCAATGACAGTGAAACATTCAGTTATGTTTAATGTAAACCAGTGATGTTAATCCTAATTGATGCACAAAAACTTGTAACCAAATGACATGCTTGATGAAATGGAGGAAAGTTTTTTTTTCTTCTCTTGCTTTGTTTTGTATGGGGTTTTTTTTTGTTTAAAAAGAATAAAAATACATCTAAAAAAAATATTTTAAAATAAATCAACTCAATGAATTAAAACCTGGCTCTATCCATTGTCTCATTGCCCCATAATAGGGGTGTCCCATTCTGGAAGTAGCTAATAGATTAAAAGATTTCCCCCCTTCCGCCACATCTATTCATTGGCCCTTTGCAGCCACATTCTCCTTTCCAAGGGTAAATTTCCTGTCAGTGAGAAAAATTAACCAGTGGAACGGCTTGCCTCCAGAAGTTGTGGGTGCTCCATCACTGGAGTCCCAAAGGTGCTTTTTTTTTTCCAAGAGGCAACTGGACGGTCTGGTTTTTCTTTGAAGACGTTTCCCTTCTCATCCAAGAAGCTTCTTCAGCTCTGACTGGATGGTGGGGAATGGGAGGATTTATACTCCTTGCAGACAGCTGAAGAAGCTTCTTGGATGGGTAAGCGAAATATCTTCAAAGAAAAATGCAGAAAGTCCAGTCGCCTCTTGAAAAAGCACCTTTGGGACAACCATGATCTCCGTAGACATCCATCGCTGGAGGTTTTCAAGAAGAGACTGGACCGCCATTTTGTCTGGAAAGATCTTAGTTTCCTACTGGGAGCTCCACAGTCCTTTCCAACTTCGCTATTCTATATTCTTTGCAATGTAAATTTCATTGTTTTAACTTTTCGTCCCTAAATGTTTTTAAGCCTTTGCTAATTTTTGATATTGGAAGCTCGGTTGTGAGGTGGGTGGCCTACAGAATTGAACAAATAAATAAATCCCGCGACCTCTGAACTGGGGGCTGGGGAATTCTGGGAGTTGAAGTACATCCATCTTAAAACAGCCAAGGTTGAGATTCTGCTGTCGATCCTGGGGAAAGATGGAATGACACTTCTTCGTCTTCTGCCTTCCTTTCAGTTGCCACTGCTCAGCCAGGGGTTGGTCCTCATGAGCGCCTGTTCTAATGCAGCCCATGGTCATGCAGGGATGCTCATTCACCCTCCCCAGATGTCGTGAATGGCACAACGCCGGGACATCCCGTCGCAACAGCACCTCCTACCCTCACTCTCAGGTAAGACCTTTAAGCTCCACCCAAACGGCTGTCTTTGCCTTACCTGTGCACGGGGTTACTCTGTGGCTTAGCACTTCACCTGCATGGATCTGATAAAGAAAATGATCCCTAAACTTGCAACCATGGAACCAGGCTCATAATATGGGCACCAACCTGAAATTTCATTTCTTTTTTTCATCCAGCTGGCTTTCATGGTGAAGGTGGGACTGGAACTCACAGTCACCTGGTGATTGGCCCAAAGTCATCCAGTCAGCTTTCATGCCTATGGCAGGATTAGAACTCACTACATCCTGGTGATTGGCCCAAGGGTCACCAAGATGACTTTAAATGGCTATTGCAAGACTTGAACTCACGGTCTCTGCTTTCTAGTTTGGTGCCTTAGCCACTAGGTCAAAGTGTCTATTTCCCCTGCTGTAACTGGCCTTCTGTTTTCTACTCCAGCCTTACTCCATGACCAGGGTGGCGGGCAAATACTTTCTGAGTTATTTAAAAAATGCAAGGGTTGGAGAAGTTTCTCCATACCATCCATGATAGTTTGTAGAAGGTCATCAACAGAGAGAGGTTTAGCCCTCAGAACGGCGCTAAAGCGAGGCAAAACTGCATCCCGTTTTGGTTGCCACAATGTAAAAAAAAACAGGGAGACTCTAGAAAGAGTGCAGAGAAGAGCAACAAAAATGATTAGGGGACTGGAAGCTACTGGAAGTTTTGAAGAAGATGTTGGATAACCATTTGTCTGAAGTGGTGTAGGGTTTCCTGCCTAAGCAGGGGGTTGGACTAGAAGAACTCCAAGGTCCCTTCCAACTCTGCTATTCTATTCCATTCCATTCTATTCTATTCTATAGAGGTGTTGTGTAGCACATCAGGCTGGTTGATGGAAGAAGAAAGTGTCAGAGCTGGAACAAAAGTGAGAAGGGACTTTTCATCCCGTGCTTGTAGGCGAGTTGGAGCAAGGAAATGCCCTTTGAAGCAAAAATCTGTGGGAGAACCTTGTTGATGGGAATGGAATCCTCTTGGTGAAAACAATGCATGTTTTCCTTCTTTGGTGCTAAGGATTGGGTGTGAGCCACAAATTCCTGCCCTCCCAAGAGAAAACAGACCCCTTAAGAATTCCAGATGCATTAAAATGGAAAAATGCATAAGAATTGAAGTACTAGAGGAGATGTATAAATAATATAATGAGGATTATATAAACTTGATAAATGTGATAAGAGATTATTAACAATGTTAGCGCAAACTGGATCAATATAAATGAAACTTAGTTAAATTTGTTCATATGTAATAGAGAAACGTTTACGTAGAACAAGGAAGATATAGATGAAGGTAGAGATAACGATGAGGAGTTAGGCATTTTTTTAATAGATATGTTTGAACAATATAATAAGGATTACTTAAATTTGAGAAATGTGATAGAGATTACTAATATTGCTATTGTGAATTGGATTAATATGAATGATACCCAGAACCAATGCTCTTCACACACAATATAAAAGCATAACTTAAAAAAAATATTAAAAAAAAAGATTCCAGATGTTAGTGTCAGAAGAATAATTTGGGGTTCCAACTGGAACTGGGACTGCGCAAGAATAAATAAAATAAGAGCCAGACAGTTGTGAGGAAAGAAGAAATATTCATTTCTAAAAGCAAAACAGTTTCTCCTTAAGGGCAGGCTGCAGAGAAATGGGGAACAGCAGGATATTTTTTATAGAGAGAGTTTTATAGGGTGAGTTCCGTAGGATGAGGTGTCTATATGCTGATTCTAGGGTGATGCTTGAGAGGTTTATATAGGTGTGTTTATTCTTGGGAACAAGCAATTCCACTGGGAGGCCTAATTTAATTAACTCTGTTTGTGTTTGCAGACAGTATCCTTTGATAAGTGGATTAGGTTTAGGTAACGTATTTGGGTTCGAGGAAGTTTGCTAATTTTAGTCGATTAAAACTTAGTTGCAGCTTGACTGTCAGTTACTATCTAGTGGAGACACTGATTCTCAAACCGTGGTGGAATCTGTTAATATTTTAAGGGACGATGGAAACAGTATCATGAGTAAATTATACAGTATTTGAATACAAAACATCTCCCTAAACCACATGCCACCGTCATCCCTTCAAAAGTGTGGCATAGAGATGGAAGGGGATCTGTGAATCTCCCACCTAGAACTTCAGAAGTGCAATTTTCAGTAGCCCCAGATGGGATGGTCCATGGAAGTTAGCAAAGTGTGGACCCCCCCCCCTCCAAAGCACCCCTCTTGCCTGTATGATGGGTTTCAAGAGCATGGGAATTGGAGTCCTGAGCTAGGACAGCAGTATGGGCAAAGGGAGAGGGTCGCATGCCTTTAAGAGCAGGCTGGAGAAGCAGTTTTGCAGACGAGAGGCAGTGGGCAAGGGCCCCATATTTGCATAGCTACTAAAGATGGACAAATCCCATCCTTTTGCTCCTGTCAGTTATTGATTTCATCACATCACTCCCTTGAATATTGGGGGAACTAGAAGGAAGGCTGAGAATATGGCTCTTCAGTTGAAAGCTTTCACTGCATGGATTCCATGGATTCCATGACCACGTGGCTGAACATTTCTTCCATCAGATTCCGAGAGCCTCAACCATTGTTTGAATGGAATAGGATGGAATGGAATGGAATAGAATAGAATAGAATTCTTTATTAGCGAAGTGTCATTGGACACACAAGGAATTTGTCTTTGGTGCAGATCCTCTCAGTGTACATAAAAAGACAAGATACATTCGTCAAAAAGCATAAGGTACAACAGTTACTGATAGCCATATAAGTACTTGGGAATAACAAATAAGCAATCAGGAAACAATCAATATCAATATAAATCCTAAGGATACAAGCAACAAAGTTACAGTCCTGCAGTCATAAGTGGGAGGAGATGGGTGATAGGAACGATGAGAAGACTCATAGTAATAGTAATGCAGCCTTAGTGAATGGTTTGACAGTGTCGAGGGAATTAGTTGTTTAGCAGAGTGATGGCATTGGGGAGAAAACTGTCCCTGTGTCTAGTTGTTCTGGTGTGCAGTGCCCTATAGCATCATTTTGAGGGTAAGAGTTGAAACAATTTATGTCCAGGATGCGAGGGGTATGTAGATATTTTCACAGCCCTCTTTTTGACTCGTGCAGTATACTGGTCCTCAATGGAAGGCAGGTTGGTAGCCATGTTTTTTTTCTGCAGTTCTAATTATCCGTTGAAATCTGTGTCTGTCTTGTTGGGTTGCAGAGCCAAACCAGACAGTTATGGAGGTGCCGATGACAGACTCAATCATTCCTCTAGAGAACTGTATCAGCAACTCTTTGGGCAGTTTGAGCTTCGTGAGTTGGCGCAGAAAAAAGCATTCTTTGTTGTGCTTTTTTGTTGTAGAAGAATATTTCTTTCTACCCATTCCCGATTCCGTAGGGCTACGTCAAATGTGATGTGGGATCTTCATCCCAAGCCCATTTCTAGCACAGACCCTGCCTCCCCTCCCCTCCCCTCCCTCCTCTCCCTGTGCCTGGAAGATCTCATCCCAAAGGCCGTCCCAATCCCGGTTGACCCAGCTTCCTTTTGCCTGAGACATGAAAAGTCAAGCGTGACTGTCACACGTCCATGCTTGGGGGAGTTCAAGAGCCTCCTCACCCGTAACATTTAAGCCTTCCTTGCCCGTAAGCAGTTCTACGTTCTCTCCCTTGTTGTCCCCCTCCCCCGCCCCTCCCGAGTCAACATGGCTTGGAAGTTGCTGGAATTCCACCTAGACAAAGCCCCAATTCACGCAGAGAACGGTCGGCTGTCATTGTGCCACCACCTCCTGCAGATTCCAAAGCGGGCAACGCCTGAAGGCAACAAGCAACATCTCTGGGCCCTCCCTGCCCTGCCCTTTCTGTCCCTTCTCCCTTCCCCGTTTCTTCTCAACATTTGTTTTGGGAGGGGAGGTTGTTTGGAGACATAGGGAGCTGGCAGCCAGGCAGGGGCTTCCCCATGGAGCTCTACTCCAACTTCTGAATAGGTAAGCCATGGTCTACAGAGGTTGAATGCCTGCCTTGATCTCCAAAGAAAGCCACTGTGCAGAGATCTGATGTGCCGATGGGGAGAATTGAGAGAAGGGGAGGAGTGGATTGGCCAAACGGACTTCTCTTGTAGTGGTAACGACTGGTAGTTTGAGACGGAAGCTGGAAAACGGCAGACAAGTAATTCAAGAATGTTTGAGTTCAATTATGGATGAATGGTTGCAGACATTTTGATTGCCACAATGTAAAAAAGATGTTGAGACTCTGGAAAGAGTGCAGAGAAGAACAACAAAGAGGATTAGAGGATTGGAGGCTAAAACATATGAAGAACGGTTGCAAGAACTGGGTATGTCTAGTTTAATGAAAAGAAGGACTAAGGGAAACATGATAGCAGTGTTCCAATATCTCAGGGGCTGCCCCAAAGAAGAGGGAGTCAAGCTATTCTCCAAAGCACCTGAAGGCAGGACAAGAAGCAATGGGTGGAAACTAATCAAGGAGAGAAGCAACTTAGAACTAAGGAGAAATTTCCTGACAGTGAGAACAATTGACCAGTGGAACAGAAGTTGCCTCCAGAAGTTGTGAATGCTCCAACACTGGAAGTTTTTAAGAAGAGATTAAATAACCATTTGTCTGAAGTGGTGTAGCATTTCATGCCTATGCAGGGGGTTGGACTAGAAGACCTCCAAGGTCCCTTCCAACTCTGTTATTCTATGGTGAATTTTACCTACGAGGTTCAGTCCAACTCTGTTAAATCTGTTTTTTAAAAGAGAATGGATAACCATTTGTCTGAAATGCTATAGGGTTTCCTGCCTAGGCAGGGGGTTGGACTAGAAAACCTCCAAAGTCGCTTCCAACTCTGTTATTCTGTTCTATTCTAAGTTGATGGAGTAGGTTGAAATGTCAAAACTGACTACTCTGCTCAACGAAAAGAACATAAATACTTTGGTTTCCACATTGAAACCGCTTCTGAACTTCATGCTCGAGGTAGAAAAGAATGAAACTTTTATTTGGGGTTTCACAGGTTAGACTGATAGACTTTTCTAGAAATGACTGGTTCATAATATTATGGGGAAACAAAAAGTTGTGATTTGTTGTGAATGCCTTATTCTACTGTAACAGGTCGGAAGTCAATGCTTCTTTTTCTTTCCCTACCCTTCCTCATTTTTCTTTGCCCTCTCCCCTTTCCTCTTCACATCTTCTTATTTGCTTTTGTGTTTTGTATTTATAATACTTTATCATCATCTTCTTCTTTTGACGACCCCATAATCCCTTGCGGGGTGGAGTCTGGGCAAACGAATGGAGCTAGCAGAGTGTTTACTGGCCCGATGCCCTTCCCGTCACCAATGCAGAGTTTTGTTCGGCAGATACAGTCTCATTGTGTGCACAGAGATAGAAATATTTGTCTCTACCTAGGATCGAACTCACAGCCTCCTGATTGGGAGGCGAGAACTCCACCTGTAGGCTACTGAACCACTCCAATTTATAATACTTTATAGCCCAATAAAAATGTATTTTTTTAAAAAGGCTAGTTGATTTCAAATGAAGAAGGGAGCAATGCCCCATTTCACATTGAGTCTTGGCGCTGGCACCTCCTCTGGCATTGCTCCATGAATGGTGACCTGACCTGGCAGCCTGATCTCTGAGGTTGCTTCTGCCGTCCGTCTTCTTTAAAGAATTTGGATTCCGATAAGAGTTCTCCCCTTGGGCTTCGGGTAACTACGATGGTTACAGAGCAGGCTGAGTTAGTCTGCTTGGGCACGTGGAAAATCCCAGGCGAACACAGTAAGATGCACCACAGCTTTGATGTGAATGATTTATAAAGGGCATCTTTTTAAGCCGGAGCTGGCAGTATTTTCTCTCGCTCTCTTTCTCTCTTTTCATAAATCTGTATTGCTTTTGATGTTGTGGTGTATTAAGGGGAGAGGAGCCTGTCAAATCAAGCCTGGCTTGAAATGGGCAAAGCCGGGCAAACTCTTGACAAGGCTAGGCTGCTATTCAGGGTATATATTCAGGGTATATCTCAATGGAATAAGAAGGTAAGTTTTTATCCGTTACAAATGAGGCAATGCTCCCTAAAATTAGAATAGTGGCTCTGTTAGCATGGAAAGATTTTTGGAACGTGGAGAAACTCTTTGGAACAGCCCTTTTGCCATCTCTAACTCGATCTCTGTCTGGCTGTCTCTCTCTGTCTCTCATCTATATCCATCCATCCATCCATCCATCCATCCATCCATCCATCCATCCATCTGTGTGTGTATATTCTATCATCTCTATCATTTATCTGTCCTTCTATCTCTCTATAAGGGACGCAATGGCTCAGTGGCTAAGACACTGAGCTTGTCGCTCAGAAAGGTTGGCGGTTTGGTGGTTCAAATCCCTAGCTCTGCGTAACGGATTGAGCTCCTGTTACTTGTCCCAGCTTCTGCCAACCTAGCAGTTCGAAAGCACGTAAAAAATGCAAGTAGAAAAATAGGGACCACCTTTGGTGGGAAGGTAAAAGCGTTCTGTGCACCTTCGGCACATTTAGTCATGCGGGCCATATGAACACAGAGACATCTTCGGACAGTGCTGGCTCTTTGGCTTTGAAACGGAGATGAGCACTGCCCCCTAGAGTTGAGAACGACTAGCACACATGTGCAAGGGGAACCTTTACCTTATCTATCTATATCTACAGTATTTATCATCTTTCTATATATCATTTTTCTTTCTTTCTTTCTTTCTATCTATCTATCTATCTATCTATCTATCTATCTTTCTATCATCTATCTACCATTATCTTAGTTCTCTCTCTAATCTTGTTTCTTTAACCTGTTATATCTATTTATCATATTTCTCTCTCACACACGCTCTCTCTCTCTCTCTCCATTTCCCTTGCTCTCTTGTTCACTCTCTTTGCATAAAACTATTTCAGGTCTCCAATTAGTAACCATTAATTTGCAGAGTGCAATTGTTCATCTCCCTCATTTTCTCTACGTTTCCTGATAAAATAATTCCTTAATGGCCTGTGATAGAGGCATAATGAAAATGTTACAGGTCTGCTTTGAACAAGATTTTAAAAAAAAAAGTCAGTCCGTGGTAGGAGACTGTATTGGAGAAGTCCTCCATTCAGCTACCTACCGGATTTCTAACTGGGTTTGTGCTCCTGCAGACTGTGGAATATTAGGACAGATAAGGCTGCTCTCAAAAGTAAACCTTCCATGAAGAAGTTGATGATGCTTAAATGTAGCCATGCTAAAACACTTGGGACAAAAGAACTGCAGATGGAAGCAGTACTAAAGTATCCCATTTTCTGTGTCACTGGTATTTGCTCTGCAGTAATAATCTCTTTGTAGTGAAATCTCGCTTTAATTGCCAAGAGGAAAAAAAAGATCCATTGCAACTCTCATTGGGAATCAAATCCCAATTGAAGCCAACACAGGGTGCCTGAAGAATTCAAAACATTTTTGAGCCCCATTTTTCTCTCTGACATCTTTGGGGTTTTTCCCCCCAGCAGATTTTTTAAAAAAAAATGCAAGCAGGTAACAAGCGGTTTGTCGTGCAATCAACCAGAAATTCAGACTGGATTTGACATTTTAATTCATCTATTGAGTCTTTCCCAAGGACACTGTGGGCAGATGATGTTTGGTAGTATTAAAAGTACCGTTGCAGGTTATGGGCTGCTCCCAGTGAAGCTGCCTTTCGCAATTGACTGACAGTGATTTTGTCAATGCCGATGGTGTTCCAGTGTTGCTCCAGTTGTTTTGGGATTGTACCAAAGCCACTAATGGTTATGGGTACTATTATTATTGTTATTATACAATTGTATCACAGCGGCCAGTTGTTTCACCGGACTTGGCATTGGTTACTAGTCGGGCCCCACCCAGGGGCCTAGGACGTTGTAACGTATTTTCGTAATGTGCGTGCAGATCCAAGCAGTGCGGCTTTTTGCATTTGACTGATGGTGATTTTGTCAATTTTTAACTGTTTTAAATGTAATTTCAGTGCTTTTGGAATAGCACCCAGTGTGCCAATTACCACTGAAATTACCACTGCTGGTTTGTGCCATAATCGTTGAATTTCGATTTTTAAGTCCTGGTATTTCACAATTTTTTCATGTTCCTTCTCGTCGACCCTGCTATCACCTGGTATTGCGATGTCTATGATTGTAACCTTATTTTTCTCAATCAGTGTGATGTCTGGTGTATTATGCGCCAGTATTTTGTCTGTCTGTATGCGAAAATCCCATAAGATCTTGACCATCTGATTTTCGGTGACTTTTTCAGGCTTATGTTCCCACCAGTTGGTTGTTGTTTTAATATTATACTTTTTGCACAAATTCCACTGGATCATTTGTGGTGCTGAATTGTGCCGCAATTTATAATCAGTCTGCGTGATTTTTTTACAGCAGCTGATTATTATTATTATTATTATTATTATTATTATTATCATCATCATCATCATCATCATCATCATCATCATCATCATCATCATCATAGTTATTGTTGTCATCCAATTTATTTTGCTGCCCATCTCACTGTTCAAGGCAACTCTGAGCTGGGAAAGGCTAACATATAAAACCAACAGCGGAAACAGTAGCCCGATGGTAGCCTTTGTTTTAAAAAAAAGATCATTGAAATAAAACGTTTGGGAAAAGCAGCTTCTTAGAACAAAATGGCAAATGGATTGCACCTCTTGCAGTGCTGTTTGCTTTTGAACCTCTTTGGTTAGAGAAGAAATTGGGTACTCTGCTTAAGGGGAAAAAAGGATTTGGTCTGCAGTGATTTGATTTGGGGTGCTTCTCTTTGCGATTGCCGAAACGCACAGAAATCGAAAGTGGGCATGCATGCCCCTGAAATAACGTGGTGCTGTGAAATGTGCCAAGCTGAAACGGGGAAATGGTACTGTTTGGTGTTTACATTGCCAGACTCCCTCCGTGTTGATCTGGCACAAGGGAGCCTGCCGAGAGGGAAACCAACACGAATTTGATAAAAGACAGAGTGCAAGAAGCTAACACAGGAGCAGACAGATGGCCAAATGCCCTCCTGAGGTGCCCTTCCCCAATTTTAAACGCCTACAACACATTATGACACACTTTGAGTGAATGGAAGATGTGCATTCATTCAGAGCATCTTGGCTTATGACAATCTGGGTCGAAGCTTCAGAATGCAAACTATGAGCTGGGTCAAAAAAAAAGCAATAAGAGAAAATAAATACCTCGAAGTGTGTGTGTTCTGTAGTTGAGTAGCAACAAGCTGAATAGAAAATGTGGGGAAAAGGAAAGCCTCCCTTGAGTTGAGGTCAACTGCTGAGGGCTTCATGGAAGCATCAATGTAGCTTTTGTGGAAAATGGGATATGGGACCTGGAAGTGGTTTTCTGGTGTCTCCTTCTGGGATGTTTTTTAACACATCCCACTTTAACCTTTGGCCGGGGATGGCCTTCTGTTGAATGATCAACCAGTACCAGACTTGCTCCGTTGTGTGACATCAGCCAAAGATAGCTAGGTGATCCTGGATGGATGGTCAGCACCAGGGGTGGGTTTCTCGCCCCGTTCCAACCGGTTCGGTTGGAACGAGGCTGGTGACGTCCTCGCGCACGCGCGCGGCGCACGCATGCGTACTAGCGTCTGTGCAATGCTCCAGCTGTTCCTGGAGGATCGCGCAGGCGCTGTATGCGTCCTGCGCATGCGTGGAAGCGCAGAATTCGGCAAAACCGGGTAAGGAGCGGGCGCGCGCGGGCGCGGGGGGGGGGGCTTCGCCGTTCCCGGAAGTTACTTACTTACGGGTTCGGCGACCAACCGGATCGCAGGGACCGCCGCGAACCGGTTGAAACCCACCCCTGGTCTGCACAATAGCTTCCCATGGTTCACCGACAAAAGGGCGACCAACAAAAGTGCGCCGAACTAAACCGCGGTGACAAAACCGTAAGTTCTAAACTGCGCCGACGAATGAGTGCTGAAGCGTGCCGACAACAGCGCGCCGACAGAGGTGCGCTCTAAACCTAACCCTAACCCTAAACCTAACCCTTACCTTAACTTAAATCGCACTTCTGTCGGCGCGCTGTTGTCGAAACTTTACTCCAAGCAAATGTTTGCCGTGAGCTGCTGACTCTCCATCACCCCATGAAGTGTACTCCCCTCCCTTTCAAGCACAATTTTGGTTGCTAATATTATTCTGCCTTTCTGCCCATGGGATGCCCAATGTAACAAGTAACTAAAACTCAAAGATCTAAATAATCATCAGCCGCAGGGGGGAGCCTGCAAGGTGGCTGTATTAGAGGAGTTGATTGGTATTCTCTCGCAATCTTGGTTTTCCAATTTTTTAATTCTAATTTGCACTTCAGTGTTTTAATACCTGTCATGCTGCTTTAATTGTCCCTGAGGTTCTAGGACAACCAGTGTCACATTCTATGAGAAAGACAGCTACATAAATCTGCTGAATAAATAAATGGCAATTATTTAGGGGGGGCGGGCAGGGGACAGGATGCCTGAATCAAATTGATTCTGTTCCTTTTGTGCTTTCCCCTTCCTTGATCAGGCTCTCTGTCTTCACACTTAGGTTAAAACAGCCCACGATGGCACCATACCAGCCAGCCTGAACCAAAAGCCTCCCAACGGTGCTGTTGGGCCCCAGATGACCTTGGAAATGAATCTGTGCTGGAATGAGATTAAGAAGAAATCACACAGCCTTCGGTAAGCGGGATCAAATGTCCCGAGTGTAACTTTGCTTCGACGTCTTCTCTTTTCTCTCCTTCCCGGGTTCGACATCTCCTTTGTCTCCTCAGGGCTCGCCTTGAGGCCTTCTCGGATCACAGCGGCAAGCTACAGATTCCTTTGCAGGAGATCATTGACTGGCTTAGCCAAAAAGATGAGGAAATTTCTGCCCAGCTACCACTCCGTGGGGACGTTCTCCTGGTACAGCAGGAGAAAGAGAGGCATACGGTAAGCACCAACAGTCCATGCCAATCCTAGCATCATGCAGAGGATCTGAGAAAGCCAACAGGTTTCCCAACCCCTCATGCATGGTTAGGGAAAATGATAAAGCAACTTATAGCTTTAAAGCAAGAAATAATCCTGTGAGGTATATTACCAGAAAAATATGACAAAGGGGTGGTATATGTAATATTGCATGGGTTGACAGCATTTGCACAATATTGGAAAAATGAGGGAATTCCTACAGATGCAAACATAATTTAAAAAATATTAGACTGTGCGGAAATGGATAGATTAACATTAAAGATAGAAGATAAAGAAGATACAGAATATTTTTTAATATGGGATTTTTTTTACCAATGGTTAGACAATAAAGGTAGAAATTAGAAGTTGGAAGAATACCACTATGTACAAGTAAATATTATTATTCTTATTATTGTTGTTATGTATAAGTAAATTGATCCAGACAATATGTTTTTTTATTAAGCACTCATGTACGTTAAAGAAAAATATACAAATAAAATTTATATATAGATTTAAAAAAAAGAAGTTTCCAGAGATCTATCTCTGATTCCCCCCTCCCCCCGGTGGACGAAAATGCTAAAATAATATTTATTTATTTGTTTGATTTTTATCCCACGTCTTTGGAGATTCTCAATCATCTTGGTCTCGGTTGTCCCTTTTCCCCAAGGCAACTGGGCTTTCCTGTTTTTTTTTTCCTTTGAAAACATTTCGCTTCTCATCCAAGCATCTTCTAAACCGAACTGAACCGAAGAAGCTTTTGGGGTGAGAAGTGAAACATTTTCAAAGGAAGAAAAAAAAACGAAAACCAGGAAAGTCCAATTGCCTTTTGGAAAAAACACCTTTAGGATGCTTTTATCCCAGCTTTACCATTTTTTTTTTATAAATACCAGTAACTCATATTGGGGTTGAGGTAGAGCTTAATCAGTCCATTAACATTCCTCTGGTGTGTCTTGAGCTCATGATGTCCTCAAGTCCACTTCCAAAATCTACATTGAGAAGGTTGCAAGGGTGACCCTTTCCAGAGTCCTAAAGCTGCCATTTCTAACTAGTACATAAGATCCAAAAAAGAGTTGATTCAACCAAAGCAAATAGTGAGTTTATAAGGCAGTGTTTCTCAACCTTGGCAACTTGAAGATGTCCGGACTTCAAGTCCCAGAATTCCCCAGCCAGCGAATGCTGGCTGGGGAATTCTGGGAGTTGAAGTCCGGACATCTTCAAGTTGCCAAGGTTGAGAAACACTGTTATAAGGGCTTTTATCTTGTGTATGGACACAGTATTTACTGGAGTTCCCTTCAGTTCTTCTGGTCTTCTCTCCCTGATGTAGGCCTTCATGGAAGAAGTGAAGTCTCGGGGACCATACATTTATTCCGTTTTGGAGTCGGCTCAAGTTTTCCTTACTCAGCACCCATTTGAAGAAGTGGAAGATGTAAATCTTGACAGCAAAGGTTGGCACATCTGCTTGTTTTCTCCCTCCGTCTGGCCTCGCGCTTTCCAAACATTTTCTCTTATTCTTAACTCCCTCAGAACTTAAAAAGTCTGCCAGCTCAGCGGGGGGGGGGGGGATGTGTGTTGGCTTGTGAATTGGTCTTTCAACCTAACTTCTCATCTTGAAAAACAATCTCTCCAAACAGTATTAGTGGATACCGTAATGCCTTCCTGCTTTTCAAAGGAATATTGAGCCACGGTGGCGCAGTAGTTAGAGTGCAGTACTGCAGGCTACTTCTGCCGATCGCCGGCTGCCAGCAGTTTGGCAGATCGAATCTCACCAGGGTCAAGGTTGACTCAGCCTTCCATCCTTTCGAGGTCGGTAAAATGAGGACCAAGATTGTTGGGCACGAGCGGCTGACTCTGTAAACCGCTTAGAGAGGGCTGTGAAAGGACCGTGAAGCAGTATATAAATCTAAGTGCTATTGCTCCTGCTAGTATCTTAGGGAGACCTTTATTAATAGTTTATGGCTTAAAAGCAGGGGTGAAATGCTAGTGGCTCAGACCGGTAGTTAAAAAAAAATGCTACTGGTATTTTCGATGATCAGCTGTGACACACGATTTATATTAGCTAGAATCGTTGGATTTCCTGCTTTCTAGCTAATCTAAATTACGTGGCATAGTGGATTCCCCCCAACCCCCCACCGGCTGTTCTACTTCCCTTTGCAGACTCGGAAGGCTTCAAAATGTTCCTTTTTTAGCGCTGCGCGATTGCACCTCAGGTGCGCATGCACACACAAAGGGCGCGCAAAGCTCACGCTCGGTAGCAGACTCACTGAACCAGTAGCAGGCGTCAGAGGAGGTCACTGCTGCTTAAAAGCCCAGTCCAGCCAAAGTCCTTTGATAGGAAAAGATTGCCCAGAATGAATAAGAACCTTTCTGAAGGAACTGGGAAAATCAAATATTCAAAATTAGGATGCCTAGTGGACCCAAATTATTGATAGCCAGCTATTCCAGCAACAGTACATCAAGGGTTGTCTCTTGACTGGGATGCCAGGCAGGTAGCCGTGATCTTCCCATGGATATCATTCCATTCCTCTTCTCCAAACCGTCATCTCTCAATCTACCCCTGCTGAGTATGCTCTGTCTTCATTGAATGTTCATTTTTCCTCTCTGCCCACAGATACTTTCCCCCTTTCCCTTAAATACATTTTTATACTTCTTCATATGTGACCTTGGGAAGTTTCTTCTGTATCCATGATACAGACTTCCCATGCACTCATAAATTCAGGAGGCCCCACCATTCATGCAGAGGAAATGAGTACATTTGTGGATGTTAACCTGGAACCATAGTGAAAACAATGCTATCCAACTTTCCTTCCCTCGCATCTCCTCCTCCTCCTTTTTCCTCCCAAAACCTGTTCGCCTTCTATTTTTAATCTACTGCTAATTTATTTATCGCTGAAATATGTACAACCTCCTGAATCATAAGCAGCATAAAATAGATGCCAGCTGTTGGTTATCACAAGTAGAACAGAGTGATCAACCTCCTCTCCATACTGGTGAGTTTCTGACCAAAATGGTATATTTCAGAATGGTCCTCTTGTTCAGGGGTCTCCAACCTTGGCAACTTTAAGACTTGTGGACTTCAACTCCCAGAATTGGGAGTTGAAGTCCACAGTTCTTAAAGTTGCCAAGATTGGAGACCCCTGAACAAGAGGACCATTGGTCTGATCCTATAAGTTGTTCTAATGTTCTCCTCTCCACTCTGATGTTTGAAAGTTCATTGGTCTTTTAAAAGAAAGTCTGTTAAAAAAAAGACTTTCTTTTTTTAATAAAAAGTTTTTTGCTTTTTTATTTTCCAACATATAAACATTTCATCTTTCCTTAAACTGTGTGTCGTCTGGGTGCAGATATCTATGTGCAACAGCTTTCTGCATTTACAACATATTTCACATTAATATTAATTCTCTAATCTTAAAATTACAATATATTAAGCAATTGAACATTATTAACCTATTCATTTTCCTCTTAACGTATCTTCTAATAAAAATATGAAACTAACATTAATCATGATTATCTTCATCATTATAATACTAACAATTGTCATCTTGTTTACACCTCTATCCTAATGTATTTTCTACTCATCTTCTTCTCTCATTTCCAATTTCCCCTTTTTTCCCTCTAACCATTGATAAAATACTTCTCAAAGTCTATCAGATTTTCTGATGACACCATTGCAGTACTTGAAATTCAACATCAGGTCTTCTCCCTCCTCAATGCTCTCTTTTTTAGATGTCTCCCCAAGACACCGGATCCAGAATATCAGCCGTTTTGTGTGGAAGCAGGCAACGGTGGCCAGCGAACTGTGGGAGAAGCTGACCGCCCGCTGTGTCGACCAGCACCGTCACATTGAGAGGACTCTAGAGCAGCTGCTGGAGATCAAGGCGACCATGGAAGAACTCAGCACCACCCTCAACCAAGCTGAAAGTGTGCAAGAGACATGGGAGCCCATTGGAGACCTCTTCATCGATTCTTTGCCAGAGCACATCCAGGCCACCAAGGTAATCTTTGGTTACTCATCCTGCACTTGTCTAAGAGATCTGCAGGCAAGGGTCGGCAACCTGCGGCTCTGGAGCCGCATGTGGCTCTTTCATCTCTCTGCTGAGGCTCCTGGTCACTGGCGGTAAAAGGAAAAATGGTCGGTAAAAGGAAAAAGGGTGCTGTGCTAGGAGGAGACTATGGTGGGGGAACCGGACTTGTGGTTGGCTCCAGAATTGAATGGGGGCATGTAGTTAGGACCTTTGTGGCTCTTTGAGTGTTTAAGGTTGCTGACCCCTGAATTAAGCAGAGGAAGAAACTGTAGATTCAGCATCTCATTGTGCATTAAGACTAGAAGCATGCAAAGTAACTAGAGTCCAATGTTGTGTTGAGTCAGGTCTGTAGAGTAGAGGCCAGCGAGGCGCTCCTCGACCTGAGTGACCTTGAGTTGGCCATGCCTGCCCAGTCACATGACCACCTAGCCACGCCCACCCAGCCAATCATTAGTCAGATCATATTAGTGGTCCACAGGATTTAAAACTGTGAATTTAGTGGTCCCTGAGGTCCGAAAGGTTGGTGATCCCTGTTCTAGGTTACTTAATTATTT
Source organism: Thamnophis sirtalis (assembly GCF_051295495.1). Taxonomy (NCBI): domain Eukaryota; kingdom Metazoa; phylum Chordata; class Lepidosauria; order Squamata; family Natricidae; genus Thamnophis; species Thamnophis sirtalis. The sequence goes on along the minus strand of NW_028261393.1, from coordinate 47,433,628 downwards.
GCTTTCTTTCTGTCTCTGTCTCTTCCCCTCCCCTGCTCTTTAATCTCTCCTGCTTTTTCTTGGACGGATGTGGCTCCCCAGTTGTTCCAAGAGGAGCTCTCCCCCATGAAAGACGGGGTGAAACTTGTGAACGACCTTGCACACCAGCTGGCTATCTCCGACGTTCACCTGTCCATGGAGAACTCCCGTGCTCTCGAACAGATCAACACACGCTGGAAACAACTACAGGTGAGACACCTTGGACAAAACTTGGAGCTGTGATGGTGAACATGTGGCACCCGTTCCCGCAGTGGCACGCAGAGCCCTGTTGCCTGGCATGCACGTCGTCGCCCATTCCTCTTCCGGATTTCTTGCGTGCGTGCGCATGTGATGATTAGCTGACCTTCATGTGTGTGGCAGGGCCAGAAACTGAAAGAGCTGGTCTTCCGTTTTCAGGCCTGAGCATGTGTGCCAGCCAGCTGATCGCCACATGTGCATGTGTGCCAGTAACCAGAAGACTAGCTTGCCAGTACCCGTGCCGGAAATCAGAAGTTCATTTCTGGTGCACGCATACCCCCCTAAACAACTCCTCTTTCAGGTTGCAGCCGAACAACCACACACGCATGCTCCGTTTTCAGCAGTCGGTGCCGTAAAGGTTTGCCGTCACTGACTTGGAGCAACCTGGTGCCTAGTCTGGTCTGCTTTCGACCCAGATCCTCCTCCCCCACTCCCATACTTCCCAAAATATAGACAAGCGGACTTGGAAGCAACCTGTTGTGTATGTTTTTATCGGTTATTATCGGTTGGGTTATTACCCAACTTCAGCTTTCCCTGTGAATGGGCACATTTGGGTTGTGCTGAACTACTAATCCCATGGGGAGGATTCGGCGGGAGAACAGCTGGCCTCTAGATGTTGCTCAGCCACGAACTGCTTGCTCGGACCGAAAGGCTGAACTTTTCGCACAACTTAAGTTTTGATGGGTCCATCTTCCACACAGGTCTCCATCAATGACCGTCTGAAGCACCTTCAAGATGCTCACCGGGACTTTGGGCCAGGATCTCAACACTTCCTCTCAAGTAGGTGCACTGGGGATATTTTTTCTAAATGGGGAATTGCTCTCATTTTATATACTCGTGGGATTTTATACACCGGTGGCATAAAATGAGAGCAACCACTTCCTTCTAGCACTGATGATGTTACCTAATAAGGTAATGAAACATCTGCAAGAAAACAACCAAGCTCAGAGAGCACCAAGGAATCTACAGTCCTTTTCATCTTCCTCCTTATTCCTCTCCCTTATAGCAATAGCAATAGCAGTTAGACTTATATACTGCTTCATAGAGCTTTCAGCCCCCTCTAAGCGGTTTACAGAGTCAGCATATTGCCCCCAACAACAATCCGGGTCCTCATTTTACCCACCCCGGAAGGATGGAAGGCTGAGTCAACCCTGAGCCGGTGAGATTTGAACAGCCGAACTGCAGAACTGCAGTCAGCTGAAGTAGCCTGCAGTGCTGCATTTAACCACTGCGCCACCTCGGCTATGATGAAGTTACCTAGTTGGGTAATGAAACATCTGCAAGAAAACAAGCAAGCTCAGAGAGCACCAAGGACCCCATAGTCCTTCTCCTCCTCCTCCTCCTGTCTCCTCCTCTCCCTTCTAGCACCGATAATGTTACCTCGTAAGGTAATGAAACATCTGGAAGAAAACAAGCAAGCTCAGAGAGCACCAAGGACCCCATAGTCCTTCTCCTCCTCCTCCTCCTCCTCCTGTCTCCTCCTCTCCCTTCTAGCACCGATAATGTTACCTCGTAAGGTAATGAAACATCTGGAAGAAAACAAGCAAGCTCAGAGAGCACCAAGGACCCCACAGTTCAACCTTGAGCTAACAAACATTCTCTTGCTTTTCCTTTGCAGCCTCAGTCCAGGTCCCCTGGGAGAGAGCCATTTCTCCCAATAAAGTCCCTTACTACATCAAGTGAGTATCAAGTTATCTCTTACAAAGCTTCCTCCGGTATCTCGACCTTCATTGCTCTTAGCAACCTTCAGCCCTCTTGCCATATCTTTTTCTTTAAACCTTCATTTGTACCTTGTAAAAATCAATATCATTGATTTCCCCCCCTCCCTGTACCAATCAGTTATGTTCTCAATGCAGGAGCCGGAGTGTATTTTTGTATTATTTATATGAGCCTTGGACTCGTGATATTTGTTTCCATCCAAGCTTCCAACTTAAGTATTATTATTATTACCAAAATTCAATAAGCGTGTTGTTAGGGGAGGTTTTCCTGAGCATTTCCCCACCCACCCCCCATCCTAGATCCATGAAGTATCTGAGTTTGTGTCTTTGCAACTGTGTGACAAGCATACTGTGCTTCCCCGAAAATAAGACCGGTTCTTATATTAATTTTTGCTCCAAAAGATCCATTAGGTTAGGTCTTATTTTGTGAAAATATGATACTAAATGCTTCCATCTGGCTGACAATCTTGTCGCTGGTTGGTGCCACAATTTTGAGACAACCTAGCGGTTGGGAAGGAGGAGCACGGCGTGCCAGAGGAGACTGTATGGCAAGGAACGGGTTTTCTGGTCAGCTCCACAATCGATAGGGCTTTCAGTTAGGACAGGTAGTGGAAAAAGGACACCACGCTAGGAGGACACTCTATGGTGGGGGAACCAGACTTCCAGTTGGCAGAGGAAAAGGGCACCATGCTAGGAGGAGACTCTATGATGGGGGAACTGGACTTCCAGTTGGCAGAGGAAAAAGACACCACACTAGGAGACTCTATGGTGGGGGAACCGGACTTCCGGTTGGCAGAGGAAAAAGGACACCACGCTAGGAGGAGACTCTATGGTGGGGGAACCGGACTTCCGGTTGGCAGAGGAAAAAGACACCACGCTAGGAGGAGACTCTATGGTGGGGGAACCAGACTTCCGGTTGGCAGAGGAAAAAGACACCACACTAGGAGACTCTATGGTGGGGGAACCGGACTTCCAGTTGGCAGAGGAAAAAGACACTACACTAGGAGGAGACTCTATGGTGGGGGAACCGGACTTCCGGTTGGCAGAGGAAAAAGACAACATGCTAGGAGGAGACTCTATGGTGGGGGGAACCGGACTTCCAGTTGGCAGAGGAAAAAGACAACATGCTAGGAGGAGACTCTCTGGTGGGGGAACTGGACTTCCGGTCATCTCCAGACTTCCGGTTAGGACCTTTATGGCTCCTGGTGTTTTCTGTGGGAAATGGGTCCAAATGGCTCTTGAGTGGTTACAGTTGCCGACCCCTGGGTTAGGTCTTATTTTGGGGGAAACAGGATAATTAAAGCAGCCTTGCATCTTAATTTATTTCTACTTTATTTTTCTAGCCACCAAGCCCAGACCACATGTTGGGACCATCCAAAGATGACTGAATTATACCAAACGCTGGGTAAGAAACACAGTACGGGTGACCCTCGACTTAACGACCACAATTGAACCCAATGTTTCCATGGCTAAGGGAAACGTGTGTTGAGTGAGCTTTGTCCCGTTTTATGACCTTCCTTGCCACTAGTTAGGTGAAATTGCTGCAATTGTTTAAGTTAGGGACATCGTCGTTAACTGAATCTGGCTTCTTCATGGACTTTGCTTGTTAGAAAGGGGATCACTTAACCCTGGAGAACTGCGACCGTCATCAGTACGAGTCAGTTGCCAAGCATTTGAATTGTGATCATGTGACCACGCGGATACTGCAACGGTCATTAAGTGTGAAAAATGGTCTTTAAGTGTGAAAACTGTTTTCAGTACTGTTATAACTTTGAATGGTCAATAAATGAATTTTTGCAAATCAACAGCTACCTTGGAATGCCATCTCATGGACAGTGGGAACTATCAATAAACTCTAGAACAATCTTTCCCTGCCCTTCACCACCAAATACGTTATACCTATAATTCCCAGGCTGAGTACCACCTGAGAAAACCCCGGAGTTGCAGTTCCAACATGTTTTGGATAGTCTTAAAAAGGCATAGGGATTATTCTGGGGACCCAGATAGTTGGGGGCAATAGGCTGACTCTGTAAACCACTTAGAGAGGGCTGTAAAGCATTGTGAAGTGGTATATGTCTAAGTGCTATTGCAAGCTAACTTTGCCTATTGTCAGGAGTTCGATCCTGACCAGCTCAAGGCTGACTCAACCTTCTGTGCTTCCGAAATTCAGTCAAATGAGGACCCAGATTGTTGGGGGAGGGGGGGAAAGGCTGACTCTGTAAACCGCTTAGAGAGGGCTGTAAAAGCACTGTGAAGCGGTATATAAGTCTAAATGCTATTGCTGTAGCTGATTGGATGTTGCATTAGGAGCCACGGTGGCACAGTGGTTAGAAAGCAGAAAGCTGACTGTGCTTAGGGTTGACTCAGCCTTCCATCCTTCCGAGGTAGGTAAAATGAGATTGTTGGAGCCAAAATGCTGACTCTGAAAACCGCTTAGAGAGGGCTATAAAGTGCTGTGAAGTGGCATATAAGTCTTAAGTGCCATTGCTATTATTGGGAGCCAAGGATCTCCAATATTGTCAAGGGAAAGGATATGAAATTGATGGCTTCTTTCCTTTCTCTTCTTTTCATTTTTCAGCTGACTTAAATAACATCAAGTATTCTGCTTACCGTACGGCCATGAAGCTACGCCGGGTACAGAAGGCTTTGAGATGTAAGCCCTTGTCCTTCCTTGGGTTTCCTTCCTCCATCCTCTCAAGTTGTATTCGCCTCCGATAGAATTCAGATCGGTCTGCACCACAAACTTCATATGTGTCCTTGAAGGAGATGTACACATGTGCTATCTTGTCTGCACACCCATCTCCTCCCGGATGACATTAGTCGAAATGGTATAGCTACTGCTTTTCCTTCCTTCCTTCCTTCCTTCCTTCCTTCCTTCCTTCCTTCCTTCCTTCCTTCCTTCCTTCCTTCCTTCCTTCCTTCCTTCTGTCCTTCCTTCCTTCCTTCCTTCTCTCCCACCCACCCTCCCTCCTACCTACCTACCTACCTACCTACCTACCTACCCTCCCAGTGGTTAGAATGCAGTGTTGCAAGCTAATTTTGCCGATTGCCAGCAATTCGATCTTCTCTGGCTCAAGGTTGACTCAGCCTTCCATCCTTCCAAGGTGGGTAAAATGAGGCCTCAGGTTGTTGGGGGCCATAGGCTGACTCTGCAAACTGCTTAGAGAGGGCTGCCAAGGACTGTGAAGTGATATATAAGTCTATGTGATATTGCTATTGAGATGTGTTGTGGCTGCTTTCCTCTCCCCCCCCCCCCCCAATTTGTCTCCCCACAATAATCTCCTGGTTTGGGCCCTCCTTTTTTTTCCTACCCCACAGTGGATCTGGTGACGTTGTCCACAGCCTTGGAGGTGTTTAATGAACATGAGCTCCAGCCCAGTGACCACGTGATGGACGTGGTGGAAGTGATCCATTGCTTGACCGCTCTGTATGAGCGGCTGGAGGAGGAAAGAGGCATCCTGGTCAACGTCCCTCTCTGCGTGGACATGAGCTTGAATTGGCTGCTCAACGTTTTTGACAGGTACTGGGGACAGACACCTGTGCAGAGAGAAAATACTTGTTAAAACCTCTCTTCCCCCCCCCTCCCTCCCTCTCTCTCTGATTGTTACTTCAGAAAAAAGCAGTCATTTCCTCATTCATCCCCCTGGCGAAAATGAGATGATTACTGTAAGTCAAGGGCGTCAAACTCGAGGCCCACTGGGTTCTTAGCAGTGGTGGGATTCAGCCAGTTCGCACCTATTTGGGAGAACCAGTTGGTAACTTTCTAAGTAGTTCAGAGAACCGATTGTTGGAAGAAATCTCATTTTGGCTTTTTCCACTTTGCAGGGCTAATCCTGTAAGGAAGGCAGGAAGGAAACATTCTGGTGTTGTTTCTAGCCTAACCTTTATTGCCCTGCTTACAGAAACTGCCTCTCCAGTTAACCCTTATTACATTGTCACAGCTAAGGCGAAGCGTCCATCGACCCGAGTGACCTTGAGTTGGACACACCCACCCAGTCATTTGACCACTGAGCCCCACCTCCCAAGATGGTCATTAGGGCAGAGAACCGGTTGTTAAATTATTTGAATCCCACCACTGGTACTTAGACTCTGGAAACAGCTCCCGAGCTCCGTTTTCAGCTGCCATGGCCTCCTGCAACCCTCTGCCGGTGAGAACGGAGCTCGGGAGCCCATTTTCATTGGCAGAGCGCTCAGGCACCACAGGTACCCCCAAGAGGAGTGACGTCGAGCTGGCTAAGCTCATCCTGGCCACGCCCACCCCGTCCTCCTGAGGTCAAACACAACCCTGATGCGGCCCTCAATGAAATCGCGTTTGAACACCCCTGCTGTAAGTCCCGTCTGAAGCATGAGCCGCAGTGGCCCAGTGGTTAGAATGCAGTATTGCAGGCTACTTCTGCTGTCTGTGAAGGAAAGGAATTTACACAGTGGTGTAAATAAAAGAGGTTTTGCAGGGACCAAGATTTTGCTTCTTGCTTCCTAAGGAAGCCCGGGTCAGAACAGACACGGGGAATTTGAACCGAAGTGGAATTCCTTAGCTTCTCCAGGCCTCTCCTCTCTCGTTCCGGGAGGGGAGGCTAAGAACTATGCATGGAAACAACAAAGAGGCAGATGGCGACGGAATAAAAAGAAGCTTTGTAAATTAGAGCTCCCCGTTCTTCTGGCTAGCTGGCAAAAGACGGAGCTTTTATCAGGGAACAGAGGACAAAGGTTTCACCCCGCTCCTTTTCCTTTCAGTGGGCGCAGCGGGAAGATGCGGGCGCTCTCCTTCAAGACGGGCATCGCGTGTCTCTGCGGCACGGAGGTGAAGGAGAAATTCCAGTGTGAGTCACTTCTGCAGAAGACGGCTGGTGGAATCCGAGGGGGAGGCTTCCAGATTTAGCAAGGATGAAGGATGAGAGTCATGGGCAGCTGCATCCAAGGAAAAAGTCCTTGGTCTGGATGGCAGCCGTGTTTCATAGCTCTCCGGCTCTTAATTTTGACAGGGGTGGAAAGCTGCTTCACCAAGAGGCAAGAGCTATAGGGAACGACAAACGGGATGTGGTGGCTCAGTGTCTAAGACGCTGAGCTTATCGATCAGAAAAGTCAGCTCTTCAGTGGTTCGAATCCCTAGCGCCGTGTAACGGAGTGAGCTCCCGTTACTTGTCCCAGCTTCTGCCAACGTAGCAGTTCAAAAGCACATAAAAAATGCAAGTAAAAAAATAGAGACCATCTTTGGTGGGAAGGTAACAGCGTTCCATGCGCCTTCGGCGTTTAGGCATGGTTCCTACTGACGAACCCAACCCAGCAAGTACTGATGAGATGATCCAATCTCTTAATCCAAAGCTTTATTTATCCTTTTGGCACAGGATGAAAGCAAAACCAAGTTTGGTTAATTCCCCTGAAATTCAATATAATTAAAGCATAAAATCTTCCCTCCCCCTATTAATGCAAGGTCACATTGTCCAAGTAGGTGTCCAGGTGTTGTTATGGGAAAACATCCATGCCTCTGGCCAACAGCTGCTGGCGTGTCCTTGATTCCCACGAGACAGTTTCTTTTTATCGTCTGGAATGTACATTCCAACGTCTCCCTCCCTCCCCCATCTGTTGGCAAGCTGTGAAACAGTAAAAAATGAAAGCATACCCTTTGAATACCCTTTGAAAGTTGACATGTGCTTGATATGTGCATATTCACATATCAGCCATTGTGTCTTTTCCCAAAGACAGCTGGGACTATAGTTCAGGGAGAATGTAAAGAATTGGAGTCTTCGCGGAACTAAAATTTCTCCTCCGCATTTTTAACAGTTCAGACATAGGTTTGAGTCAAGCTTATTTTCTTCCTATGAAACCGGAAAGATGGCATGGGGAAGGCTGTGATTTCAGCTGCTCTTCCTCTTCTCTCTCCTCCCTGTAATCTATGCATGCCAGGGGTGGTATTCACTTACCTTCCCTACCAGTTGGCAAATGTGAGCCTGTGTGTGCACTTTTGTCAAACAAAGGGCCTAAATAGATGGGCGGGGCCACCTACTATGTGGTGGCTCAGTGTCTAAGATGCTGAGCTTATCGATCAGAAAGGTCAGCTGTTCAGTGGTTCGAATCCCTAGCGCTGTGTAACGGAGTGAGCTCCCGTTACTTGTCCCAGCTTCTGCCAACCTAACAGTTCAAAAACACATAAAAAATGCAAGTAAAAAAATAGGGACCATCTTTGGAGGGAAGGTAACAGCGTGGGTGGGCCAGAGTGGGTGGGCGGGGCCACCTATGATTTCCGCTATCGGTTCAGGCGAACCATTCCAAACCAGTAGAATCCCAGCTCTGATGCATGCCCTTCCTTCCTTCCTTCCTTCCTTCCTTCCTTCCTTCCTTCCTTCCTTCCTTCCTTCCTTCCTTCCTTCCTGTTTTCAGACCTCTTCAGCCAGGTGGCCAATTCCAGTGGGCTCTGCGACCAGAGGCATCTCGGCATCTTGCTCCATGAAGCCATCCAAGTCCCGCGACAGCTGGGGGAAGTGGCGGCCTTCGGGGGTAGCAATGTGGAGCCCAGCGTGCGCAGCTGTTTCCGTTTTGTAAGTGAAGCTATTTCCGCTTTTCCCAGGAGCATTTGTATATGTCTGTGGGGGCGGGGGGTGGGCAGAGAGTTTAGAAAAATCAAAATGGCAGATTGGAACTCTGTTACCTTTTTACGTGCAGCACGCATGCAACACGCATGTAAAAAAGGAGTAAGACTTTGATCAGATAACTGCAGCCATCATCTTTTGACAAACATGTAATTAGGGATGGGCTGCTACGGATTTGGATTTGGAGGAAAAAATATCTACTGTGAACTCCACGTAGGCATCAGGAAGGGTCTCCGGCCAATAAATGCTCAGTTCTATCCAGTTGCCCTGACTCTACCCTATGAATTCAGGGATTACAGGATCCTAAAAAAAGGAGTTTTATATTACAGATTCAGAGGAAAAAAGTGTACAGCTTGAACGTTGTGGGATTTGATTGTCTCCTTTCCTTCTTCTAGGGAAATGGCAAAGCATCCATTGAGGCAGCTCAGTTCCTGGAATGGGCAAACTTAGAGCCACAGTCAATGGTGTGGCTGGCCGTCCTCCACCGAGTAGCCATTGCTGAGCAAGTAAAACACCAGACTAAGTGCTCCATCTGCAGGCAATGTCCCATCAAAGGTTTCAGGTATGGAAAGTAACACGGGGGGGGGGGGGTGTCTTTCAATTCTTCTGGAAGGCTGGTGGGTACAAACAGATCCTTTTAACAGAATAACAACAGAATTGTAAGGGACCTTGTTGGTCAGCTAGTCCCAGGGGTCAGCAACCCACGGTTCTGGAGCCGCATGTGGCTCTTTCATCCCTCTGCTGCGGCTCCCGCTTGCTCAAAATATGTATTACATCCACCAATGTGCGACACCCACTGGCACATGATTTATTGAGCTTTTCAACCCCCGTTAGGCCAACCATGGTTAAATCCAAGAGAAGAAAACTTCCAGAAGAAAAGAGAACGTTTAATTCAACTACATATACTAGTTTTGTGGCCGCTTAGGAAATAGTCAGGCGTGGGAAGGGTTTTGTGGCTCCCAATGTTTTCTCTTCTGTGGGAAACGGGTCCAAATGGCTCTTTTGAGTGTTTAAGGTTGCCGACCCATGATCTAGTCCAGCCCCCGCCCCCTCAAGCATGAGACCTTTTACCATTTCCAACAAGCATCTATCAAGTCTCTTCCTTAAAGCTTCCACTGATGAAGCACCCACAACTTCTGAAGGCAAGCTGTTCCATTGGTTTTTACTCCCTGTGCAGATCTAATGAGGCAGAAGTAATAGTCATACAATTCGGGCTGCAGCTTAATTCTCTGTTCTGACCCCCCTCCGTACAGTGAGTCACGCCGACAATTACTGCTAGACAATTTATTCACAGTAAATTGACACACCGACAAGACTTTGGCAGACTTCCCAGATAAGAAATATACACCAGAGCTTCTCCAGCTTTAGTATAATAGTTGAATCCTGCAAACAGCCTCCTCCCAAAGTCTCTCCTTATATACTCTCTTGGGAAGAGCCTAATCACAACCACCTGAGTCCAATTATCTCCTTTGTCTCCTTAATTGTTGCCTGCGCTTATCTGCCTGTCTCTGCTGGGCATCCGGGACCAATTCCCTCTGCCCCTCATCACTGCTCAAGGGCGTGACATCTTCACCACTGCTCCAGGACCTGACGTCATGGGCACACTCCCTTTGGCTTTCACTGCTGCTCCATGCCTCAGGCGCCTCCTGGTGGCCAACCAGCCTCTCTGGTCCCTGCTCGGAGTCTGAACCCTGTCCAGGGTTCTCCACATCTTCCAGAGCTGAATCATAGGGTCCCTCGCTATCGGAGTCTGATTGCAGCTCCAACAGCTTCTGCTGGGCCACAACAATTCTCTGTGATGTTTGACCCTCTAGCAAACATGACCGGGCCCATTAGATGTAGGCCAGAGGTCGCCATCTCTTGTCAAAACTCTCTTGGCCATCACACCTTCCCTCCTCCTGTCTTGGGGCAGAGTTTGGTTGTTTCGACTACTACTAGTTGTCTTCCAAGGGGGGGAATATCATCTAATCTCCTCCCCACCAACCCCCGACCCCAGCAAATGAGAGACATAAGATCCCAATTTTTGCTGCCCTTCTGGATTTAGTGCAGTGGTGGGATTCAATTGTTTTTTACTACCGCCTCTGTGGGCGTGGCTTGGTGGGCATGGCAGGGGAAGGATACTGCAAAATCCCCATTCCTTCCCCACTCCAAGGCAAGGATACTGTAAAAATCCCCATTCCCTCCCCACCCCACCAACCTGCTTTCCAGTTCCGTCCTCCTGTGCAGGGCAACAGAAGAAGACCCAGCCGATCAGTTGAGACTCAGGAGGCAATGAATAGATGGGGGCGGGGCCAGCCAGAGGTGATATTTGCCGGTTCTCCGAACTACTCAAACTTTCTGCTACTAGTTCGCTAGAACCGGTCGGAACTGACTGAATACCACCTCTGATTTAGTGCCTCTGATGTCATTTTTCAGGTAGCCAGGTCAAAAGCATTTGATTTGAGCCTGACTTGGCAGTAGATGAACAAACAGTTTGAAAAAGACACATGGCACCCTCAAGACAGCTGCAACATTTTTAGCAAAAGGATGAAGTTTTAAAAAAAGGGATGAGACACAAAAGTTCTTTCTTTTTAAGATTGGAGGCGCAACAAGGCCAAACAATATAAATAGCCCTGTTGTTTTGTTTTGTTTTTAGCTAAAGGAAAAGAAGGCTAGTTAAACAGTTAACATGTAATCTACGTTATTCCTATAATCCCACATCACTCTGATCATCGATATCCCCAAATCAGTCTTTCATTTCCTTCCTCCACAGTTTCTCACAAAAAGTAAAAATCAAAATCAAAAATGGCTTCCAAATAGAACTAAAATCGATCAATCAGCACTGTCAATTTTGCCAATTTCATCAACCTCACCATCCGTTCTTCCATTGTGGGTCTCTTCCCTCTTTGTGCATGCAGAAATCATCGCTGCAATCGTACTTAAAAGCAAAATTCCAGACGAAAGACCAATCCGCTGTTGACGTGATAAACTCTACGTTTACTTAACCACGCCTCAAACGCTGCACACAAAATGATTGGAAACCCGCATGCCAAATGCATTCATTGCACCTCGGGAGTCCAACTCTGATTTATGAACTGACGACAGTATCTCCCTTCGCTCCGAAGTGTAGCCATCATAAGCCATTAGCAGCGTGAAACAGTGCAGCTCTTTTTATTCAAATACCCCTGGCCGAATCAATCATTTTGATAGATCTAAACTGTTCATCAGCTAAGAAATGTATAGCCCTAAGTGGCCAGTCTGCATTTAGTGCCTCTGATGTCACTTTTCAGGTAACCAGATTCAAAAAAGGATTCGGTTTGAGCCAGACTTGGCAGTAGAGGGATAAACAGTTTGAAAAGGACATAAGGCTCCCTCAAGACAGCTGCGACGTTTTTTTAAACAAAAGGATGAAGTTAAAAAAAAAGGGATGAGACACAAAAGTTCTTTCTTTTCAGAAGGAAAAGAAGGAAAAGAAAAAAGAAAATAGGAACAAGAGATTAGTAAAATAAAATGAAATATGTTAATCATGGTAATGGTATGTAGCTAATTAAGATGTGATTGAACTATACTAATATTATTAATTGTGCAAATTATTAAGTAAAATGTTGATTAAGATATACAGTGTGTTACCTATAGAAAATAGATGGAAATGAAATGATAAATTTGGGATTTTTCCCCTAAAAGGATAAAAATGACATGTTTTATGTATATGTTTATGTATGTATGTATGTATGTACGTACGTGTGTATGTACGTGTGTGTGTGTGTGTGTATATATATATATATATTGCAATTGTGCTGATAACACCACACACACAGACACAGATATATATATATATGATCTAAAATTGGAAAATATGGGGGAAAATAATATGGCTAAAATGGGAAATGGAAATATAATGGAATATGAATTATATACATGTGAAAATGTTAAAGGGGGGAAACCGAACAACACTCTGTTTACAAAAGAATTTTAAATATGTAACAAAAGATTAAAAAACTTTGTTTAAAAAAAAGTTCTTTCTTTTTAAGAACTTCTTAAGATTGGAGACGCAACAAGACCAAACAATCTAAATAGCCCTGTTGGGTTTTGTTTTTTTTTAGCTAAAGGGAAAGAAGTCCAAGGAAGATTATGAATCAATCAATAAAAGCAGGGGTGTCAAACTCAAGGAAGACCTGTGGGCCACATCTGGCCCACGGGGTGTTTAGATGTGGCCCAGAGGGCTGCCTCTGCCAGTGAAAACGAAGCTCAGGAGGGCGGTGCGGGGCCCTCCCAGGCTCCGTTTCCAGCCGCGGTGGCCTCCTGCTGTCCTCTGCCGGTGCAAACGGAGTTCGGGGAGGGTGCACATCCCCCTCCCCCCCCCCAGAGCTCCCTTTTCACTGGCAGAGAGTGGCAGGAGGCTCTCATGGCAAAAACAGAGTTTGTGAGCCCATTTTAGCTGACAGAGCCCTCAGGCCACCACAGATGCCCTCGACATGTGACACCAAGTTGGCCAGGCTCCCCCTGGCCATGCCCCCCCCCAAGGTCAAATACAACCCTGATGTGACCCTCAATGAAATTGAGTTTGACATCCCTGAATAAGAGAGAAAGTTTTTCATTGCCATAATCAAAATCCTTCATAGACTTAGCGCTGTTAGGAATGGGTCATTAGGGGGCAGTCAGTTTTCTCCCGTCGCCAAGTGTCAACTGTTTTCGGCTTTGATCAGCCTCAGGGAACAAGAACAAAGCCGAGACCCCACCCCATCCCCTGCCTCTTACTCCTCCATGTCCCAAACTTCAGCTGAGTTGGATCCTTCCCGTACTTCTAGCCATGCACAGGTTTTTCAGAAGATCAAGAAGAGAAGCTTGCAGTGCCATGCAAAGGGACAAGATGCTGCGGTGACCTAGAGGGGGAGCTCTAACCTCACAATCAGGAGGTTGAGAGTTCAATCCTAGTAGAAGCAGATATAGGGTCTCCTGCTTGGGCAGTGGGTTGGACTAGATGACTGGCAAGGTACCTTCCAACCAGTGGTGGGTTTCAAAAAATTTTGGAACCTCTTCTGTAGGTGTGGCCTGCTTTCCGGGTCCACTGGTGGAACCTCTTCTAACCGGTTTGGTAGATTTGATGAACCGGTTCTACCGAATAGGTGCGAACTGGTAGGAACCCACTAATGCTTCCAACTCTGTTAATCTGTTAAAGATTCAGCTGTGCTTCCAACAGAATCCCGCTGCCAGATCTCGATTCCGAAAACCGATATTTCAGGGTGCAATTTAAAAACATAAAAAAAGCAATATATCCGAAGGGAAATCTGTATTAGCTTTAACAGGTTTGGATTTATTTATTTATTTTTAAGTTTGAAAAGTTTGTTTAAATTGGATTGCATCCCACTCTGCAGAGTCTGTCCTGTTTATCCTGGTTTGGTGCAATTCAGACGAGTTTTGGTTGTGCAGGCATTGGATGAACATCAATATTTGATTTTATGACTGGTATAAGACAAGGTGACAAGACTGGAACAAACTGTATATATTGTGATTGGACAGAAGGATTGACAATGTATCAAGTAGGCTAATGGTCAATGGTTGAGACTAGCTGTATATAATGTGAATGTATGGTCACTTCGACTTCGCGGTACTGCATTGTTTTAAATGTAAAAATAATAAAAATATATTGGGAAAAAAATATTTGGGTTTGCCGGTTTAACCAGGAACAATTTTTGGGTCGCTCCAGGTACCGCAGCCTCAAGCAGTTCAATGTGGACATTTGCCAGGCTTGCTTCTTGACGGGACGAGCCAGCAAGGGGAACAAGCTGCATTATCCCATCATGGAATATTATACGATGGTAAGAGATGGAAGGCATTGTCAGCCAAGATCTATGTGCGGTGGTTGGATGATGCCGAAGTGAAGCTGTGCTTAGCATCCTTATGGGGCAGGCCGTGCAGTCCTGCATAGGCCTAAGGGTAGAACTTGCTACTTATTGTGACCCGACAAATGCGTGCACGACAAAAGCATGCCGACAAAACCGCGGCGCTAAAACCGCGACGTCATCAATGCGACGTCATCAACACGGCGACAACAGCACGCCGACAGAAGCGCGGTTTAAGTTAAGGTAAGGGTTAGGGTTAGGGTTAGGTTTACAACACACTTCTATCGCCGCGCTTCAGCGCTCATTCGTCGGCGCGCTTTAGAACTCGCAGTTTTGTCGTCACAGTTTAGTCGGGCGTGCTTTTGTCACTCGCCCTTTTGTCGGTGAACCGCTACTTATTACTTGATCTCTCTTTTTAATGAAAAAAAAAAGAATAAGGCAAGAATAAGGATTGGAGATGAAGTGTTTTTTTTCTGGTGAAACTGGTATATCACAGCAACCTGTCTACCCAACTTTGGGATGAAGCATACTGCTTTTGCTTTCGCCCTTTCAGGCCCAATCCAGGGGGACTTCGCAGGCAGTCACTTCCACGCCAAACTATAAACTATGTTTATATTTTTATTTTACTGCCAGAGAAATAAAGGGAGACTAGTATAGATGTTTTTCAAGCTATTTAGCTCTCGTCAGCTAGCCATGCCTTTCTGTTCTGACCCCCCTCCGTACGGTGAGTCATGCCGACACAAGATTACTGCTAGACAATTTATTCACAGTAAATTAACACACCGACAAGACTTTGGCAGCAACCCAGACTTCCACAGATAAGAAATACACACCAGAGCTTCTCCAGCTTTAGTATAATAGTTGAGTCCTGCAAACAGTGTCCTCCCAAAGTCTCTTCTTATATACTCTCTTGAGAGGAGCCTAATCACAACCACCTGGCCACAATTATCTTCTATATCTCCGTAGTTGCTGTCAGCGCTTATCTGCCCGTCTTTGCCTGGTGTCCGGGACCAACTCCCTTAGCTTCTCCCCCCTCTGCTCCAGGGCCTGACGCCAGGGACCAACTCCCTTTGGCTTTCACCGCTGCTCCATGCCTCAGGCGCCTCCTGGTGGCCAACCAGTCTCTCTGGTCCCTGCTCAGAGTCTGAACCCTGTCCAGGGTTCTCCACATCTTCCAGACCCGACTCATAAGGTCCCTCGCTATTGGAGTCTGTTTGCAGCTTCAACGGCTCCTGCTGGGCCACAACACCTTTCTAGCCTAATATGCCAGCAGCCCAGGTTCGAATCCCAGAAGGGTATGGCTTCGTATAAGTCTCTCTTTATTTCTTTGTCGATGAAATTCAATACTTTGTCAATTCAATACTTCAGATGATTGGGCATCCTGGATTGATTCAATACTCAGCAAACTGAATATTGAAATGTGCTTAGTGAATCTCCGGACTTCAAAATTGACCAATCATATCAACAACTAGTTCATTTCTCAGGGGCTGTTTGTAACAATGGTCCGTGGGTTTAATTAGGATAAATAATCGGGTCATAAATTGTAAATTGGGATCTGGCGAAAAGACTTATAAATCTTATGAACAAATTTTTGTTTAGATCTTGTTATGAAGGTATAATCAATCTGGGTCAGAAGAGAGGAGACATTGACACAAATAGCAAACAACTCCTTTTTTTAACTATAATAATAATAAGGAAATGTTAATGGGTACTTTTGGTGATTATTAAGTAGAAATGTTAACATCTCTTAGATCTGTCTTAGATTTTAAATGTTTATTTTGTTAACACGTAATCAACTACGATAATAATAATGAAATGATAACCTTAATTAGTAAAATAAACTGGAATAAATTTTAATCCTGGATTTAGGGAAAAGACATATAAATCTTATTAATAAGTTTCTGTTTAGAGCTGTTTATAACAGTATAATCTCTTTTGGGCCTGAGGAGAGGAGAGGTGAGATAAATAGTAAATAATTTTTAGTTAACTACAATAATAACAAGGAAATGTTAATGGATAATATTTAATGATATAGACAGGTGTGTTGTACTAGTAAAAGCAAATTGGACAGAAGCGTTAATTTGTGAGTTGCGGGGGGGAAAGGAGAGAGAATATTAGTAGTTATCCTACTAACTAACTCTTTTTTAGAATATGCAATAAAGATGTAGTTATGGCAGACTCATTGAGATTGCGAAAGTATGCCAGTAGGTGGTTGTGTCTTCAAATATAAATGATTTTAGATAAAAACACGTTTAAGTAACTGTAATCAAATGAAAATTGTGGTACAGTGATAGTAAAATACATAAATTCTAAAATGTACAAACTTAATTTGAATGAAGTATATGTAATGATTGTGGAAGAAACGCACAAAATGTATCTGTAACCAATTGACACGCTTTCTACAAGATGTAACAAAAGATGATGCTTTTTTTTCTTATGTTTTTGTTTTATAAAAACAATAAAAAATTTAAAAAACAACAATGGTCCATGGAAATGACCTTGGCAGTCCAGGGGAAAGAGCTGCAGCCAAGGGCACAATTGGCTAAGGGTCAACTTAACCTACAGGACGAATGAGGGCGTGGCAAACATCACAGAAGGGACCCTCCCTTAGTTTCTTGAGCTGTAAAGGCAAGGGGTGGGAGAGACCTACTTTCAAACTTGCAAGATTCAATTAATGTAAACTTACAATAAAGTAGAGCTAGAATAAAATAGAATTCTTTCTTGCCCAAGTGTGATTGGACCCACAAGGAATTTCTCTTTGGTGCAGATGCTCTCAGTGTACATAAGGAGAATAAAAATACATTCGTCAAGAATAAAAAGATACAACACTTAATGATAGTCATAGGTTACTAATAAGCAATCAAATCGTACTGGGAAACAAATAAAACAATATAAATTGAAAGATACAAGCAGCATGGTTATAGTCATAAGCTGGAAGCGATAGGTAATAGGAAGGGAGAGAAGAATAGCAATACAGTCTGAGTAAATTATTTGACAGTGTGGTGGGAATTATTTGTTTAGCAGAGTGATGGCATTAAGGAAAAAGCACTCCTTGTGTCTAGTTCTGGTGTGCAGTGCTCTATAGTGTCGTTTTGAGGGTAGGAGTTGAAATAATTTATGTCCAGGATGTGAAGGGTCTGTAGATATTTTCACAGCCCCCTTTTTGACTCGTGCAGTGTACAGGTCCTCAATGGAAGGCAGGTTGGTAGCCATTGTTTTTTCTGGAGTCTCTGTCTGTCTTGTTGGGTTGGAGAGCCAAACCAGACAGTTATGGAGGTGAAGATGACAGATTCAATGGTTCCTCTGTAGAACTGAATCAGCAGTTTGAGCTAGTGCTTCTGGATGTACTTCTTGCCTGGATTAGCTTGCAAGGCTGATGCTATTCGCCAGGATTCAGAATAGCTCAACAACTCCTGGCTTCCCCATCTCCTGATTATAATCTTCCCAAAGATCTGTCCTGCTCCTGTTGGACTCAGCCAAGTGCCAGGCTGAAGGTGTCCCTGGCTCTTAATCCTGGTTCTTGGCAGACCTCAATCCTGAAGGTATCCCTGGTTCTTTGCAGACCACTTCCAGCGAGAACATGAGGGATTTTGCTACCACCTTGAAAAACAAGTTCCGTTCCAAGCAGTACTTCAGCAAGCATCCCCAGAGGGGGTACCTGCCGGTCCAATCCGTGCTGGAGGCAGATGTCGTCGAAACGTGAGTTGAAAGTGGAGAGACAGCTGTGAAGTCCTCTTGCTTTCCACTTCCCAGCTCCTCTGAGCAACCAGAGCTGGGTTTGGGCATTTGGGACGCCGCTTTCTCTTTTATAAAAGATTGGAAACCTTTTATGGGCTTTTTGCTGCCAATGGATAAGAAGGAACTGGTGATTTCTGGGTTTACCAATTAATAAGGGATGGATATGAGGGGAGCGGTGCAGTGGCCTAGAGGTGGCGCTCTCGCCTCACAATCAAGCAGCTGTGAGTTCAATCCTAGGTAGCGGCTGATGTGAGTCAATATCTGCATTGGCGACAGGAAAGGCATCCAGCCAGTAAACATTCAGCTCCATTCAATTGCCCCAATTCCACCTTGCAAGGGATTATAGGGTCGTTAAAAAATTTTAAAAAAAAGAAAAAAAGGGGGATGGATTATGAGGGGGAAGGAAGCCCAATTATGTCTATTCGCTCTTTTTTCCTTTATAATTTTAGCAATAGCAATAACAATAGCAGTTAGACTTATATACCGCTTCATAGGGCTTTCAGCCCTCTCTAAGCGGTTTACAGAGTCAGCATATTGCCCCCAACAACAATCCGGGTCCTCATTTTACCCACCTCGGAAGGATGGAAGGCTGAGTCAACCTTGAGCCAGTGAGATTAGAACCGCTGAACTGCAGATAACAGTCAGCTAAAGTGGCCTGCAGTACTGCACCCCTAACCACTGTGCCACCTCGGCTCATTTATTCTATATCTTTTTGCGTTTATCTTTCCAACATGCAAAAACTTTTTAATAAGTTAAAAATGTAGGTAAATTCTAGTATCCCAACTAGAATCTCCCACTAATGTAGCAAATGTTTTCATTGATCGACTTATTTGTCTTTTTAAATTGTTATGCTTCTTTTGGGTGTTTTTTCCAGGCCAGCCTCTTCTCCGATGTTGCCACATGCTGACACCCATTCTCGGATCGAGCACTTTGCTAGCAGGTGAGACTTGGAAGCTCTCACGGAAGGAACCATTGTGGCCCATCAGGGGCCAGTGAAGTGTCTGACATTATATTTGAGGCAGTGATGGGTTTCAAAAAAATTTGGACCCTCTTCTGTAGGTGTGGCCTGCTTTCCGGGTCCACTGGTGGAACCTCTTCTAACCGGTTCGGTAGATTTGACGAACCGGTTCTACCGAATAGGTGCGAACTGGTAGGAACCCACCTCTGATTTGAGGTCATTAGATCCCTCAGCTGAATGAGAGGGCCAATCCCAAGGACAAACAGTAAGTGGAAGGAAATGGTACACTCAGTTAAAAAGGTAGAGGAAGAAGCAGCCAACTCAGCTGGTCTACTCTAGGTAGTAAGGTAAAGGTTCCCCTCGCACATAGGTGCTAGTCGTTCCCGACTCTAGGGGGGCCGTGCTCATCTCCGTTTCAAAACCAAAGAGAGACGCCTCCATGGTCATGTGGCCGGCATGACTAAACGCCGAAGGCGCACGGAACGCTGACCTTCCCACCAAAGGTGGTCCCTGTTTTTCTACTTGCATATTTTACCTGCTTTCGGACGGCTAGGTTGGTAGAAGCTGAGACACATAACGGGAGCTCACTCGGTTACGCAGTGCTAGGGATTCGAACCGCTGAACTGCCGACCTTTCTGATCCACAAGTTCAACCTCTGAGCTACCGGGTCCCTTCTAGGCGATAAAGCGGTAGACCATTTTCTTTAATCAAATAATTTAATCAAATTCATCTCACCAAGAGTGATTCCGGGTGGCACGCAACCACAATGTAAAAAAAAGAAAAAAGCACAGGGACAAACTGTTAAAATCCACATTAGTAATCATCACGAAAACGTCAGGATGCGAAGCTTAGATGACAAGGGGGCTAATCGTTTGTCTACGGACTCTCTGTTTTTATCAACACCTCTCCATTAATTAATTAGGAAAGAAAGACCACAAGACTCCATGTGTGGAAATCAAGTGTACTTTTACTAATTAAGAATGATTAAAGGCATAGCGAAGCGAAGTCAGATTATTTAGGCGCGAAAGCAATTGATATATAGAATAGCCCATTCCCCACCCCTTGGCATCACAGTCCCAGTCCAATCATAATTCTTGCAAGTGTCAGGTGTGAGATAACTTCAAAAGGCATCACGAAGATGGAATGTCGGTGCCGTTAGTCCTGGCGGGAAACACCCACGCATGCGTAGTCCGATCAGTCGGTGAACTCCAGAACCTTCCTCCAGCACAATGAGTAACCCCTCCCAAATACCATGCCCTCCCTCCCCGTTTCATGGCAGCCGAAGTGATAGCAAAGCAGAGGCTGACAGTTTTCTTCTCTTGTAGGCTTGCGGAGATGGAAAGCCAGACGTCTTCCTTCTACAACGACAACCTGTCTCCAGATGATAGCCTGTGAGTTGCAACTTCTCACTTTCCCCTCCACCCTTTCCCTCTCTCTTATTTTGCATATCGATTCTTGGGCAAGCCGGATCCCGTCTCAGGCCTAATCTTAGCCCAGCCAGCCGGCTCACCTTGCAATGATGGGAAATTGAGGAGGCCAGAAGACACCAGGCAGAGGGACATACCGTATTTTTCAGAGTATAAGAAGCACCTTTCCCCCACCCCCCCCAAAAAAGAGGGTGAAAATCTGGGTGCGTCTTATACACTGAATTCATCATTTTTGGCTTACTGAACCTTCCCTCCTTTGCAAAAATAGATGTGCAGAGGGTTTGGGAGGCTTGCAAAGTGCTCCTGGGGGCTGGGGAGGGCAAAAATGAGCAAAAAATGGGCTGTTTCCCCCCCCCAGTCCCCAGGAGCACTCTACAAGCCTCCCCAAGTTCTGCATGCCCCCCCCTTTTTTTTTTCAAAAACCAAGGCGCAGAGGTTTTGGGAAGCCTGCAGAGTGCAAAACCTTTTTTTTTTTAATTTACCTCTTCAAAATCATGGTGCGTCTTACACTCCGTTGCGTCTTATAGTCCGAAAAATACGGCAGTTCCTAATCATCTGGTTAGATTGATTTGACTGGCCTAATGTGGGGTCTAAAAATCAACCACCCCTCTTCGATTGGGTCGCTTCTGAGTTTGAGAGGGCTTTAGGCTGAGCATCCTCTGGTGCAGGAGTCTCCCAACCTTGTGCAACTTTAAGACTTGTGGACTTCCACTCCCAGAATTCCTTTCAGATCCTTGTGGGGGACAAAGTTGGCAAGTTAAGAAGACTCAACGTCGATCTTCCACAAGGTTCTGTATGGCACCCTCACTGTTTAATCTTTATATAGCAGTTAGACTTATATACCGCTTCATAGGGCTTTCAGCCCTCTCTAAGCGGTTTACAGAGTCAGCATATTGCCCCCAACAACAATCTGGGTCCTCATTTTACCCACCTCGGAAGGATGGAAGGCTGAGTCAACCCTGAGCCGGTGAGATTTGAACAGCCGAACTGCAGAACTGCAGTCAGCTGAAGTAGCCTGCAGTGCTGCATTTAACCACTGCGCCACCTTGGCTCATATCTCAGGTATGCCACCTACAAGGGGACGTAAATTTGGATATGCTGCGGCTCTGCTTAGCGTCCTTATGGAGCATGGTTGCACAGACCTGCATAGATAGGGCTTTGGGGTACAACTATTTGCCACCTACTACTGATCTTCTCTCTTTGTTTTAATGAAAAAGGCAAAAGGCAAGAATAAGGACAGGAGAATCCAGGGAAGAATACTTCAGGTGGTTCTCTCAACCTGAACTTCATACCTCAGG
The DNA here is from genome assembly GCF_051295495.1 of Thamnophis sirtalis. Lineage (NCBI taxonomy): Eukaryota > Metazoa > Chordata > Lepidosauria > Squamata > Natricidae > Thamnophis > Thamnophis sirtalis. The sequence goes on along the minus strand of NW_028261393.1, from coordinate 47,411,804 downwards.
AATTCTGGGAGTTGAAGTCCACAAGTCTTAAAGTTGCCAAGGTTAGAGACCCCCTGCTCTGGTGGTCCATCTCCTCTGCCAGGTGTCCAGTTGGTCATGGAAAGCATCCGATTGCCCTTTCCGGTTTCCCAAAATTGCCCCCAGGACAATGTATCCTGTGGGTGCTACTTCTTCCTGACCCTGCTGGTCCAAGAAATCCTTTAAAGGGAATCACGGGGCAGATATGGTCCTTCTGGGGTTGATAGGTAAAAGGTAAAGGTTCCCCCGCACATGTGTGTTAGCCGTTCATGACTCTAGGGGGCCAGGCTCATCTCCGTTTCAAAGCTGAAGAGCCAGCGCTGTCTCCGTGGTCATGTGGCTGGCATGACTAAACGCCGAAGGCGCACGGAACGCTGTGACCTTCCCACAAAAGGTGGTCCCTATTTTTCTACTTGCATTTTTTACGTGCTTTCGAACTGCTAGGTTGGCAGTCGGGGTTGATAGACCTTGGCCATCGCATGAGCATCCAGACGTTCCCACCTGTCTCATCTCTTGGAAGCTTTGGTCCCTTTGGCATCTCCATCTCTTCTCCATCGATTCACATCCTTTTCTCACAACCCGGTTGCTCTTCTCTCCACTACCTCAACCTCATCATAGCTCTATTCACAACAGGGATGAAGATCAATATCTTTTGCGCCATTCCAGCCCTGTCACCGACGGAGAACCTATCTCCAGCCAAGAGGCCCAGGATGGCACCAGGACAGATGATAAAGGAGAACTGGAAAGAATTTTGGCCCACCTGGAGGATGAAAACAGGTAAGATGGTGTTGATCACTGGAGTGGTGGCCTCTGCAGGGGAAGAACATGCTCTACTGCAGCACTCCAGAAATCCTTCCTTGGGTCCACCAGATCTGGTCTTCTAAAATCCAGGTAATTGCTAGGGAGCAGTTATTCTTGTTGTGGCCCACCAGTGGCCTACGGAGCTGGCAGCAGATTCGGACAGTGGGGAGGTTGGGGAGGAACATGGACCAGTCCTGGAGTTTGGAGAAGGTTTGGACAAAGGCTCTGCGTTGGAGGCAGAGATGGAGCCAGAGCCATCTGGCAGTTATCAGCTGCCTTCAGAGTCAGACATCAGTGAGGCAGAAGAACAGCTGGAGCCAGCGTGCACATGTGCAGAGTTGCCAGGCGAAGGGAACAGCTAAGGAGCAATGGCCAACTTCGGAGCAAGGCCATAAGTAAGGCGGATAAATGACCCCTCTCATAGGGCATAAAAGAGGAGCAAAAAGGGAGTGGAGTTTGCAGGAGACAATTAGTTCACTTAATTGGTTCATGGCTCTCAGAGGCTCCTTGCCAAGTTTTGAAGAGCTGGCAGCTCTCCAGGCCAGATAAGGTCTGTGACTGTATATAGCAATAGCAGTTAGACTTATATACCGCTTCATAGGGCTTTCAGCCCTCTCTAAGCGGTTTACAGAGTCAGCATATTGCCCCCAACAACAATCCGGGTCCTCATTTTACCCACCTCGGAAGGATGGAAGGCTGAGTCAACCCTGAGCTGGTGAGATTTGAACAGCCGAACTGCAGAACTGCAGTCAGCTGAAGTAGCCTGCAGTGCTGCATTTAACCACTGCGCCACCTCGGCTCTATATTCACCCTTGAAAGACTTTGCTGTAATGTGAATGAGAGGAATTCACAGTAAATTAATAAAAAGGGTGTTTTTGTGAGGGCAAGGAGTCTGCTTCGTGGTTTGGGGAAGCCTACGCCAGAACCATTCTATCTATTCAACCCTTAGTTCTTGGCAGCTAAGAATTGGTTTTCTGTATTTTTTCTTCTTCTCTCTTCAATTTAAATTTTTGAAGGCCAGATCTGGTAACCCAACCCTTATTACCATAATGTAATCACTGAAGCACAATATGGCAAACCTCATGTGAGCTGTGTTTCTAAATAGGCAGGGAGTTATAAGCCAAAAAATAGCTCCCATCATCCCCAGTCAATATTCCGGGAACCAGATTGGTAAGGATAACACACACACACACAAACGCCAATCTGGTGAGTTGTTGCTGGTCGCTCGGTGAGATCGAAAGGTTTCGATCCAGACTGCAAATATTCAGACAACCAGTAGATGGCAGCAAAGAGATAGGGAAAACCTTAATTGTTGGGATGCTCTCTGAGCTTGGTTGTTTTCTGGAAGAGGTTTCATTATCCAACTCGGTGACATCACCAGTGCACTGATGATGTTACCTAGTTGGGTAATGAAACGCCTGCAAGGAAACAACCAAGCTCAGAGAGCACCAAGGACCCCACAACTCCTCCTCAACTTCCTCCTTCTCCTCCTCCTCCTCCTCCTCCTCCTCCTCCTCCTCCTCCTCCTCCTCCTCCTCCTCCTCCTCCTCCTCCTCCCACTCCTTTCTAGCACTGATGATGTTACCTAGTTGGGTAATGAAACGCCTGCAAGGAAACAACCAAGCTCAGAGAGCACCAAGGACCCCACAGTCCTCCTCAACTTCCTCTCCCTCCTCCTCCTCCTCCTCTTCTTCCTCTTCTTCTCCCACTCCTTTCTAGCACTGATGATGCTACCAAGTTAGGGTAATGAAACGTCTGCAAGAAAACAACCAAGCTCAGAGAGCACCAAGGACCTCTCATTTTAACCCTGAGCTACGAATGTTCTCTTCCGTGAAAAACCTTAATTTTCTGCTGCCGTCTAGCGATTGAGACCTGGTGGCTCTAACGGGTTTCCTTCCCGCAGGGTCCTTCAGGGGGAGCTGAGACGTCTGAAGTGGAAGCACGAAGAGGCAGCCGAGTCCGCCCAAGGGGCTCCTGATACGGCCCAGGATCCACCCAGTGAAGAGCTCTTGGCTGAAGCCCGCATTCTTCGACAGCACAAGAGCCGCCTGGAGACCCGGATGCAAATCCTGGAGGACCACAACAAGCAGTTGGAATCTCAGCTGCAGCGCCTGAGGGAGCTGCTTCTTCAGGTAACTGCACACCTAGGGGTGAAATCCAGCAGGTTCTGACAGGTTCTGGAGAACCGGTAGTGGAAATTTTGTATAGTTTGCAGAACCGGTAGTGGAAATGTTGAGTAGTTCGGAGAACCAGCAAATGCCACCTCTGGCTGGCCCCAGAATGGAGTGGGAACGGAGATTTTGCAGTATCCTTCCCCTGGAGTGGGGTGGGAATGAGGATTTTACAGTATCCTTCCCCTGGAGTGGGGAGGGAATGGAGATTTTACAGTATCCTTCCCCTGGAGTGGGGAGGGAATGGAGATTTTACAGTATCCTTCCCCTGGAGTGGGGAGGGAATGGAGATTTTGCAGTATCCTTCCCCTGGAGTGGGGAGGGAATGGAGATTTTACAGTATCCTTCCCCTGGAGTGGGGAGGGAATGGAGATTTTGCAGTATCCTTCCCCTGGAGTGGGGAGGGAATGGAGATTTTGCAGTATCCTTCCCCTGGAGTGGGGAGGGAATGGAGATTTTGCAGTATCCTTCCCCTGGAGTGGGGAGGGAAAGGAGATTTTGCAGTATCCTTCCCCTGGAGTGTGGAGGGAATGGAGATTTTGCAGTATTCTTCCCCTGGAGTGGGGAGGGAATGGAGATTTTGCAGTATCCTTCCCCTGGAGTGGGGAGGGAATGGAGATTTTGCAGTATCCTTCCCCTGGAGTGGGGAGGGAATGGAGATTTTGCAGTATCCTTCCCCTGGAGTGGGGAGGGAATGGAGATTTTGCAGTATCCTTCCCCTGGAGTGGGGAGGGAATGGAGATTTTGCAGTATCCTTCCCCTGGAGTGGGGAGGGAATGGAGATTTTACAGTATCCTTCCCCTGGAGTGGGGAGGGAATGGAGATTTTGCAGTATCCTTCCCCTGGAGTGGGGAGGGAATGGAGATTTTGCAGTATCCTTCCCCTGGAGTGGGGAGGGAATGGAGATTTTGCAGTATCCTTCCCTTGGAGTGGGGAGGGAATGGGGATTTTGCAGTATCCTTCCACTGCCACTCCCACCAAGCCACGGCCACAGAACCGGTAGTAAAAAAAACGAATTTCACCACTGTGCACACCAGTTTTTATTCTGTAGAAGTGGACAGGTTCAGGTGTGGGATTCAGCCGGTTTAGAAGCGTTCGGATGAACCAATCGCCCCTCCCCTTTCCCTGCTTTTTTAGTTCAGTTGATTTGCACAGCACAGTGGAGGCTCCCGAGCGTCAGCTGTTTTACTCACTGGTGCTGACATAGAAGGCAAGTTTTTAAGCTTAAAATGGGTGATTTTTTAATGCTGCATGCGTGTGCAAAGCACGCATTAGGTGTATGCGCATGCAAAGTGCACATGCGTGTGCAAAACCCCCACTCACCGAACTGGTTATTAAACCAGTTGCATCCCACCACTGGATGCAGCTGGATGGTCTCCAGAGTGAGCGAACCCCACCAAATGGTTCCAATCTGCTTGTTCCCATTTCCTGCAGAAAATCCGATATTTAACTCCCAAGCAGGAAAAAAGAGAACAAAGGCACTTTATTGCAGTCCTATCTTCACTTCATCTTAGTTTCTGCCTCCCCCTGCATTAACAAGTCTTGACATGTTGCGGTAATCATTTCCATCGATGTTGTGCTGTTTCTCTTTTGTAGAATGTTTCTGGCGCTGAGGTTCGCAAGCACAATTTGCAACCCGAGGCTCGCCCAGAGCTCTTAGCTTAATTTCAACATCTGCTGCAGGCCTTTGTTAATTTTCTTTGCCATCTTCCCAGCCACCAGCCAATTCCAAAGAAGAAGGCTCTGTTGCGTCCACCGTGGCTTCTTCTCCTCAACCATCAGAAGGCAGTCAGACTAGGGAAAAAGATGCGAGCACTCCAAACACAGAAATGGCAGGTGGGTGTCTTGTGATGCTGTGAAGTTCTCGGCAAAGTATCTTCTCCCAGAGTTCCTCCTTTAGACACTTGGTGACTCGCTAAAAAATGGGCTTCTTGGAGCACATGTTGAAGTCTACACCTCTTCAGGTTGCCAAGGTTGAAGACCAGCGACTCGATGTTTAAAGTCACCTTTCACCAGAGGGTTACGGTCATTGCCCAGAGGAGCATGGGTTGGCCTCTCCCCTCTTTGGAAGAGCTGTTTAGCTCCCGCTGCTTTAAGAAAGTTCAAAACATTCTTAAAGATCCATCTCATCCTGGGGCCCCCTTTTTTTTTGAACTATTACCATCTGGCAGACGGTACAGGATAATAAAAACAAGGACAAATAGGCTGAAAAACAGCTTATATCCCAGGGCAATAACCATATTGAATTCTGCTGTAGAGTATTAATGAAACATAGGATTTTCAGTTCAATTGTATAGAATGTGAAGGATGTGTGGTTGTGTTTTATTTTTATAGTTATAATGTACACTGAAGATGGCATTTAATTTTCATTGCATGATGTGCAATGACAATAAACTAAACTAAACTAGTATCTGGGCAGAGAACAACAGAGAGGGGGGGGGGGGGGAAATGATATGACAAATTTACAAAAGTACCAGTAAATGCAAAACTTAAAATACGTAGCAGCCAAGAAAACAACACGGTCAACTATGTTGATAGAAGTAGGACTGGGGTCTTTGCAATGCTAGGTGTAGTAAGTTCCCTTATATCACCCCAAGAGTATTCGGGAGGTAGATAGAGAAATCTTGGCTGCTTTTCTCGTCTCTTGGCATGACCAGTTTTCTTCTCCTTTCTCGCAGATGAAGTAGAGACAAAGTCCCAGGATGTCAGCCTGTGTCTAGAAGATATCATGGAGAAATTACGGAATGCTTTCCCCAATAACGGAGGTAGTGTGTGCAATGAACAGTTTCCAACAAGTATGTTCAGTTGGAGGGATTTTCTGATGACCCATATTATCTCAGTTTAAGTCTGCCTCCCAGCAGCAAGGACGCATGTGGCAAGGCATAAAACAACTTTCACACACATATTTTGTGTGGATATTTTCCCCAGTCAATTGTCTTAAGAGAGATCAGACTTCCGGCTCGAATGAGCTCCCGTTACTTTTCCCAGCTTCTGCCAACCTGGCAGTTCGAAAGCGCGTAAAAATGCAAGTAGAAAAGTAGGAACCACCTTTGGTGGGAAGGTAACAGCGTTCCATGCACCTTTAGTGTTTAGTCATGCCAGCCACATGACAACAGAGATGTCTTCGGACAGGGCTGGCTCTTCGACTTTGAAATGGAGATGAGCACCGCCCCCTAGAGTCAGGAACAACTAGCACATGTGTGTGAGGGGAACGTTTCCCTTTAAGTTACAATCCCCTTTTCTCCTAACAGGACAAAGATCTAAGCCCTTGGCCCTGTTGAAGAAGTCTCTCAAGTTCTCCTAGAGACTTAGAATTGTCCGCTGCGGGTATAAGCCACCATCTTTCTTAGCCATTGCTTCCGGCTCATGGGCTTCTGATTGGCGCCTGGAATTCCCAGTCTCTAATGATTTGCTAATTGCTTTGCCCAGCTTGTTAATATTAAACCTGCTTTTGCTCAGTGGCAATGTCTTACACCAAGATGTATCCATCCTCCTTGTGACGTTGCTTCATCCCTTCTAAAAACCAGTGTAGGATGTAGATAACGTCCAGTCTCCAAGGTGGGGTGTGGGAGGAGTCACTGGATGGGTATTGTTACGGCTCAATTGCTGGAGACTGAGATAAATCTGAGGACACTCCCTTTGTTCCTCCTGGTGACTCCCCAGATTAACCTCAGTCTTCGGCCTAACAGGAGCTATTCAGTGACTCTCCAGTGAATAGTAATTATTCCCCATAAGATGTGAAAAATCTTTGCGTGCCATCTTGTTGCACACATTCCATAAATCCTGACAAAGGACATGACCCTCATCAAAATAACTCGGATCCATACAGACTTCAAAAATAATTGGACCAGGGGTGAAATCAAGTTAACTTTGCTACCGGTTCTCAAAGGTGAGCGCACGAAACACCTTTCGCACAGGACTTTCTGTGCATGTGCAGAATGTCAAAAATGGGACATGATAGCGTCCGGGTAGACGAGTGGAGCCTCTTGCCGCCACCGCTACTGGTTTGCCTGAACCGGCTAGAACTGGCTGAATTTCACCACTGGATTGGACCCAGACCAGAGGTGGGTTGCTCCTGGTTCGGCCCGGATCGGGCGGCCCGGTAATTGCGGGGACGGGAGGCTCCACCCACCCACCCGGACACTTCTGAGCATGCAGAGAAGTGTCTTGCGCACGTGCGAGCGAGCACGCACGAGCGAACCGGTAGTAAAAAAAATGGAAACCCACCGCCAACCCAAACGCTTTGGATCTCCCGCCAACACAGGGTCTCTGCCCTTCATGAAATCAGCACACTCTTTTTCAAGCTTCTGCGGGAGTTGAAAAAAGCTGTGGCTGCTTGAAGAGACATAATCTGTTCCTAGAATTGAGCATTGCTGCTTTCCCAAACTGTATCTGTATATATAAAAATGGCTTTGTGTGTGTGTGTGTGTGTGTGTGTGTGTGTGTGTGTGTGTGTGTGTGTGTGTGTGTGGTGTTCCAGCATAACTCTGGAACGCCTCAAGCAATTTCAACCAAACTTGGGTACACAGGTGACTTACTCTCTGGAAACAAATACCATGGGAGTAAGACACCTCTAACACCCCGTGGGTGGGTGTTTTCTGTTACGATACAGCCTGTTGTGCCTTAAAATGGCTTCTGCTGTACTGCCCTAAAATGGCTTATAGTGTACAGCGCAGTGGGGTTGCTATTGTAATGGCTTTACAGGACTCCACAAGGCGGCTCCCTCTGGTAAGGGGGCAAATCCAACATTAGAAATGACGTTTGGGCCGGAAATTTCCCTCCTATAAATAAATACCCGGGCAACCCCGGGTTATCAGCACTAGTTTTTAATTATAAACCAACGGGCACCATCACGAACATCATTGGATATGACTCTGTTTCATTTTCTCTTCCAGGTCCAACCTCCCTAATCTAACACCTCCCGAAGGCTAGAGGCTTTATCTAACCGGTTCTTGTCAACTGCTATTCTCCTTTCTCTTCACTTCTGTCTTTCCCTCACACGGCGGGTGTCACCCGCATCCTCAAAGGAGAGCTATTCAGGATCTGTGCAAGCTTTGACTCTCTGGAGACCTCTGCTTAAGAGACTTCAGGGGACTTGCCGGAAGAGAGTTCTAGGATCAGCGGCACGAAGTCCTAACTGGGTGCCCAAAAGAGGACCCAGGTTCAAGGAACTGTGAAAGCCCCCCACAGAAAGTTCGAGGGGACAAATCTTTCCCGCCAAAACAAAACGCCAACAAAAAACAAACAAGGGGTGTGTGTTCTCTTTGACGGTCTGTGAATTGTGGTTGCCTTTCGTGAGATCACCCTTGAAGCTGGGGCGACCCACTGAGGATTTAGCTTAAGCCAGCGGTCAAATAGTTGTTTAAGGAAGCGGAGATGTGAAGCTACTTTCGTTAAGAACTGATTGACAGATATTTCAAACAAAAAGACGATTTAAGAACGTGGGAAGAAAATTACGGTTTCCTGACGAATATTTTGGAAATGACGGTGTTATTTCTACGCCTAACACAGCGCTCTGTGGAAATGATGGAAGAAACCGGCAGAAACCTCACAGAATTCGAAGAGAAAGAACAGGATTTTTGGAAAGGCATCATTTTAGCAGCAGCAGCAGCAGCCTTATGAGTGATAAGCTTTATAACAAAAAGCCTTATAGTTTTATTTGTGTGTGTGTGTGCGTGCGTGTACAGACACACACACACACCCATAAATACAATGTTGTCTATCTTGTATTTAAGTGCTGTTACGGACTCCATCATGCATTAAATTCTAATTCCTGGTTGTATGTTTATTTCGGCTGGCCTCTTTCGATCTGTCTTATTTGCTGCTGCTGCTGAATTTTGTTTTGGAGGGTTTTGGTTTTTTTAGCCTAATGGAAGAAAGTTTGTTTTAGCATAGTTTAAAAAAAAAAAAGGCTAGATTTGTCTTTTGGCACTGGATTGATCTCCGCTGCCTGGTTTTCTTTCATCCATCCGATTTTCCCAACGGTGCTGTTTTTTTCAAGAGGCAACTGGACTTTCTGGTTTTTCTTGGAAGACGTTTCGCTTCTCCTCCAAGAAGCTTCTTCAGCTCTGGCTGGATGTGGTGGGGAACATTGCAGCATGAAACCCTTGGCTGTGGATCAATGAGGTTACGGAAAATGCACAGGGCGAGGTCTTCCCATGCGCCTTCAGTATTAGACCATAGAGTGAAAGCATAATTGACTGAAATGCTACCCAGGGTCTTGTGCTACCAATAGTAGAGAATAACAATAATTAAGGTTTCGTATTGCAGGGTCCTTGGTGCTCTCTGAGCTTGACTGTTTGCTTGCAGATGTCTCATAACCCAACTGGATAACATCATCAGTGCTAGAAGGGAGTAGGGTTTGCTCCCTATATAGTAGATTGCCCTTCCAGTTTTGGTGGGGTTGTGGTTTCTCCTTTGTAGTTTCTTTGTTTCCGTCTTGTTTGTCTGGTGGTAATCCCTGCTTATCTGGATGTTGGTTGTTGGAGAGGACAGTTTTGGTCTTTTTGTTTCCATCTTGTTTGTCTGGTGGTAATCCCTGCTTATCTGCAGTGGTGGGATCCAACATTTTTTACTACCAGTTCTGTGGTCGTGGCTTGGTGACCGTGGCATGATGGCCATGGCAGGGGAAGGATACTGTAAAATCTCCATTCCTTCCCTATCGGCTGGGACTCGGGAGACAGAGAATAGATGGGGGGGGGCAGTCAGGGGTGGTATTTACCGGTTCTCTGAACTACTCAAAATTTCTGCTACGGGTTATCTAGAACTCATCAGAAGCTGCTGAATAGCACCTCTTGTTTATCTGGATGTTGGTTGCTGTTTTGGTCTTTTTGTTTCTTTCTTAGCTTTGTTGTTGTCTCTTTTGAACTCTGTGTAAATATGGTTCACCTCATGTGTCTTGATGTTATCTAGTTGGGTAATAAAACATTTGCAATCAAAGAACCAAGCTCCGAGAGCACCAAGGACTCCAGAAATTTCAAATAGATTTTTCTAGAAAGGAGCTCTTCTAAGCTTTAAAATAAACATTTTGAAGAGACAGTTTCGTCTTCTGGGAAACCATCCTTTGCATATTTCATTTCACGGAAAATTGCTTTTGGTCAAAAAGAAGACGTGAGCAAGAAAAACGTACAAACACACCGGATAAATTATGTATGGCTTCTCGCTGCTGGAGTGTTACGTTTTAACCAACATGATCCTTGTTGGAATCATTTGAGATATTTTTTTAATTTCCACTGATTTGTAATAAATGTACATTGGTGTGTAAGAACACAAGGCGGAAAAACCCCAAATTTCTCCCACAGGGACATAAGCGTGATGGGCGATACAGATTCCATTGTATCTATGGGATTTTTTTAAAAAAGGGAATGAGCAGAAGCGTCTGTATGAAAAGCAAAATTCAGGAGGGGATTAGAAATCATGCTCCCTGCGGTTGCATCGTGTGTTAGCTTCGGTGGGTGTGCAAAGCATGCATCCACAACACTCACATGCATTCAGTGTGCATTTTGTCACGGCACTGGCACATGGGTGCCCGTTAGGAGCAGCGTCTATGGAAATTCTCAGCCATCCGGGTCTTGGTTGTCTCAAAGCAGTTTTTTTCTTAAAGGCAACTGGCATTTTTTTTTACTTGAAGACATTTCACTTCTCCTCCGAGAAGCTTCTTCGGTTCTGTACCAATGGTGCCAATGATGACTGTTGGAATATCTTTCCAGTCATTAGAAAGGGTATATTTACAACCCTGAAGGCAAGGCCTCAAGGTGGGTTGGTTGGAGATTGTGAACTACGATTTTGTTCTAAAGCAAACATCACTTGGGTTTTTAGTCAAGTAGGTTGGATGGTTTGCGTAGGGTCGAAATTTAATGTGTAACGTTTGGAGCAAGATCTCAGCGTACAGCATTTTTCCCTTGCAGAGTATGGACTGGAGAGCGGATAATAGGAGAATATTGGTAGCTCAGGGTTGAAAGGTGGAGTCCGTGATGCTCTCTGGTGTTCGTGGTTTTCTTGCAGACGTTTCACTACCCAGCTGGGTAATATCCTCAGTGCACTGATCGTCAGCGCATGGATGATGTAACCTAGTTTAGGTAATGAAGCATCTACAAGAAAACAGACTCAAGAGAGCCCCAAGGACTGAAGAGCATACCTGTTCCAAAAGGAGCAGAGGTGGGTTGCTCCCAATTCAGCCGAACCAGTAGTGGAATTCAGGCCTGGGTCGCAGAACTGGCAGCGACTCAGCCTGCCATGCCCCTGAACCGGTTCACTCGACACCACTGGGCTGCGGCCATTTTGGTTTTTGGTGATTCTGCATGCACAGTTGACTGTAAATTATTCTGCACTTGTGCAAAGAACAATTTATATTGAACAGTTCATGCCCACACAGCGTGCATTTGGCATGCGGATGGGGGGGGGTTGAACCAGTAGTAAAACCAGCAGCAACGCACCCCTGAAATGAAGGCGTGCTTCTTGAAACCTCTCTTAGAAAGTTACACCGTTTGTGGCTCTCGTTTGTTAAAAGTTGTTGCTGTAGCACACCTCACCTCGGGGTTTTACTTTTCAATTGGTGATGATGCCAAGAGTGGTTCTTCATTAGAACATTGCAAATTGTCAGGAAGGCTACAGATCAGTGGTGGGATTCAACCAGTTCGCACCAGTTCGGGAGAACCGGTTGTTAACTTTCTGAGCAGTTTGGTGAACTGGTTGTCGGAAGAAATCATTAGGGCAGAGAACCGGTTGTTAAATTATTTGAATCCCACCACTGCTACAGATGTTGAAAGTAGGTTAATCCGGGAAGGATGCTGTAGCGCGTAGGGTTACATTATAAAGTGGAGGAAGAGACTGCGGCGTTTTTGAATATTTGGGTAGGTTCCATGCGGTCAATATTTAAAGACTGTCTGGGATGGTTGCGGGCTATATAGAAGGAGGCAGATCTGGAGCTGCTGTCTGGATTTGCAGCCTCTCTGCAGGAAACCAGGTTGAATGGGAGGTCTAACAGGAGATGGTGAGGCAGCCTCTTGGAATTAATGCCTTTGGGTTGCGTTCGGCTGTGATTCCCGCTATTCTACTCCCACAGGTGGCCAGCCCTTTCTATTTTTGGTGGTTTTTCTCCATGGGAGAACTGGGGAATGGAACCCCACAAGAGCGATATGTTTTCCTGGTACAGTTTCGTACCAATCCCGTATAGAGTTTCAGTTTGATATGTATGAAACTGGGCTAGTTTCCTTCTCTAGATGCTTCTTGAAATTACTAGGATTAGGAAGCAGAAGTTGGCTTGCAACGTCCTGTTCAGTGTTGGTGAGAATGTTCCTGGTTGACCCCAAGATTAATATTCGACTAACAATCAAGGGAGGGACGCGGTGGCTGAGTGGCTAAGACGCTGAGCTTGTCGATCAGAAAGGTCGGCGGTTCGGCAGTTCGAATCCCTAGCTCCGCGTTATGGAGTGAGCTCCCGTTCCTTGTCCCAGCTTCTGCCAACCTAGCAGTTCGAAAGCACGTAAAAATGAAAGTAGAAAAATAGGGACCACTTTTGGTGGGAAGGTAACAGCATTCCGTGCGTCTTCGGCATTGAGTCATGCCGGCCACATGACCACGGAGATGTCTTCGGACAGCGCTGGTTCTTCGGCTTTGAAATGGAGATGAGCACCGCCCCCTAGAGTCAGGAACGACTAGCACATATGTTCGAGGGGAACCTTTACCTTAACAATCAAGCAATAAACAATACCTCAATCAAGTGACTGCCAACTCAGACAAACAGTCAGACAGTAAACAACATTCAAACATTAAACCTCACCAAGATCACTCCCACCGATACTGACAGGGCAAGCCACTAGAATATAAATTGAGACCAAATCCCAATCCCTTCTATCACTGATGATGTTACCTAGTTGGGTCATTAAACATCTGCAAGAAAACCCAGCTCAGAGAGCACCAAGGACCCAACAGTGAAGGATGTAACAGCTGGCGATGCCCTTTTAATGTATATAGATTGGCTGCCTGATCCTTTCTACGACATCTGGCCATTGCCAGCACTGATTCTCTGGAAGTGCAGCATGCCATCGCAAAAAAGAGATGGCTATCATATTCTTCCCCTTTGATCTTCCCGGACATCTTTTGTGGTCCATCCACAGAAGAGGACCAGCCAAGAATAAACTCAGATTGGTTTTGCGATGGAATGAGGGGAGGAATCACTGGGTTCAAAGCAAGCGAATGTGAGGCCCGATACAGTAAACTAATCTGAACAGATTCTAATGTCTTCACTCACCTCTTCTCCCATTTCTTCTGTTCTGCAAAACGCCGACAATAAATTTGTATTTCTGTTCTTTCGTTTGGTGCCTTCATTGGGATTGTTGCTTGCCTTGGAAAACGGGGCCAAGATCTGGGTTGCATCTTCTGTTCATTACATGGAAATGCATTACTTATATTCCTCGACCTACAGCAGTTCTTTTAGTGACCGGAATTGCAAGAACACCAAAAAAAGTGATTTATGACCGTTTTTCATAGTTACGACCATTGCAACATCCCCGTGGTCACGCTCACAATTATGACCATTGCAGCGTTCCGAGGTCGTCTGATTTTTTACAACCTTCCAACAAGCCAAGTCAGTGGGGAAAGCAGATTCATTTAGCAACCGTGTGACTAATTTAACAACTGCATGGGATTCACTTAACGACTCTGGCGAGGAAGGTCATAAAACGAGGCAAAATTCACAACAAAGGTCTCACTTAGCTATATACATATACATATACATATACATATACATCTATTAGATTTTTTTACAACCCCCGGTATGCCCAAATATGGGAGGAAGATCACTACTTCCATTCTCTGTCCTTCGGCTCGTCACAAGAGACCATCCAGACAGAAACCCAATATTTTTACTGTTGCCTTTTTGTTACCTTTTTGTTGTATTTGTGCTGATAAATAAATAAAGGGAGACTAGTATAGATCTATTTCAAGCTATTTAGCTCTCACCAGCTAGCCATACCCTTACTGGTTCAAATCCCAGTAAGGGTATGGCTAGCTGATGAGAGCTAAATAGCTTGAAATAGATCTATACTAGTCTCCCTTTATTTATTTATCAGCACAAATACAACACACACACACACACACACACACACACATATATATGGTTGTAAGTCGAGGACTGCCTGTATTTGATGTTACATGGGTCTGGGGTTCCACCACAAAACCGCGGTCGACTAAAGCGTGTGTGACTAAAGCGCGGTGACAAAACTGCGCCGTCAAAAGCGCGCGACAACAGCGCGCCGACAGAAGCGCGCTGTAACATAACCCTAAACCTAACCCTAAACCTAACCCTAACCCTAAACCTAACCCTAACCCTAACCCTAACCCTAAACCTTACGTTAAGTTAAATCGCGCTTCTGTCGGCGCGCTTTTGACATCGCGGTTTTAGCGCCGCGGTGTTGTCGGCGCGCTTTTGATGTTCGCGGTTATGTCGTGCCACGGGGTCTGGGAATATCAAATCTCCATCCTTCCCTTCCCATAACATCAGGAAAGATATTTCTTCCACTTTACGCTTATAAAACTTCACAAGAAGCTTCGAGGGTAAAAGTCAGTGAATTATTCCCTTACTGACGGTTGCCCAAACCCTTTAATTTATTTTTTCTCAGGCCGGGGGGGTAGAATTCAAACATCCAGATATTATTGCATTTTAAAGCAAAGGCCCTGAAAGGTTTTTAGATGTCAACCCAGGAGACCCCTGCAAGTTATTTGGGTGAGCAGAACATGAAATAAATTGAAAGCTGTCCAAATAATTCATGGAATCGGATGAAAATGTGATTAAACCAATCTAGGGTTTGTTTAGTTTTTTTTATCCTAGCTTGCACTTACCGTTTTGGGCAGTACATTTCTTGAAAGGTCAAAGTAGCCCAATTGAGTTCCAACGGACATTGCTCACTTTTATTTGAAAGTTTATTGAGTGTTAGCAATCACTATTTCATCTTTACTAATGGAAAACACCAGCAGATTTACGGCGTTAAAAGGTCACTCAATATTTAATTTCACAAAAACACCGCCAGAATCAAAGAAAGGCCAGCCAGGAGCCAGGAGACGTTCTCTTGGGTTTAGATGTAATGAAATAAGAGTAGAAAGAACTGTTAGTTCCGCTTTATAAATCCTTTGTAAGACCACACCTGGAATACTGCAACCAGTTTTGGTCACCGCGTTACAAAAAAAGACATTGAGACTTTGGAAAAAGGACAAAGAAGAGAAACTAAGAAGATTAAAGGCTTGGAGACAATAAACATAGGAAGAACAGTTGCAGGAATTGGGTACGGCCAGTCTAGAGAAAAGAAGGACTCGGTGGGACATGCAGAGGTGGGTTCCTATCAGTTCGCACCTATTCGGTAGAACCGGTTCGTCAAATCTACCGAACCGGTTAGAAGAGGTTCAACCAGTGGACCCAGAAAGCAGGCCACACCTACAGAAGAGGTTCCACATTTTTTTGAAACCCACCACTGGTCCTTGGATATGATTATTCTACACTATCATGCTCCTATTTATAAAACTCACTGCCTCTGTGAAAGGTAAGGATGACTACTGCGTGTGTGGTGCAATCAGAACATTGCGTGTGTTGAAGTTGTTTTAACGCAAACCAAAGATGCCTTTTAAAAAACAAGTTTACATCACATTCTTATGCATGCCAGTGCTGTGTGTGAGGTAATTTAAGGTGGTTCTGACAAGTGTCGTCGGCATCTTCATATCCGATCACATGGGCGGCAAGCCACTCCCATCTGGTCACATGGGCGGCAAGCCACTCCCACAAAGGAGGCCACACCCACAGAGTAGATTCGAACAATTTTTGAAACCCACCACTGGGGACATGATAGCAGTATTCCAGTATTTGAGGAGCTGCCAACCAATGGGAGGTCAACTTTATTTTCCAATGCACCAGAAGGCAAGACGAGAAACAATGGATGGAAACTAATCAAGGAGAGAAGCTAATTAAACGAATTAGAGAGAAACTTCCTAACAGTGAGGTCAATTACTGTATTTTTCAGAGTATAAGATGCACCTTCCCCCCCCTAAAAGAGGGTGGTCTTATACACTGAACGTAGACCCAGCGACACACTGGCCCCAACCCTTTGGCCTCTGCCTCCCAATAATTTACCTCCTTGCAACAAAGGGGGTGTTTGCGGAGGCTTCCATAAACTATAGCAATCCCTGCAGCCTGTAACAGCTGATGATCGGGAGAAATTGAAAGTGAAACGCTGTTTGCTCCACATGGCAAATTGCTGGGAGGCAGATTTATTTTTCTTGTGCTAATCAGGCTGTTTGCTGCAAGGCGGTAAATCAACTATAAATCCCTATAGAATGTTTAAATTATTAACTTATTTTTTAAAAGACTGCTTTATTATTATTCTAGACAACGTAACAAAATGAAGAAGCTTTTTAAAATAAATCCTTGATCTGAAGAGGCCCAGTGTTATTGTTTTAAAAAGTGCTGTTCTTTTAAATAGCGGAGAATAACTATACTTCCAGAAAGCACATCAATTTTAACAACATCTGTACAAGTATAGTCTGAAATGTAACACTACAAACAGTGTATATTGTCTGTACTGTTTGTTGCAAGGAGGCAAATTGCTGGGAGGCAGAGGCAGATATTTTTCCCTTTGTTTTCCTCCCCAAAATCTAGGTGCGTCTTATACTCTGGAGTGTCTTATACTCCAAAAAATACAGTAACCAGTGGAATAGAAGTTGCCTTCAGAAGTTGGGGATGCTTCATCACTGGAGGTTTTTAAGACAAGATTGGACAGCCACCTGTCTGAAATAGTATAGGGTCTCCTGCTTGAACAAGGGGTTGGACTAGAAGACCTCCAAGGTCCCTTCCAGCTCTATTCCAATTGACTGATTGACTGCTAAAGAGCCGAGGTGGCGCAGTGGTTAGAGTGTAGTACTTCAGCTGACTGTTATCTGCAGTTCGGCTGTTCAAATCTCACCGGCTCAGGGTTGACTCAGCCTTCCATCCTTCCGAGGTGGGTGAAATGAGGACCCAGACTGTGGGGGCGATATGCTGACTCTGTAAACCGCTTAGAGAGGGCTGAAAGCCCTATGAAGCGGTATATAAGTCTAACTGCTATTGGTATTGCTATTGCTAAATGACTTATTAGAATGATGAGATCTTAGTGTTGGGATGTTATTTCTCAAGAGGTCGAGGTGGCTCCTTCAGACGAAGGCCATAAGAACCTTCAAGTTGGGTCTCTTCCCAAAGGTAAGCTAATCAACTGGCTCTCTCTCATACTGTCATTTTCAGATTATTCTCCTTCTTGGAAAGCAGTTTTCTCCTGCATCAAGGCAGTCTGATCTGGGATAGAAGCATGCCATTGCCCTGCTGTTTCCAACCCAGCCATCTCCCCTGAGTAAACGTTTTGTCCTTTGTCTTCTGCACAATGCATGAGAAATGATGCATCATCCCTGTTCCATTCCTGACATCTGAAAGCATCCCCAAAGAGGTTCTTCTCCTCAGATTTGCTCAGTGCCTCCTCTTTTTTTCAGGATCTTCCCACGTGACTTGCGAATCCACCTGCTCCACGTTGGAAGGTCTTCCCTGCGGTCCTATCTTTGAATGTTTAGCTTCAGTGCTGGGAATTAGTTCTGCCTCAAAATAGTTCACTCCTAAATCATCCCATTCAACCTTTTCCTGTGTTACAGAGCTGTCCAGAATGTTGATTCCTTCCTTATCACGTCCAACGTTTTCTTGGTGGTTCTCTCTCGCTTCCCTGATGCTCGACTTTGCGCTTGAACCATAAGTGGTGACTTCTTCCCCATTTTCTTCAGCCGCTGACCCGCTGACTTCAGGGCTCGCCTCATAACAACTTGGATTTGTCTCGTGTCCAAATAATATTTCTGGCTTGGAATGGTCACCGATGTCCCCTTTTTCCATCCTCAAAGCTGCTTCTTCTACCCAATCCAAATCATTTGATGCCTCCATTCCTCTTCGGGACTTTTCTTGTTGGATTTGAGAACAATCCTCTTCTTCAAAATACTTGACTTTCGTACCTTTCTTGAGATGTTCTTCTGATCCAAGATCCACATTGGCCTTTTTCCCATGGGGATGATGACCTTCAGTTTCTCTGTTCTCACAGCTTCCTTCGTATTCTCCCTTTCCAGTGAAAATCTCCAGCCCAATCCTCACTTCAATCTCATGATGTCCTTCTCTGGATTCTTCTTCAGTCTCACGGTGTCCTTCTCTGGATTCTTCTTCAATCTCACGGTGTCCTTCTCTGGATTCTTCTTCAGTCTCACGGTGTCCTTCTCTGGATTCTTCTTCAGTCTCACGGTGTCCTTCTCTGGATTCTTCTTCAATCTCACGGTGTCCTTCTCTGGATTCTTCTCCAGTCTCATGGTGTCCTTCTCTGGATTCTTCTTCCATGACATTCATGGACTTTGCTGCCATCCCATAAGAGTTACTATAGGTGGCTCTGAGGTCTTGCTTTTCTCTCAGTGTTATAAAATCAATCTCTCCATTTTCATCCCAGCCCTTGGAATTCACTTCCACAGCTTCAACCTTTCCTTTCACCTCCTGTAGTCCCGGCCCTGATTGTTGTTGATTCTTAGAACTTTCTACTGTGCAGTTTTCAGAATCAGGAAATAATTGCCTTTCCTTCTGGTCATCTTGTGCTCCTCTTTCACTTGCAGCCACTGTTTCTTCCATTTCTTCCTGAGAGACAAAATCTTCTCTCTCTCTTTCCTCAACCTTTACTAACATCCCTTTCTCTTCTTTGGCTACTTCTCCTTCGTTTGTTTCATTCTTTTTGGCCCCAAATTCTCTCTTGCACTTCATAGCTTCTGGGTTGTTAGGCGTCTTTTCTGCTGCAAAACCATTGCCAGCCTCCTCTTCTTGTTCCGCAGACGTTTCTTCAGATACTTCACTTGCCCCTTTTGAGAGAGGCTGCTGGAACAGATCCCGGTATCTCTTGCGATCCTCCACGTGTTTTGATCTCAACCTCTCTCCCAGGATCCTTAACTCTTTTCTCACTGCGGCCGCCAGCGAAGGATCCAGTTGGGCTGCCTTCATGAAATCTGCTCGGGCTTCCTTCTCATTCCAGACGGCAGCGTGAGCTTTTGCCCGCTTGAAGTAGGCCTTGACATTTTCTAGGAAAGAACAAAGATGGTTCACACTTTATGTTTTTTCCTAAACAAATCTTACAAAATGTGATCGTTCACAGCCACTTCTCAGATGTAGCCCTTGGTGATAACCCGGGACATGGCCCCTTTATTGCTCCCAATTTCCCCAAACACTCCCATGTTTCTGGCCAGCCCCAGAGCAAGATGATGTCACACACACACACTCCACACACACACAAACAGCCTCTGGCTGCAAATAGTCAATCACTGTGTACCCCAAGGCTGCACAGCAATAAATCCAGCAGGGCAAATCAAGGAGTTCAGGAAGCAAAGGATCCGGGTAATTAGACCAGAAGGCCAGAAAGAATGCAAGGACTCTTGGGAAGTTCAAGTCGGTACTCAACAATTCAGGAACTAAGCATTTGTTCCTGACAAATGCCCTTCCCTGCAGCTTCTCCTTAAGTTCCCCAGGTGTGCCTTGTGAAGATTGGCAGGGCATTCTTCTCCCAAGCAGCCTGCACAGTCTGCGCTGTTCTCGCCTTCTCTCCACTCTCCATGCTCTCGGATCAGGAGGGGGTGGTCGTTCCTCGCCTGAGCTCTGTCTCTCATGCTCATCCTGCCCCTGTATACAAGTTGTCCTAATCCTGAAAGGTCCCGGCCTAACTGGCCCCACCCTTCCTCATTTTCTTCCGAAGCCAATGAAGCTGCCCCCTCAATCTCTGTCATCTGAAGTTCCACTTCATTTCCCCCCCACAGATTCATGCTCCAATGGGGGCATGACACCCTTTATGTTCAAGGACCATTGCTATTGAGATGAGAAGACCAAATCGTATACAGAAATTATTCTGTCACACAAACAACATAATCCTATGGAAATATGGCCTCTACCGCAAACCATAATGTACAGAGGGAGTAACTTGAGGAACAGGAGGAAGAGCATAAGCAAGACAACCGTCCAATAAAAGAAATAGGAGTCCAAGGTAGAAATGTAACTTGAGAAAATGTAACTCAGATAGGACCCTCATAAATCATAGTTTGCACCCAACAATGGCTAATTTCACCAAGGAAAACAGATCAAAGTGATTGCCGTACCCTTATGTTTCTGTAGAACTTCTGAGGTGTGTTCCAACACTTCGTAGTATTCCCCTAACTCTAGCAGGCACTGGCAGTAATTCAACACAAGTGGAGTGATGAGGTTCTCCAGCGTCAGCCATTCTTCCTCCCATGGCTTCTCCTGCAAAAAGTTCCAGAAAAGAAGGACATGTGAAGAATCCCAACCAAACAGTGGTGGGATTCAAATAATTTAACAACTGGTTCTCTGCCCTAATGACCATCTGGGTAGGTGGAGCTTGGTGGTCATGTGACTGGGTAGGCATGGCCAACTCAAGGTCACTCAGGTCGATGGGCGCTTCGCCTTAGCTGTTCCAATGTAATAAGGGTTAACCAGAGAGGCAGTTTCTGTAAGCAGGTCAATAAAGATCAGGCTAGAAACAACACCAGAATGTTTCCTTTCTGCCTTCCTTACAGGATTAGCCCTGTAAAGTGGAAAAAAACAAAAGGAGATTTCTTCCAACAACCGGTTCTCTAAACTACTTAGAAAGTTACCAATTGGTTCTCCCAAATAGGTGTGAACTGGCCGAATCCCATCACTGCAACCAGACCACAGGCCCATCAAAAGACGGGCACATTTTATCATATGTGGTGGAGTTGTGCTAAAACAAAAAAGAATTGGGCAAAAATACACAGGTGGCTAGAAAAGAGAATAGGGAAACAACATATACATTTTTAAATCTGAACTGTTTTTTATTAGGGATGATATCAGAACAATTTGATAAGAGAAGTTTGTATTTAGTATTATATTTTTTAACAGCAGCAACAGAGGTGGTATTCAGCAGGTTCTGACCAGTTCTGGAGAACCGGTAGTGGAACTTTTGAGTAGTTTGGAGAACCGGTAAATGCCACCTCTGACTGGCCCTGCCCCCATCTATTCTGTGCCTCCTGAATTCCTGCTGATCGGGAGGAAAATTTGCAGTAACCTTCCCCTGGAGTGGGGAAGGAATGGAGATTTTACAACATCCTTCCCCTGCCACGCCCACCAAGCCACGTCATGCCCACCAAGCCACACCCACAGAACCAGTAGTAAAATATTTTGAATCCCACCACTGAGCAGCAAGGATTATATTTGCACAACGTTGGAAAGATGAAGAAACACTTCAAGATGAAGAGATAATTAGGAAGATACCGGATTGTGCAGAAATGGATAGACTTACATTGAAAATTAAACAGAAGGAAGACACAGAATATTATCAAACTTGGAATTTATTTTACTAATGGTTGGGGGAAAAGGGGTGGAGAGTAAGAATGGCATTTGTATTGTTAGGCAAATTAAATACTCAAACAACACGATGTTTATCTAAGGAATGTAATTAAGAAAAATTAAAAGAAATTTTGTCAACTAATTTTTGTTTAGAATATGTTATAAAGGTTTAAGGCTATTGGATGACTCTGTAATAATTAATGAAATGCCATTAGGTGGTTGTGTCTTTAACTATGGATTATTCTAGGCAAAAGGACACTAAAACAATTTCAGTCAAATGAGAACTGTGATATGTTGAAAGTAAGACTCATTAAGAACTTTGACATTTGATACGAATGCCGTAATGACTGTGGAAGAGATGCACGAAAGCTAATTATAACCAATTGACACACTTTCTACACGATGTAATGTAAGATTATTATTTTGTGTGTGTGTTGTTTGTTTAATAAAAATTTAAAAAATTGTAAAAAAAAAGAGAAAAATTAATACAATTTATTTCATTTCAAAAAAACATTGCCCCATCTGTTCTGTGCCCCACAGAAATGCATTTGAGAAGCCTACATAAGCCAAAAAAACTGTCGGCTGTGACCAGGGGGGCCTTTGCCCAGGTTCGCCTGGTGCATCATCAATTTTTTTTTTGACATTTTTTAGACATTTTATTAAGATTTATAGGCCGCCCTTTTCCCTGAGGGGACTCAGGGCGGCTTACAATCACAGGGAAGGGGGTGCAATACCAAAGACAGACAATATGTGAACAGAATAAAATAATAAAACACAACTTGCATTCAACAGTCAACACTCGGGCGGGTAAATTGGGAACCTATCCCCAGGCCTGATGGGAGAGCCAGGTCTTAAGGGCTGCGCGGAAGGTCTGGATGGTGGTGAGAGTACGAATCTCGATGGGGAGATCGTTCCACAGGGTCGGAGCTGCAATAGAAAAGGCTCTCCTCCGTGTAGTCGCCAGTCGGCATTGACTGGCAGATGGGATTCGGAGGAGGCCCAGTCTGTGCGATCTGATCGGTCGAAGGGAGGTAATCAGCAGAAGGCGGTCTCTCAAGTACCCAGATCCACTACCATGGAGTGCTTTAAAGGTGGTCATCAGTACCCTGAAGCGCACCCGGAGATCGACAGGTAGCCAGTGCAGCTCGCGGAGGATAGGTGTAATGTGGGCGAACCGCGGTGCGCCCACTATCACTCGCGCGGCTGCATTCTGGACTAACTGCAGTCGCCGGATGCACTTCAAGGGCAACCCCATGTAGAGCCCATTGCAGTATCCAATTGCGGCCCTACTTGGATCGGGAGGCACTTCAAACGGTCACTCACGCCCTAGTCACCTCAAGGCTGGATTACTGCAACGAGCTCTACATGGGGCTACCTTGAAAAGTGTTCAGAGACTGCAACTGTTCCAGAATGCAGCCGCGCGAGCGATATTGGGTGTACCTAGGTACACCCACGTTACACCTATCCTCCGCGAGCTGCACTGGCTACCTATTGGTCTCCGGACACAATTCAAGGTGTTGGTTATAACCTTTAAAGCCCTTCATGGCTTAGGACCAGCATACCTGCGAGACCGCCTACTGCCACATTCCTCCCAACGGGTGGGCCTCCTTCAGATGCCGTCAGCCAGACAATGTTGGCTAGTGGCTCCCCAGAGGAGGGCCTTCTCTGTGGCTGCTCCGTCACTTTGGAATGAGCTACCCCCAGAAATCCAGACCTTGCCCACTCTCATGGCCTTCAGAAAAGCCATTAAAACCTGGCAATTCCGGCAGGCCTGGGGCTGTTGACCGCATTGTTGAGGTCCAGCCCCGATCAAAGCGAATGTATGTGTGTTGATTTTAACCTGTTTTTTTTTTAAACTATTTCTTTTTTCTTCGTTGTAAGCCGCCTGGAGTCCTCCCGGATTGGGTGGCCTATAAATCGTATAAATAAATAAATAAATAAATAAATAAATAAATAAATAAATAAATAAATAAATAATGAATGAATGAATGAATGAATGAATGAATGAATGAATGAATGAATGAATGAATAAATAAATAAATAAAACAAACAGAAGGACACTGATTCTCACAATAGACGAATGGCTGCAAAAGTTGATGGAATTCACAGAAATGGCTACATTAAAAGAACTTAAAAGGCCTGCCATTATCATGATTAGCTTATAGCTCGAACAGCATTTCTTCAAAACGAAGGAGGTCTTCTGCAGTCCCGACGTAAGCCTAAGACTGAAAACCAGGGTCATCAGATGCTACATCTTTTCTACCCTGCTCTACGGAGTGGAGAGTCAGTCTCTGACACAAAGCCACTTGAAGGAATTAGAAGCATTTGAAATGTGGATTTACAGGCAGCTGCTATAGGCAGTAGTTGGGTCGATAAAATCAGAAAGGAGGAGGCGATAAAGCCAAGGGAAATCATCAAAAGCATTAACAAAAGTGAAAGTTGGAATATTTTGGACCTGTGATGAAAAATACAGCATCCTTCACTTAATCCTCCAGGAAAAAATTGAAGGCAAACGAGGTTCCAGGCAGAAGAAAGAACATCATGGCTTCAAAATCTAAGGGACGGGTTTGGCCAAAACTAAGCAGCACTTCTTCATGAGGCTGTTGATAAAAATAGGATCACCTACATCAGAGGTGGGTTCCTACCAGTTCGCACCAGTTCGGTAGAACCGGTTCGTCAAATCTACCAAACCGGTTAGAAGAGGTTCCACCAGTGGACCCGGAAAGCAGGCCACACCTACAGAAGAGGTTCCAAAAAATTTTGAAACCCACCCACCACTGAGACACACACACACACACACACACACACACACACACACACACAGAGTCACAAAGAGAGAGAAAGAGAAAGGAAGGAAGGAAGGAAGGAAGGAAGGAAGGAAGGAAGGAAGGAAGGAAGGAAGGAAGGAAGGAAGAAAGAAAGAAAAAAGTGAGAGAGAGATGAAAGAAAAAAAAGGAAAAGGGATAGAGAGACAAAAGGAAGGAAAGAGAGAGAGAGAGAGAGAGAGAGAGAGAGAAAACACATGGCTGGCCACTCCCACAAAGGAGGCCACACCCACAGAGTAGGTTCGAAAAAAATTTGAAACCCACCACTGACCTACATGATTGCCAACATCTGATGACGGATACGGCACAAGGCGAAGAAGAAGAAAAGGGCTGCAGGAACTTGAGAATCACATTAAACCACCTAAAGAAACGGTGACCAGGCTCCTCAGCTAGGGGAGGGGGCCTGCGAGGGGAATGCAACCTGGCTGGGGAGGGGCTGATGATATCCCTAGTCCTCCTCCCAGCCACTCTGGTTCGAGGGGCCTCCTGCCTAGGCCTGTCCCTCCTGGATGACTTGGAGGAGCAGTTCCTAGGAAGCGATCTCCCGCTAGACCCAGGGCCTACCTCTCGAGAGGTTCTCTCGCCTGGGTCTGAACCCCCTGGAGAGCTTGGGGCTCCCTTGCTCCGGGTGACTTCTGCCATCACAGTACTCACGATTAGGTGTTTTCTCACTCTCTCTACCTCCTCTCTCCAAGTTGTGGTCTCTATGCTCGCGGATCCAGCGCTCCTTTGGATCCGCTGAGTTCTTCCTCCGCGGGCCGAAAGAAACCTGGGCACCTATCTGGGCTGAAATCTCCCCGGATAGCCGGCGGAGTTGGGGCCCGAAAGAAATAAAACTAAATTCGGAGAGTCACCAAATAGCTCCTGTTAGGCCGAAGACTGAGGTTAATCTGGGGAGTCACCAGGAGGAACAGAGGGAGTGTCCTCAGATTTACCTCAGTCTCCAGGCAATTGGGCCATAACAATATCCATTCAGTGACTCCTCCCACACCCCACCTCAGAGACAGTATTTTATATCTGAGGTGCTTCTAAGACCCTCATAAAGAAACTTTCAGTTGAGAGGGCAAATCGGAAGAACGCCTTACCAAAGGCTCCCTACCCAAGGTCTTAACATCCAACACAGAAGTACATCTTCTTATTCCATCCATCTCTCACCTTCACCTGGAGATTGCGCAAACAGATGACCGCTTCCTGATACTTCTCTGCAGCTTCCTTGAATTTCCTGGACAAGACCAGTCGGTTTCCCTCCGTGTGTAATTTTGGCACAGCAGCTAACTTCTCATCATTGCTCATGGCCCACGTGTCTCTTCTGTAGGAAGAAGGGTCCTCCACCTTGAGAAACCAGGAAAGCAATGGGGGGGGGGGTTTATAAATTCTGCTTATCCGATTTACAACCCATCGTGTCCTTCACTACCTGTCAGAACAGATTAACCTGATACAACAGCAAACTGGTCTATTTTTAAAATGAAAATAAGCAGGGAAGTTACTTAAAAATCAAGGTAAGGGTGTAAGAAAAGAGACTGTGGAATCCAGCATAGGGGAAATTAACAGATTAATTAACAAATTAATAGAGTTGGAAGGGACCTTGTGGGCCATCTAGTCCAACCCCCACCCAAGCAGGAGATCCTACACCATTTCTGACAGAGGGCAGTCCAGTCTCTTCCAGGGATGAAGCTCCCACAACTTCTGTGTAAATATGTTTTATTTTCATTTCATTTCATACAGTCACATATATACTGTGCATAACCGGGGCCATATAACATTGAACAATAAACACAGCCCTCCCTCTTGTCAACAATACCCCCCAAAATACAAACCCAATATACCATTTCGACCCTCTGTACACCCTTTCTTTCGCCCCCCTCCAACTTTCCTTTCTTCCCTCCAATATTCCCCTCTACCCTACTTCCCCTCCCCCTCTATCACTCCTCTCTCCCAATACACTCCCTCCCTTCCATCTCACCCTCCCTCCAATTCTCTCTCCCACCCTCTCTACCCCTCTTTCTTCTTTCCCTCTACTCCTCCCTTCGGTGTATTTCTACTATCTATCAATATATTCAGCTTGTCCTGTTTTTACACTAGAATTAAAGAGCAACAGTATACAAGTGCAGTCAGGTTACTTTAAAATCTAGCACACACTATATTTCCCCCCTCCCCCCTAAGACCCCACCTCCCTCCCCCCCCCAACTTCTGAAGGCAACTTCTCTTCCATGGGTGGATTGTTCTCACTGTCAGAAAATTTCTCCTTATTCGCAGGCTGAATCTCACCTTGTTCTGTTTTCATCCATTCTTCCTTGTCTGGCCTTTGGGTGCTTTGGAAAACAGCTTGAGCCCCCTCCTCTCTGTGGCAGCCCCTCAAATATTGGAAGACTGCTATCCTGTCTCCCCTGGTCCTTCTCTTCACTAGACTAGCCATGCCCAGTTCCAGAGTTTATTAGATAAGAAGTTCCACACATGTTAAGGTTGCCAAGGTTGAGGCCAGAAGAGCTGAAAATGCCTTTTGGAAGTGAACTCACTTTGAATAGCTCCATGATGAAGATGAGGGGCTGAGGTGTCCTCTGTAGCTCATCCAGATCTTCGTAGCCGGTGCTGTGATACTCAAACATGTTGCCCATCCCGCAATGGTGACTCTGTCCGTGGAGAGGATCTTTGCCTTCCGCAATTTGCCTTAAGCCTTTGGAGACCAAAGCATACATTCCTGTATGCTGGAAACACAGACGGGCGACAAATTAGACCAAATTCAGTGGTGGGATTCAAATAATTTAACAACCGGTTCTCTGCCCTAATCACCAGCTGGGTGGCTTGGTGGTCATGTGACCGGGTGGCTGTGGCCAACTCAGCATCACTCACTTCGATGGGCGCTTCGTCTTAGTTGTTACAATGCAGTAAGGGTTAACCGGAGAGACAGTTTCTGTAAGCAGGGCAATAAAGATCAGACTAGAAACAACACCAGAATGTTTCCTTCCTGCATTCTTTGCAGGATTAGCCCAGTAAAGTGGAAAAAACAAAAGGAGAATTCTTCCAACAACCAACCGGTTCTCCAAAGTGCTTAGAAAGTTAACAACCGGTTCTGCCGAATAGGTGCGAACCGGCTGAATCTCACCACTGATCCAATTGCTCACAGAGAGCGGAGCAACAGAAGACCCAATAAACAGGGAACATGGGAAGGGAGGTGACCTCAGACAGCAGAAGAAAAAGGAAGCTCTCTTCTAAAGAAGAGAAGAGAAGAAGGCAATTTCTATGGTCATGTGACCAGCATGTCAAAACACTGGTACCTTCTAAGTGCTACCTATTAATCTACTTTTTTTCTCTCATGCATGCTTTGGAACTGTTAAGTGGGCAGGAGCTGAAGCAAGGGATGGGAGCTCACCCCCTTGTGTGATGCTAGGGTCTTCAACCGGGCTGGCAGCCAGCTGACAAGCTCCCTGTCTTTAACCCCTGAGCCATTAATTAAGCCCACCTTTTTACCCAAATATACTACTGATCTAATAGAGAGACGGCACTGTCCGTTCAAACATAAGCTTCATCTTAGTAACACTCACTACAGCGTCGCACCAGAACTCCGCCACTTCATGGATCCTCATGGAGGTCAGCAACGTCTCCCATACTTCGATTTTGAACATCTTCCCCACAATGATCTCCATGGGAACCCCGCTATTCCGGCTGTCATCAATCACTGTCCGCTCAAAATTGTCTTTCAGGGTCTGGAAGTGGAAGGTGATCTGCATCAAAGGAAGATTACAGTGAATCCTGGTTGGGGGACGGGGGGACGGATGGACCTGACTGGCTTTAGATATACAGGTCTTTGTTGGGAGTATACTCTTGGGTAGGCAATATAGCTTCATATACACTACCAAATGGTCGACATTGCTTTAAATGGGTGAATGTACTTATCAGCTGTAATTAACTTTACAATCAAATGTAATTAACTTTGCAATAAGAGGGAGCCAGGAAAGCTCACTCTCTCTCTCTGCTTGTCTATGCTTGATAACTACTTGCTCACTTGATGACTGGAAGGTGAACTGCGACTGTAAGCAATTGTTTGTTTTTTGACTTGTGTTTGGACAAATGCCTACTATCACTGCTTGTGAAGCAATTATCAGTAGTAAAGCTACTTGTTTTTACCAGCAGTGTCTGAGACTATTCGTGTGTTTCTTCTACTAGCAACGTTCCTTCTCTCTAGCTGTACATTCCGCTGCGCTACTTTCTGTCTCCCAACGGAGATACCCCTAACAGTCTTTGTTTCCAATGTTTAGCAGCTTTTTCTTGCTAGATGGAATCTCGATCATAACTTATTCTCCTTTCTCCAGCAACGACTGAATGGCATCGGCCAGTAATGCAACAGTGTTAATCCATCCTGAGAAAACCTCCCTCCCTCCCTCCCTCCCTCCCTCCCTCCCTCTCTCTCTTTATGTGTGTCTGTTTGATTTTTTTAGTTTTGGGGTTCTGCCTTGTTGGAGGCACTCTCCTAGTTTAGGAGTCACAGCATTGAGTTTTCCTATGACTATTGGGGCTACGGACCTGAAATTGATGTACAATACAATACAATAACAGAGTTGGAAGGGACCTTGGAGGTCTTCTAGTCCAACCCCCTGCCAAGGCAGGAAACCCTATACCATTTCAGACAAATGGCTATCCAACATCTTCTTAAAGACTTCCAGTGTTGGAGCATTCACAACTTCTGGAGGCAAGTTGTTCCACTGATTAATTGTTCTAACTGTCAGGAAATTTCTCCTCAGTTCTAAGTTGCTTCTTTCCTTGATTAGTTTCCACCCATTGCTTCTTGTTCTACCCTGAGGTGCTTTGGAGAATAATTTGACTCCCTCTTCTTTGTGGCAGCCCCTGAGATATTGGGACACTGCTATCATGTCTCCCCTAGTCCTTCTTTTCATCAAACTAGACATACCCAATTCCTGCAACCGTTCTTCGTATGTTTTAGCCTCCAGTCTCCTAATCATCTTTGTTGCCCTTCTCTGCACTCTTTCTAGAGTCTCAACATCTTTTTTACATCGTGGTGACCAAAACTGAATGCAGAATTCCAAGTGTGGCCTTACCAAGGCACACAGACATGTCTGTCTGTCTATCATCTATTTAGCTATTGGAGGCCCCACATTGTTGGGGGGGCAAGAGGCCAACTCTGTAAACTGCTTAGATGGGGCACTGTGAAGCGGTATATAAGTCTATTGCTAATACTATTATCTGTCCTTCCTCCTAGGTGGGCAGGACCTGGTGCAAGGATGGGAGCTCACCCCATCACACAGCACTCGGGTCTCAAACCCAGATAGTCAGTTTTCCAGCTGACAAGCTCAGCATGAATAGTGGTGAGAGTGCAGTACTGCAGGCTATTTTTGCTGACTGCCGGCTGCCTGCAATTTGGCAGTCCAAATCCCACCAGGCTCAAGGTTGATCCAGCCTTCCATCCTTCCGAGGTGGGTAAAATGAGGAGTCAGATTGTTGGGGGCAAAATGCCGACTCTGTAAACCGCTTAGGGAGGGCTGGAAATCACTGTGAAATGTTATTATAAGTCTAAGTGTGATTGCTAAGTGCTATCTCTCTACGCAAACATTGTTTTCCTTAAAATAATTTTTATAAACTTAGAACCTAAACACAAAGAAATAGAAGAGAAATGAGGAAAAAGATATAGAAGAAAAATAGGAAAGATAGAAAGATTAAAGAAAAAAACCAATATAGATTGATAAAAAACAAAGAGTATTTCTAGAGAGAAATTGCACTGCAAACTGGGCATTCCCAATGAATGAGATCTGCTCTCCAAAAAACCCCAGCTATTATGTGGCTTATTATGGCTACTTACAGTCCCCATCTTAAACTCAACATAGCTAGTTAGTGCATGTAGATATTTACCTTGCTCCCATCTTGAAAATGAGGCAGTTTCCCGTGACCTCCGTGCAAAATTTTCTTCTTGACTCCTTCCATGCTAAGGAGGTAGGTTTCTTCCATAGCTATGACGTGGTGATTCACCTTTCCTTCAAATCTGGGCAAAGGCAATTCTTCTCTTTACACCACAGGACACTTCAACCTACCTCATTTCCAATTATTTTATACCTGCGTGACTCAACAGTTGCAACCAACTCTAGAGAACTATCTAGAAGCTCCTCACAGCGCGAAGGACTAGAGGCTGAGAACATCGCTTCAAAGGCTCAGCAGAAGTTTTAACATTCGCTAATCTTCTTTCAGCCAGGTTAATGCAGGATTTGCAGTCTTAAAAATGTAAAATTAGATCAAGCTAAACAAAAGGGTGCTACCAATAATAGCTTTCCGGAAGATACTAGAAAATTCCTACAAGGACTGCAGGCATATGAAGATCTGGCTGTTCCCTTAAGCATTGGGATAGGATGGGGAAATTGAGCTGTAAGGATGTTTGGTGTGGTTCCTGGGGGGGGGGGGGGGGAGATACCTTCATTTCCATTTTTTATGGATTGTTGTTAACCACCTAGTATCATTTATATGAGATTGGCGGCCATATAAGTCCTCTAAATAAAAAGTTTTGAAGGAGAAACTCAGATGTGGAATGTGTTACTCCAGGCTGTAGATAAAACTTACATAACAGTATAGGTAATCTTCAGGTTAAAGGGTGTCTCAGTGGCTAAAACACTGAGCTTGTCGATCAAAAAGTTTGGCAGTTTGAATCCCTAGCACTGCGTAACTGAGTGAGCTCCCATTACTTGTCCAAAGCTTCTGCCAACCTGGCAGTAAAAATGCCAGTAGAAAAATAGGAACCACCTTTGATAGGAAGGTAACAGCGTTCCATGCGTCTTAAGTCATGCTGGCTACATGACCACAGAGACATCTTCGGACAGCGCTGGCTCTTCGGCTTTGAAACAGAGATGAGCATCGTCCCCTAGAGTAGGGAATGACTAGCACATATGTCTTTACTTTTACCTAATCCTCAATTTATGACTTCAATTGAGCCCAAAATGTCTGCTGCTAAGCAAGATATTTGTTAGGTGAGTTTTGCCCCATTTTACAACTTTTCGGGCCACAGTTGTTAAGTGAATCACCACAGTTCGCAACACGGCTGTTAGGTAAAACTGGCTTTCTCATTGACATTGGTTGTCAGAAGGTCGCAAAAGGATAATCACATAAACCGCCATAAATCTGTTGCCAAGTGCTGAATTTTGATCACATCACTATGGGAATGCTGCAGTAATTATAAGTATGAAAAATGGTCGTAAGTTTCTTTTCTCAGTAACAGTTAACTTCAAACTGTCATTAAATAAACTGTTGTAAGTTGACAACTACCGTATTTTTTTGGAGTATAAGATGCACCAAGATTTTGAGGAGGCAATTTTTTAAAAAGTTTTTGCAATCTGCAGATCTCCCAAAAATGGCTCATTTTTTTGTAAAAAAAGGGGGGGGCATGCATAGCCTTTAAAAGGCTTATAGAGTGCTCCTGGGGTCTGGGGGGAGGGCAGAAATGAGCAAAAAACAGCCTATTTTCCTCTCATTTTTGCCTTCCCCAGACCCCAGGAGCATTCTGGAAGCCTCCTAAAGGTTATGCATGTCCATTTTTGCAAAGGGGCAGGGTTCTGGGAAGCCAAAAATGCTGTATTCAGTGTATAAGACGCACCCAGATTTTCACCCCCTTTTTTGAGGGAAAAAGGTGCATCTTATACTCCGAAAAATACGGTATATGTTGCTCCATACATTTGTATTAGGCAGGGCAATAATTTTCCTCCCTAAGATGGAACATCTTAGACAAACTAATCCTAATTCTTCCTCCCCTTTCATTGTACTTTTGGACTGTTTTCTTATTCTGATTCCATACTTGGCATCTATATTTAAGCCTAAACTTTGTATATTATAATTCCCACAAGAGCAAATCCTTTTCAAGAGATTGGCAATCACCAAGCAAGGGCCCTAACACAAGGACTCTAGTACTTTATCACAAACAGAATTCTTGGGAATAAAAATGTCTTTGTTTCTTTCCCAGACATCTAGGAAAACATCTTTTTCTAAGGCAAATCTAGAAGCATACTAAAAAGCAGAGACATCACCCTGCCAACAAAAGTGTGTATGATCAAGCTTATGGTTTTCCAAAATGCAATGAATGGCTGTGAAAGTTGGACCATAAGAAAGGCTGAGCGCCAAAGAATGGAGGCCTTTGAGCTCTGGTGTTGGAGAAGACTCCTGTGAGTCCCTTGGACTGCAAGGCCATCCAACCAGTCGGTCCTAGAGGAGATCCACCCTGACTGCTCTTTAGAAGGCCAGATCCTGAAGAGGAACTCCAATACTTTGGCCGCCTAATGAGAAGGAAGGACTCCCTGGAGAAGAGCCTCATGCTGGGAAAGATGGAGGGCAAAAGAAGAAGGGGACGACAGAGAATGTGGTGACTGGATGGAGTCACTGAAACAATAGGCGTGAGCTTAAATGGACTCCAGAGGATGGTAGAGGACAGGAAGTCCTGGAGGAATGTTGTCCATGGGGTTGCGATGGGTCGGACACAACTTCACAACTAACAACAACAAGGCATGCTGGCTGGGGAAATTCTGAAAATGGACGTTTGCACAGCTTCAAGTTGCTAAGGTAAATTTTTGCCACTATCATTTTTTGAAATTGGAGCTGTTGTGAGAATGATTGCTAGATGGTTGGGCCATTATAGAATCGAGGTGGCGCAGTGGTTAGAGTGCTGTACTGCAGCCACTTCAGCTGACTGTTATCTGCAGTTCGGCGGTTCAAATCTCACCGGCTCAGGGTTGACTCAGCCTTCCATCCTTCCGAGGTGGGCAAAATGAGGACCCAGATTGTGGGGGCGATATACTGACTCTGTAAACCGCTTAGAGAGGGCTGAAAGCCCTATGAAGCGGTATATAAGTCTAACTGCTATTGCTTCTGCTATTATATCAAAAATACTTGAAGAGTTTCAAATAATCGATGAAATATATTCCAAATAACATATAATATATATACACAGAAAACTTTGTTTTTATTTCATAATGTTCTTGAAGACAAGACTGCGCAGAGAGGAATGTTAGGAGGCAAACTTTTCTCTCACACCATCAGTATTTCCAAATATGCAGAGTGTTGTCATCCCTCATGCCAGAAAGAATTGATTTCATGCTATTTAAAACACTGCGACATTGGCTCCTCGGAAATCAGAAAAGATGCAGAGATGAAAAAAGAACCAAAGATTGTCCTGACGTGAATTTTGCTTTCGGCAATGAAACACTCTTTTTGTGGCCATCTTCCAGGAAATCCCGTTCTTTGCAAAACATTCACGTTTTCTGCATGTTTTCTACACATGCTATTTGTAAACCATAACTCCTGGAGCCTGGCTAGAATCTGCGGGCCGCAGCACCAAGAGAAGAAACTTCTTAGTTCAATATCAGAACTTCTGTTCTTGGAAGTTGAAATGTTCATTTTTCCATCAGAGCTTCTAGCTGCTCTTGAAGAGATGCCAGCTGCAGAGAAAGGAGGAGAAATGAAAAAAAAAAACTATTATTAAACAATGAAATCTACAACCAGTCCCATCTTTCTCCTTCAAATAAAGGTCCACGGATCTTTCTGATGCAGGAGGGGGTGCACAGGTAAACCCACCAGTGGCTGGCCAGGTTAGGTGGTCTTAATAGAATTGACCTTATAAATTCATATTAGCTTGGCTTTTCATTCTAGTGCCCTGGGGTTCCAACTATGACTTTTAGCTTGAGTGAACTTTCTCTCCAACTTCCCCATAAGTATTAAAAATAGTGCTTAACAGTGTGGCAAGACCCCGTAAAAGAGGGGCACAGGAAGCCAGGCGTGGGTGAGAGATAGAACAGAGGTGAAACAGCTAACATTCCAAATGAACTTCTCCTTTTCGAAATGTCATGCTTGTCTCGTGTATGGAAACGCCTTGAGAATGCACAGTGTGGAACACGGCATAAAAGTAGCATCCTGGGCAGAGCCCAGGCAGTTCAGATTTTGGTGTGTGAGCACGCTGAACTCGATGCATCAAATAAACCTGTTTCTCTCACCTTCGTGGTCTTGAGTCCTGGTCTTTCATAAGTAGATTACAAACCTCAAATCTGCTGCAACATTTCCATTAGTTCCCCGATCTCTCTATCTCTAGGCAGACAATCTTTCCTATTATTCCTAACCCGTACGATAATCCTTTCTTCTCACTTTTATAAAAGGTGATCTCGCTAGGTCCATAGTTTCAACACAAAAATGGGCCTGAGTGGGAGGACGTGAATGGAAGCTTTTTCTGTGTAGAGATTTTGGGAACATAGCAATGAAGAAGAAGGGAAACATCAAGGCGTTCTCCTAAAGTCATGACCCGCATTTGATTTCCTCAGGGCTGTCTAGACAATGCAAAATGTTCTCCTCACGGTTGCTGAATCTTGTCCTTGTGGGTTTGTTCTCCAGCGCATGGCCCACCATTGAAGACTCATCAGGACAAGATCCAGCAGTCCATCTGCATTTAAGACAGCAAAGCCCACATTTTGGATAGAGTGGATTGCTGGTTTGAAAGAGGGCATCTGTCTCAAATTGAACAGCCTTCTCTCAACACAGGAGGAGGGATACAACATTATCTGTCTCCAGTTTACAACACAGTCCTTTCAGCAGTTCCAAAAGGGCTCCACACCCAGTTGTACCACTCGGTTGACCCTAAGGACACAGATAAACCTTCAAGTGGCCTCAATGACGCTCTAAAAAGAATGCAAATGACCAGCTGTCTGCCAAGGAGTATAAATCTTTTCATTCCACACCACCCAGTCAGATCTGAAGAAGCTTCTTGGATGAGAAGCGAAACCTCTTCAGAGAATAACAAGAAAGTCCAGTTGCCTCCTTGAAAAAGCACCTTTGGGACAACAGTGATCTGGATGACACAGAATCTCCACAAACGTATCTCCTTCATGGATTTCTCAGCCTTCATCAGAGCTAATCTGAATTGCTAAAAAAACAACAACTCAGAAGCAATTGCATTTGTGAATTGTCTAATTCACAAAACAGGGTCTCCACAATATCTTTTTTTTTAAAGGATCTATTCTGATATTATAGATATCAAGCAAAAGACCACCCCCAAATCCCAGCCAGCTCAGCCAAGCAACATTCACTTGTAACCACGAAGTTGCTCTGATGGGTTTCCACTCATACGTGCACAATGGATGGAAGTTACCAGCAATTCAGAGCGTAGTCAAATGCTGGGTAACCGCTTAGTGCCCTGCAAATATTTTCCCAGGCTAGCCTACCAGTGAATGGTTCGCTTCTGTGTTTTGAACGTTCATCCCAGCTAAAATTGCTGCACCTTGTGGGTTTCTAAAAGCCTTCTTTCCACTCAGAATTCTACCGAAACGGCAGAAATCTTACCTGCTGTTTCTCTCGATCTTCTTGTTGTTTGAACTCATCCAGCACAGCTTGGAGACGTGTCTGGGAATTAGACCGATAACAAAGAGGTTATCTATGAGTGCAGTGGTTAGAGTGCAGTACTGCAGGCTACTTCTGCTGATTGCCAGCTGACTGCAATTTGGCAGTTCGAATCTCACCAGGCTCAAGGTTGACTCAGCTTCCATCCTTCCGAGGTGGGTAAAATGAGGACCCAGATTGTTGGGGACAATATGCTGACTCTGTAAACCGCTTAGAGAGGGCTGTAAAAGCACTGCGAAGCGGTATATAAGTCTAAGTGCCATTGCTAGTCTTGCCTTAGCATGAAAGGTGGCCAGGTGATCTTGGGTCAGCCCCCATCTCTTAGCACAACCCACCTCTCAATTTTTTCTGGTATAGCACCAGAAAAATTGCAATAAGCAAAATATATATTCAATATTGCATATCTTAACAGCAGCGAGGATTATATTTGCACAACGTTGGAAAAAAGGAATACCACGAGACGAAGAGACAATTAAGAGGATGCTGGATTGTGCAGAAATGGACAGACTCACATTGAAGGTTAAACAGATGCAGAACATTTTCAAACATGGAATTGATTCTACCAGGGGTTGAGGGGGGGGGAAGGGGGGTGGAGGTTAAGAATCCAATCTGTACTGTTAAGCAAATAAAATAACCCAATCACCAGGAGCAGGTGAGTTCTAGTCCCGCCTTAGGCATGAAAGATGGCTGGGTGATCTTGAGCAGTGTTTCTCAACCTTGGCAACTTGAAGATGTCCGGACTTCAACTCCCAGAATTCCCCAGCCAGCGAATGCTGGCTGGGGAATTCTGGGAGTTGAAGTCCGGACATCTTCAAGTTGCCAAGGTTGAGAAACACTGATCTTGAGCACAGCCCACCTCTCAAAAGGTTGTTGTTCGGGGGAAAACAGGAAGAGGAAGGAGTGTGTTCGCTGCCTTGGGTTTCTAAACAATAATAAAGGTGGGATAAAAAAATTAATTCCAGAGTCACCTTGAGGGCCAGATTCTCCACTTTCATGATGAGGTCTTCTTGGCGTTTCCTGCGCTCCTGGGTCTCTTGCAGTTTGCCCTTCAGGTTGTCAATTTGCTTCTGGATTCCAGCCGCTACAAAGAGAGAAATAATAAATCAAGGGCTGTCCTGGTAACTGTTCTGACCGAGGCTTCCCAAGAGCCTGAAGCAAAGTCCTGGTCCCGACAAAAACCCCTTTTATTAACTGACTATGAATTCTGTTCATTCACATCCAGCAAAGTCTTTCAAGGGAGGATTTACGGTCACAGACCTTATCTAGCTTGGAGAGCTGCCAGGCCAAAATCTGCAAAACTTGGCAAGGAGTCTCGGAGAGTCACAAACCAATTAAGCGAACTAATGGTCTCCTGCAAACTCAACTCCCCTTTTGCTCCTCTTTTATTTCCTCTGGGAAGGGCCATTCATCATCCACCTGTGACCTTACTTCCAAGTCGACCCCTGTTCTTTAGCTGTTCCCTTCGTCTGGCAACTCTGTGCATGCGCACACTGGGAACAGGCTCCAGCTGTTCCTCTGCCTCACTGATGTCTGACTCTGAAGGCAGCTGATAACTGCCAGATGGCTCTGGCCCCCTCTCTACCTCCGACACAGAACCCTCATCATTCCCCAGACTTCATGACTGGCCCATGTTCCTCCCCTACCTCCTCACTGTCCGAATCTGCTGCCAGTTCCCCTGACCACTGGCCAGCCACAACAGTAATAAACCCAGGGCTGCCCCCAGGACCACCCAAAATCCCCTAACCCCATAGCACAGCTTCCTTTCCCACCAGCTCCTAACCGATTTGGCTGGTTCCTTCGTTCTCTTGCTGCTGGGAACTGGATTCGTTCAGCTTGCCCTGCAGCCTCCTCTCCAAGTCTTCCTCTGTATCCATCACGTTCAGATCTTCGTCGTCATGGTGATCTCTCTCATCTTCATCGCTGCTGCTGCTGCTGATTTCATTAAACATCTCCCGGAGTTCGTCACGTTCTGCTGGTTGGACAGGGAAAGGAAAAGGAGCCAATTACTCCTCAATGTTACCGCATTGTGTCTTGTTCAGAAGACTGGCTAATCTGGTCTCTACACCTCAATGCCCCCCCCCCCTAGCCATTTGGTTAGCAACAGCAATAGAAGTTAGACTTATATACCGCTTCATAGGGCTTTCAGCCCTCTCTAAGCGGTTTACAGAGTCAGCATATCGCCCCCACAGTCTGGGCCCTCATTTCACCCACCTCGGAAGGATGGAAGGCTGAGTCAACCTTGAGCCAGTGAGATTAGAACCGCTGAACTGCAGATAACAGTCAGCTGAAGTGGCCTGCAGTACTGCACTCTAACCACTGCGCCACCTCGGCTCTTTAGGACAGGGGTCAGCAACCTGCAGCTCTGGAGTCGCATGTGGCTCTTTCATTCCTCTGCTGCGGCTCCGTCTCCAGTCGGCTCCACAATTGATAGGGCTTTCGGTTAGGACAGGGAGAAGAAAAAGGACGCCGCACTAGGAGTAGACTCTATGGTGATGGTGGTGGGAAAGTGGACTTCCGGTCAGCAGAGGAAAAACAACACCGCACTAGGAGGAGACTCTATGGTGGGGGAACTGAACCTCCAGTTGGCTCCAGAATTGAACAGGGGACTTCTGTTTAGGGCCTTTGTGGCTCTGAGTGTTCAAGGATGCTGACCCCTGGGTTAGGGCTATCCTGATTGCAGAACTCCAGGGGATCACAAGGTGGCAACAGAGAGCTGGAGGAAATATTAATGCTTTGCCGCCATCTAGTGGCTGTTCAAGAATTGGCAATGCTGGGGTAGCATCCTAAAATGTGACCATACCTGAAGATCCATGGCCTTGTTTATGCCCGGTCATGCCAGGAGAAGAAATATCCAGGCCTGTAAGCAGCCCATGATTCTCAGCTTCCTTCGTTTCATCTTCTGCAATCACTTCCCAGCCTGAATTCAGGCACGGTCAAGTTAAGGGAAATGTAATTCAATTCAATAGGGAATGACATCATCAAGAAACAGAATTTGCATGTTGGATAAATTATTCTTGCATTTTCCCCACCAGCCTCACTCAATTTGATGAAGGGAAGTTCAGCTTTAGAAATGGTGTCCCAAAGAGAGAATTCCAGTCAAATTCCCATGGATGGAACATAACGCCTCTGACTTACCGTATTTTTAGGAGTATGAGACGCACCTTTTTCCTCAAAAAAGAGGGTGAAAATCTGGGTGCGTCTTATATACACTGAATGCAGCATTTTTGGCCTACCGAAACCTCGCCCCCTTTGCAAGGATGGACGTGCAGAGGGTTTGCACAGAGGCTTGGGCATACCAGGGGTTGTGACACTAAATACATACCTACTTCCCTGGCTCAGCTGATAAGGAGGAGAACCTTGTGGCTTAGTGGTTAACACACTGCTTAATATGTAATACAGCACAGGTTCAAATCCCAATAAAGGTATGGCTAGCTGATGAGAGCTAAATAGCTTGAAATAGATTTATACTAGTCTCTCTTTATTTATTTATTTATCAGCACAAATGCAACACAAATGTAACAAAGGCAACAGTAAAAATAATGACTTTCTGTCGTGATGGTTTCTTGCGATGAGCTAATAGACAGAGAAAGGAAGCAGTCTGCTTCCTTCCATATTTGGGCATACCAGGGGTTGTGACACTAAATACATACCTACTTCCCTGGCTCAGCTGATAAGGAGGAGAACCTTGTGGCTTAGTGGTTAACACTACTGCTTAATATGTAATACAGCACAGGTTCAAATCCCAGTAAGGGTATGGCTAGCTGATGAGAGCTAAATAACTTGAAATAGATCTATACTAGTCTCCCTTTATTTATTTATTTATCAGCAAAAATGCAACATTATATATATATGTGTGTGTGTGTGTGTGTGTGTGTGTGTGTGTGTGTGTGTGTGTGCGCGCGCGCACACACACACATATTTTGCAGAAAACGAGGCGTACAGAGGGTTTGGGAGGCCTGCAGAGTGCAAAAACTTTTTTTAAAAAAAATTACCTCTTCAAAACCATGCCACGTCTTATACTCCGGTGCGTCTTATAGTCCGAAAAATACGGTACTTACAAGGTGATTTAAGTAACACATTGACGCCTTTAGTGGCTTTCCATACTTCTACTCAAACTCACAGAAAGTTGTAATGGGGAAAAAGAAACCCCACCAATTCCTGGGGACAATTCCGGGGTTTTCGGTGAGAAATCGTTAGAAAATTTCAGCCACCTGGGTTGGAAATTTCATCCCATTTTTTAAAAAAATTCGGTGAAACATTTCTAAAGCCCTTTGATGCCCAAGTTTAGGTGGTTCCCGGTTTTCCAGTAGCAGCCAAGCATGGATCGCTCCCCACTACAGATAGTTCTCAACTTACAACTAGCTATTCATTTAGCGACCAGTCAAAGTTACAAAAGGCCTGAAAAAAGCGAGTAAGGACCGTTTTGCTGCCTCCTTGTGGTCATGTGATAAAAAACCAGGCACTTGGCAACTGGCATGTACTTATGACAGTTCCACTGTCCTGGGTCATGCAATCACCGTTTGTAAACTTTTCCAGCAGGGTTTCAACACGTCAACGAGAAGCCGGGTTTGCTTAACGATCCCCTGGTTCATTTAACAACTTCCATGATTTGCTTAACAACGGTGGCAAAAAGAGTCATAAAGTGGGGCAAAACTCACTTAACGACAGCCTTGCTTAGCAGAATGGGAATCTGGGGCTCAGTTGTGGTCTTGAGGACTGGCTATTCATTTCAAAATAAATCTTTGGGGGGGAGGATACGGACACTGACGGCTTCGGCATCTGTGCTGAGAAGGCGCTTCACTTCTTTCTCCACATCTGGAGACTCGATATACTGCAACAGAGAAAAGGAGGAAAAAGAGAGAGATTGTATAATCCCAGCTGAGTTCTTGCCTCTAGAGCACTTTAGTGGTTTATTTCTTACCACCTGCTAGGTTCTCTAAAATATTCAAAAATATATCTGGCAACTGTTGGAAATGTAACCCAAAAACGGGGACATATTACCATATGTGGTGGGACTGTGTTAAAGCAAAAGAAAAGAAAAAGAAATTGGGCAAAATACATAAAAAGATGGGAAAACACAAAGATTTTAAATCTGAGCTTTTTCTGTTAGGTATAGGCACCAGAAAAATGTGATAAGCAAAATGAGCCGCGGTGGCGCAGTGATTAGAGTGCAGTAATTCAGGCTACTTCAAGAGCCAAGGTGGCGCAGCACTGCAGGCTACTTCAGCTGACTGCAGTTCAGCAGTTCGGCTGTTCAAATCCCACCAGGCTCAAGGTTGACTCAGCCTTCCATCCTTCCAAGGTGGGTAAAATGAGGACCTGGATTGTTGTTGGGGCAATATGCTGACTCTGTAAACCGCTTAGAGAGGGCTGAAAGCCCTATGAAGCGGTATATAAGTCTAACTATTGCTATTGCTACTTCTGCTGATCACCAGCTGCCAGCAGTTTGGCAGTTCGAATCTCACCAGGCTCAAGGTTGACTCAGCTTTCCATCCTTCCAAGGTGAATAAAATGAGGACCCAGATTGTTGGGGGCAATGGGCTGACTCTATAAACCACTTAGAGAGGACTGTCAAGCACTGTGAAGCAGTATATAAGTCTTATTTTGTAATTGCTATTGCTATATTTAATATTGCATGTCTCAACAGCAGCGAGGATTATATTTGCACAACATTGGAAAAATGAAGAAATACCACGGGACGAAGGGGTAATTAGGAAGATACTGGATTGTGCAGAAATGGACAGACTCACATTGAAGGTTAAACAGAGAGAAGATACAGAATATTATCAAATATGGAATTTATTCTACCAGTGGTTGGGGGAAAAAACGGGGTGGAGATTAAGATTGTAATCTGTACTGCTAAGAAAATAAAATAACCCAGACAACACGATGTTTATTAAGCACCAACAAAATGTAAATGATAAAAAATTCATAAAACTTTTTAAAAAAAGAAAGAGTTTATTTCTCTCCTAACTTTCTGCTGTGGGGCACATCCATGTATAGCCATCAACTTCACCTTTCACATTCACTTCTGCACAATTATGCAAGGCTTCCCACTAGCATTCTGCCTCTCCATGTCGTAGGTCAAAACTTCCTCCACCTGGTCATCGAAAAGGCACAAAAACTAATAGCTTGCTGCAAAGGTGGGTTTTTTTCCCCCCAAGAGGCAACTGGACTCTTGTTTTTCTTTGAAGACATCTCGCTTCTCATTCAAGAAGCTTCTTCAGCTCCAGAAGAAGCTTCTTAGATGAGAAGTGAAATGTCTTCAAAGAAAAACCACGGAAGTGCAGTTGCCCCTTGAAAAAAAAAGTACCTTTGGCAATGAATTGGGCTAAAAGAATATGTGCGAAACCTTAAATGGCAAGGAAAAGTAAGAAAAATAGATGGATAATTCAGACCAGGGAACAGGAGAGAAAAAGAGCAATAGAGGGCTTAACTGAAGAACAAGAATAGGGAGGAAAAAGGAACATAAAATGGAAAACAGCTAGAGGTTTCCACTGGAGTAAAATAGGCTAATAGATGAAACAGGGAATGAGAACTTGGATTAATTTTGAAGGGTCAATTAATGACGTGGCACGACAAAACGGCGCTCGACTAAAGCGTGCCCGATTAAACCGCGTCGCTGACGTCATCAACAGGGCGACAACAGCGAGCGTGGAGAAAGAAGGGCGCTTTAATAGCGCTTTGAAAGCAAGCCGATTCAAGTTAAGGTAAGGATTAGGTTTAGGGTTAGGTTTAGGATTAGGTTTAGGGTTAGGTTAAGGGTTAGGTTAAGGGTTAGGTTTAGGATTAGGTTTATGGGGGTTAGGTTTAGGTTTAGGGGTTAATTTTAGGTTTAGCGTTTACAGCATGCTTGTCTCCGCACTGTTGTCGCCCTGTGATGACGTTAGCTACGCGGTTTCGTCGAGCGTGCTTTAGTCCAACGCGGTTTTGTGGTGGAACCATTAATGATGCTGTAGATGTATTAAAAAGGAAATCAGGGTAAAATGGAAAATATGAAAAGAGAACACTAGAGCTGAAATTGGAACAGAATTATGATGTAAAATGGATTGTGTACATGGGAAGAT
The DNA here is from genome assembly GCF_051295495.1 of Thamnophis sirtalis. Classification (NCBI taxonomy): domain Eukaryota; kingdom Metazoa; phylum Chordata; class Lepidosauria; order Squamata; family Natricidae; genus Thamnophis; species Thamnophis sirtalis. Next base: position 47,369,164 of record NW_028261393.1, on the reverse strand, counting down.
GTAAAAAGGAAAAACACCGGACAACACTTTGTTCTTAAATATGTATGTGTAACCAAAAATAAAATAAAAACTTGATTAAAAAATAAAAATAAAAAAGTACCATTGGGACAGCCATGACATGGAGGACCAAGGATCTCCACAAACATTTAGTAACTTGCTGCTAATCCACACACACACACACACACACACACACACTGTGTTCCTTGTTCCAGGTTTTATTTGTGCGTGTGTGAATGGGGTCGGGGGGGGGGATGGGGGGGGATGGAGAAGATTGGGAAACAGGGTCAGTGTAGAATGACACCTTGGCTTCAAGAGGAAGGGATGAAATCTCAGGAGCTTGGAGGTGGGGCCAAGTAGGTATTCCCACCCAGAAGCAACTTCTCAGGTCATAGCTCCAGAGGAACTTAATTGTCTATCTTCTCAAGTTGCACCCAAGTGTTGTGGAGGACTATGCTCAGCAACCATGCGCCTCAAAAGTATCTCAAAGGAAGGGTGACCATCATCCCTTTTGAGCGTTTTCCTCATTCTCAAAGCAGGTTTCAAAACTTCCCACTTAGAATAAACTTCCTAAAACAACGTAAGAATAAACTAAGATACTGTCTTACCCTGCATTACTATTACTATTAATCTTCTCATTGTTCCTATCCCCCACCTCCTCCCACTTAGGACTGCATGACTGCAACTTTGATGCTTGTATCCTTATGATTTATATTGTTTCCTAATATGATTTGATTGCGTATTTGTACCCTATGACTAACATCAAGTGCTGTACCTTATGATTCTTGACAAATGTACCTTTTCTTTTATGTACACTGAGAGCATCTGCACCAAAGACAAATTATTTGTGTGTCCAATCACGCTTGGCCAATAAAGAATTCTACTCTATTCTATCCTTGACTCAAATTCCCAATTGAGCTTTACATTTGGACTCTGGCTTCCGTAAGCAACAGATCTCGAAGGCTCACGTACATGACTCACCTTCTTCTTAGCCGTCTTTCGGAAGCGCCTCTTTCGGACGTTCTTCAACGGGAGAGTAACTGCAAGAAGAAAACAAGTGAATTGGCAAAGGGAAGATAGAACAGGAGGGGGCAGCCAACTGGTCTTTGGGGTGTAGAGGAGATGCTAGCGTTCTGAACCAAAGACAGGAAGAGCAATGGGTCTCATCGTCCTTCACGATGAAGGTGTAGTGGCCCACGAGCAGATTCGGTCAGTGAGAAGGTTGGGGAGGAACATGGGCCAGTCCTGGAGTCTGGGGAAGGCTCTGATGAGGGCTCTGTGGACACAGAGGAAGACTTGGAGAGGAGGCTGCAGGGCAAGCTGAACGAATCCAGTTCCCAGCAGAAAGAGAACGAAGGAACCAGCCAAATCGGTTAGGAACTGATGGGAAAGGAAGCTGTGCTATGGGGTTAGGGGATTTTGGGTGGTCCTTCAGCCCTGGGTTTATTACTGTTGTGGCCCGCCAGCAAAGCTGGGAACAGATTCGGAAAGTGAGGAGGTTGGGGAGGAACATGGGCCACTCCTGGAGTCTGGGGAAGGCTCTGATGAGGGCTCTGTGTTGGAGGCAGAGAGGGGGCCAGAGCCGTCTGACAGTTATCAGCTGCCTTCAGAGTCAGACATCAGTGAGGCAGACGAACAGCTGGAGCCTGTTCCCAGTGTGCGCATGCGCAGAGTTGCCAGACGAAGGGAACAGCTAAAGAACAGGGGTCAACTTGGGAGTAAGGCCACAGGTGGAGGATGAATGGCCCCTCCCAGAGGAAATAAAAGAGAAGCAAAAGGGGAGTGGAGTTTGCAGGAGACAGTGAGTTCGCTTAATTGGTTCGTGACTCTCCGAGACTCCTTGCCAAGTTTTGCAGATCTCGGCCTGGCAGCTCTCCAAGCCGGATAAGGTCTGTGACTGTAAATCCTCCCTTGAAAGACTTTGCTGGATGTGAATGAGCAGAATTCACAGTCAATTAATAAAAGGGGGTTTTGACCAGGAGTTTGCTTCATGCTCTTGGGAAGGCAGAATGGTGGCGGCATGGAGGTAGGGGACAATGCACAGATTAAGGCTCGCTAGCGTAGGTGTATGACCCAAGAGCTACTCACTGCCATGATTCCAGATAAATTTCTTCTCCCGGTCTTTATCCTTCTTCTTGTTGGCTCTAGCGTCAGTACTAACGGATGGTTCCTCTAAAGGAGGGTAGAGTTCTCCATCCACAGTGCACACAAGCATCTGAACTCCGCGACGGAATAAAAGAAAAATTGACTGTTATCAGAGAGAAATTAGAGGGTGTAAAAAGCCCAAGGAAAGTTATGTTACATCAAAGCACAGGCTTGCTTCGTTCAGTCTTGTCAGAGTGGTCAGTCAACCAGTTATCAGTGAGAAATTTGTAATATGAGCACAAATTGCTCAGTATTGGGAGATAAGACTCTGAATTTTCATAACTAGTTGCCACTGTCTTTTTTTTCAATCCACCATCACGTTGTCTAATTTCCTTTCAAGCTTCTATCAGTCCAGAACTGATGGGAGTTTTAAGCTCCAGGATGGCAGTTTGTTAGAAATGCTGCACCCTCAAAGGACTGTTAAGATCAACTGTATTCCATAACTGTTTGTGGTTTGGAGGAAAAAATAATAATTACAGATTTAAGAGGGGAAATGGAAAGAAGACATGCCTATGAAAATGAAAAGCAAAACCATCTTGGCTGAGCTTTCTGATTGGTGGGAGGGCTCGTGAATTAATTCGGGCATCTTTTGGAAACTTGACATCTACCTGGCAAATGTCGGCCGTTTTGTAGAAGGTCTTCTTATCGATGGTTTTCAAGCTTTCCATTGTGCAGGGCAAGTCCACCAACTTGGCAGCTAAGGGGACACGGTCCACTCGCACAATCCCGTGACGGCCATCCGCTGCAGGAATAAGGAAACGGGGGAATTGCTACGTCAGGGGTGTCAAACTCAAGGCCCACGGGCCAGATCCGGCCTGCGGGGTGCTTAGAACTGGCCCGTGGGGCCGCCTTGGAAAACAGCAAATGACCAGCCCAGGGTGCCTCTCTGTGTGGCCCCTCCGAGCTCTGTTTTCACCGGCAGAGGGCTGCAGGAGGCTGTCATGGTCCAAAACAGAGCTCAAGATGGCCATGCCCACACACCCACACACCCACACATACACACACACACCAGCTCCATTTTTGCTGGCATATTGGCTGTAGGAGGCTGTCGCAGCCGAAAACGGATGTCGAGCTGGCCACACCACACGCACACACCCCGAGGTCAAAACACAACCTTGATGTGGTCCTCGATGATATCAAGTTTGACACCCCCTGTGCTATGTGGTACTTATGAAACATTCAACCGCTGAGTATTTTTTATTATCAACTAGCCAATAGTTGCCGTCTGGGTATTTATTTATAGGGGGGAAATGTCTGGACCAAACATAATTTCTAATGTTGGATTCCCCCCCTCCCCCTTATCAGAGGGATCCCCCTTGTGGAGTACTTTGAAGCCGTTATCATGGCAACTGCACTGCGCTGTACAGTAAAAGCCATTTTAAGACACAACAGGCTGTATCTTAACAGAACGCATACCCTGAGGGGTTTTCAGGGTGTCTTACCCACACAATATTTGTTTCTAGAGAGGAAATCATCTTTGTACCAAGTTTGGTTGAAACTGCTCTAGGCATTCCAGAGTTATGCTGGAACGAATGAACACACACACACACACAAACACACACATATTGGAAGACTAGAACTTGAGGCTCATGATTTAATTAGAGCATCAGTCAGAACCCTGATAGCCACAAGGTTATGGGCTCAGACTATCGGGTTACTTCCATTATATGTGAAAAAGGTCCAAAAGTAGCGAAATGTGTGTTTGTGTATGTTGTGTGTGTTTAAATGACGAGAAAGACTCCATTTAGAAAGCTCTTTTCTGTTCATTTTTTCTCCCTATTTTAGAAATGGCAGTGAAATGAGATGTTAGACCACATTCAAATGTTTTCGACTCTCAAGAAATGCGTCCCAAAAAGGCTAAGCACGGGATGAACTAACTCAAAAGTCAAATGAACTGCAACGGCAACAGAACAATATTTTACTAGGGTCCAAGACCAGTACGAAAATAAAGCAAAACAATCTGATGCAATCAAAATATAACAACGCTATAACCGTTCAATACATGGGTGGGTTTTTCTTGGCCAATCTGGATATCACGTAATCTTGTGGCCAAGACAGAAAACCTGGCTATTCAAAAATATGATTTCAGGACACCTGTCACTTAAGAAAATCTCTAGACAATCCTGATTCAGGTGACAATGGGTGGAAACTAATCAAGGAGAGAAGCGACTTAGAACTAAGGAGAAATTTCCTGACAGTTAGAACAATGAATCAGTGGGACAACTTGCCTCCAGAAGTTGGGAATGCCCCAACACTGGAAGATTTTAAGAAGAAGTTGGATAATCATTTGTCTGAAGTGGTGTAGGGTTTCCTGCCTAGGCAGGGGGTTGGACTAGAAGACCTCCAAGGTCCCTTCCAACTCTGCTATTGAATTGTATTGTATTGTGTTGTATTGACTAAGTATCAGTAGCACAATACTAAACAGCTGCAAAAAGAAGGGGAAAATTTACTAATGACATACTAGGAAAATCCAAGTATAGTTCTTGACATTTTTAGATTTCTTGCTTCCTCATCCATCCCTTATTCTTTTATGTTACAGGTAATCCTTGACTTACAACCACAACTGAGCCCAAAATTTCCATTGCTAAGTGAGACAATTGAGTTTTGTCCCATTTTATTACCTTTTTTGCCACAGCGGTTAACTGACTCACTCAGCTGTGAAGTTAGTAACACGATTGTCAAGGGAATCTGGCTTCTCCATTGACTTTGCTTGTCAGGGGGGTCACAAAAGCCGATCGCATGACTTAGGCAACCGGCATAAGTACATGCCAGTTGCCAAGCATCTGAATTTTCATCCTGTCACCAGGGGATTTTGCTGCAACCGTCATAAGGGTGAAAACCCATTACAAAAGTCACCTTTTCCAATGCCCGCTGTAACTTTGAATGGTCAACTAAATGAATGGCTGTAAGTCAAGGACCACCTGTACCTGATTTTTAAGGAAGAAATGAAAAGCACCTGATGTTGTCCCCTTACCATGCAATTCAATCGTGAGCCTGTCCTTCAAGTTGACGCTCCCAGACTGAACTGCTCTCCGCACCGTAGAAGCATATTCCTAAGCAGAGAGGCAGCGAGAACCAGGATCAAGGGACCATTACAGACATAAGCAGGAATGACAGCAAAATGGTAGGTGATGTTAGCATTTACTCATTTGGGGTTGGACTAGAAGACCTCCAAAGTCCCTTCCAACATTGTTTATTCTATTCTATTTTCTTATTCTATTCCTATTCTATTCTAATTATTTTTTATTCTATTTCTTATTCTGTTCTTATTCTATTATTCTTATTCTATTTCTATTCTATTATTTTTATATTATTTCTATTCTATTATTTTTATTCTATTTCTTTTTCTATTCTATTATTTTTATATTATTTCTATTCTATTCTATTATTCTTATTCTATTTCTATTCTATTCTTTCTTATCTTATTCCTATTCCATTCTAATTTTATTTCTTATTGTTCTTATTCTATTATTCTTAATCTATTTCTATTCTCTTATTCTTATTCTATTTTTTTCTTATCCTATTCCCATTCAATTCTATTCTAATTATTTCTTATTCTGTTCTTATTCTCTTATTCTATTCCTATTCTACTCTATACTTCTTATTCTATTCTTTCTTATCCTATTCTATTCTAATTATTTCTTATTCTAGTTCTTATTCTGTTCTTATTCTATTATTCTTATTCTATTTCTATTCTATTCTTCTTATTCTATTCTTTCCTATCCTATTCCTATTCTATTCTAATTATTTCTTATTCTAGTTCTTATTCTAGTTCTTATTCTGTTCTTAGTCTATTATTCTTTTTCTATTTCTATTCTATTCTTTTATTCTATTACATTCTCTTTCTTATTCTATTTCTTATTCTGTTCTTATTCCAATATTCTTTTTCTATTTCTATTCTATTTATTATTCTTATTCTATTTCTATTCTATTCTTTCTTATCCTATTCCTATACCATTCTAATTATTTCTTATTCTATTTCTTATGTTCTTATTCTATTATTCTTATTCTATTTCTATTCTACTATTCTAATTCTGTTTATTATTCTTATTCTATTTCTTATTCTTATTCTATTTCTTATTCTTATTCTATTTCCTATTCTGATTATATTTGTAATTCTATTCTATTCATTCTATTCCTAATATATTCTCCTATTTTATTCTTCGGGTCACTTACCGGAGGCAGCCGCAAAACGAACTGGCTCTCTAGCTCGTGGGGGATGTTATCCTTGTTCTTGGTCATCCTCACTTCTTAGAGGTTGAGAAGACAAGAAAAAACACAGTTACCCAACTGTTTCACAAGTGCCTTCCTTGAGCACTGCTAGGCAACTTGCCGAGTTGCTAGCAATCACACAACAGCAGTGCATACAAACGCATTCCATCCGGAAGCACCTTATCAGAGAGAACCGAGGTGTTACACCATAAGGTGAAGCTAATGTCTATGGGGATTCTCCATCACCCAGGTCATTGTTGTCCCAAAAGATGCTTTTTCAAAAAGGCAAGTGGACTTTCTTGGGGGGAGGGGGGGTCCTTGAGAAGGATGAGAAGTGAAACATTTTCAAGGAAAAAACTGTACTTCCAAAGAAGGGGAGAGTTCTCATTGGAAAATCAGCACGGAATTAAATCAGTGTCGTGGGATAAATAAAGTATTTGATGGGGATGAGGAAGATTTCACTTTAAGAGTTTATGGAGATTCTCCGTCATCCAGGTCATGGTTGTCCCAAAGATGCTTTTCCAAAAAGCAACTGGATTTTCCCTTGAAGACATTTCGCTTCTCATCCAAGAAGCTTCTTCAGTTCTGACACCTGAAATCCACCTGGGCTCGTTGCTACGGTTGAGAAACCCTTCTCTATTGTCAAATCCACCAAGGGAACATTGAAAGTCAGAACTGAAGAAGCTTCTTGGATGAGAAGCGAAAAACAAAGTCCAGTTGCCTTTTGGGAAAAGCACCTTCGGGACATGTATTGAAGCCCAATTTCAGCCTTATAGCCTTATAGGTCTTATTGGAAGCCATTAAATTTGAAAGCAGAATGGTTTCCTTAGTGCATCGCATCCACTCGGCTTATTTCCATTATTTAATTAAAGACAACGAGATTGCTTCTACTTAAACAAGAATACGTTAATGTTTTGTTGTTGTTAGTTGGGAAGTCGTGTCCGACCCATCGCAACCCCATGGACAATGTTCCTCCAGGCCTTCCTGTCCTCTACCAACCTCTGGAGTCCATTTAAGCTCACACCTACTGCTTCAGTGACTCCATCTAGCCACCTCATTCTCTGCTGTCCCTTTCTTCTTTTACCCTCAATCGTTCCCAGCATCAGGCTCTTCTCCAGGGAGTCCTTCCTTCTCATGAGGTGGCCAAAGTATTTGAGTTTCCTCTTCAGGATCTGGCCTTCTAAAGAGCAGTCAGGGTTGATCTCCCCTAGGACTAACCGGTTGGATGGCCTTGCAGTCCAAGGGACTCGCAGGAGTCTTCTCCAACACCAGAGTTCAAAGGCCTCCATTCTTTGGCGCTCAGCCTTTCTTATGGTCCAACTTTCACAGCCATCCATTGCAACTGGGAAAACCATAGCCTTGATTATATGCACTTTTGTTGGCAGGGTGATGTCTCTGTTTTTTAGTATGCTGTCTAGATTTGCCATAGCTTTCCTCCCCAGGAGGAAGCATATTTTAATTTCTTGGCTGCAGTCCCCATCTGGGATGATCTTGGAGCCCAGGAAAATAAAATCTGTCACTGCCGCCATTTCTTCCCCATCTATTTGCCAGGAATTGAAAGGTCCAGATGCCATGATCTTAGTTTTCTAAATATTGAGTTTCAAGCCACCTTTTGCACTCTCCTCCTTCACCCGCATTTCTGCCATTAAGAGTGGTATCATCTGCATATCTGAGGTTGTTGATATTTCTCCCAGCAATCCTAACTCCAACTTTTGATTCATCTAGCTCTGCCTTTCTCATGATCTGCTCTGTGTATAAATTAATGTTTGCACAGCTTAAAAAAAGGACAGCTAAGGGATCTGTTCCCCTATCTTCCCACCTTAAGCAAACAAGCAAAATGCCTTCTTAGCTCTTTCAAATAAGGTGCCCCCGGGAGGACAGAAGTACAAATGTGGAGCATTAAGGAGAACACAGCATAATTTGATCGTCTGAAGCATGAAAATGCAGACACTGGAGAAAAGATCCTGCCACTTGCTGGAGCATGTAAAGGAAGGAAAGATCTGCTCCCATTAAATTAGTACTGTAACAAGAACGCTTTGATCCTTGTTCGTAAAAGCTGGCCAAGCACAGCCATATCGCCATCTCTCTCTCTCTCTCTCTCTCTCACACACACACACATACACACACACACACACCAGGAGTCTGCAGTTCTCCTGGGCATCGCTTTAGAAAAGCAGAATAGCTTTTTGTACCAAAATCAGCACACCTTCTAGAGAGGAAGCTAAAGACCCACCACCAGAGAAACGTAAAACACATTACTTGCAGACGCCATTCCTCCTCTTCTTGCTTCGTGCAAAGGTTTATAAAAACTTGTATCATTCAAAAATACTAAACGTAAATGCAAAGAAAGAGAGTTAAGAAAAAAAACCAGAGATTATCTGCAGATGAACCTATTGCTATATAGAAGGTTTAAACACATCATATGGTCTCCTTCTGTTCTTGGAATGAGACATTATTTCTGTAACAAAAAGCATACGGGGGGGGGGGACGCACTTCCTTGAATCTGTTTCCTATAGAACTTCGTATTAGGAATATGTCACAATAGCAAATCAGGAGATTTCTCAGCTCTGCGGCGTTTATCCAGCAGCAGCAAAAATGGAAGAGGCACAATCCAAAAGGCTATTTTTAATTTATGAAGAAACAATTTGGGAGAGGAATTCCGGTTCTGTAGGCCAGATCTAGGAGAGCCGAGGTGGCACAGTGGTTAGAGGGCAGCACTGCAGGCTACTTCAGCTGACTGCAGTTCTGCAGTTCGGCTGTTCAAATCTCACCGGCTCAGGGTTGACTCAGCCTTCTATCCTTCCGAGGTGGGTAAAATGAGGACCCGGATTGTTGGGGGCGATATGCTGACTCTGTAAACCGCTTAGAGAGGGCTGAAAGCCCTATGAAGCGGTATATAAGTCTAACTGCTATTGCTATTGCAAAAGCAGACAAAACCTCTTCAATGTCTTTGGGGCAAAAGACTATGTGGAATCTACTGCATCAAACCTTGAAATTAATCAGGTTTGCTCGAACCATGATTTAGAAGTCGGGCCACATGCCTTCCTGGGAGAGAAAGCCCCCTTCCCCACCCCGCAAGCATTTCTCTAGGATCTAGACTTATCTAAAATGGTTCTCCTGCTTGAGCAGGGGACTGGAGCTCCAAGACCTCCAAAGCCCCTTCCAGCCCATTCTATTCTAAAATTTAATCCAGTATTTCCCATTCAGGGCAGCTTTAAAACAAGTGGACTTGAGGGGACCTTGGTGTTCTTTGAGCTTGTGTTGTTGTCTTGCAGACGTTTCATTACTCAACTAGGTAACATCATCAGTGCTAGAAGGGAGTGGGAGAGGAAGAGGAGGATTGTGGGTCCTTGGGTGATCTCTGAGCTCGGTTGTTGTCTTGCAGACAACTAGGTAACATCATCAGTGTTACAAGGGAAGGGGGGGCTGCAGAAGGAAGGAGGAGAACTGTGGGGTCCTCGGTTTCTCTCTGAGCTTGGTTGTGATTTATGCTGAGGTTTCATGACCCAACTAGGTAACTTCATCAGTGCTAGTGAGGAATGGGATTCACTCACAGTTTACATTCTAGTGCCTTGCCCTGTCAATGTTGTTGGGACCAAGAAGCCCACTTCAATCCAACCCCCAGCTACCAATAGCCTCCGTTACCCACACAGCTGGACTTCAACTCCCAGAATTCCCCAGGAAGGAACCCTTCCCCACCCTCAGCCGCTTTAGAACTGGGGGATTCTGGGAGTTGAAGTCCACCCTTCTTAAAGTTGCCAAGCTGGAGGAAATCCAGGTGGAAAAGGACGAAAAACCAATATCGACCCAACAGCTAAGCAAAAAGAAGCCTCGAACCCCACCCCACCCCGCACAGGTGGAGGGGGTACGAAGCGGGGGCTTTGAGCCCCCAAAAACTATGGACACCCCCCCAAAAAAAAACAGGTGCGGGAGGGCGCCTAGGAGACCGAGGACCCCCGGCTGCTCCGAAGGGGCTTCTTCCGGGGGTCTCTTCCTCATTGGGGCAGGGCTGGGGGCTTGCCGAAGGACCCAACGGGGAGCCAAGCCGCCTCTCCCGCAGACCGGACTCACCTGCCACCGGTTACTCGACCGATCGAGATGCGGAAGCGGAAGGAGAACCGGAAGGGGCGGGGCCGCGGTCAGAAAAGGAGGGAGAGACGAGAGGGGATCTTCTGCGCATGCTCATCGCTTGCCTTGGAGTGAGAGCGGCGCTGTCTGCTGTCCGCATCGGGATCGCCGGAGGTGCTCGCTTTCCTCGCCTTTCCCTCTCTTTTTGGGGAAGGATCGTCTAGGTTTGGGGTGAGTTGGGAAGGAGGGAGGGGGAAACGAGCCTGGGGTTGGATGGAAGGGCGTGGTCATTGTGTATGGGGGTGGGTGGGCAATAGAGCTGGAAGGGGTCTTGGAGGTCATCTAGTCCAGCCCCCTACTCAAGCAGGAGACATACCAATTTTATATAAGTGGCGTCTCTAGAGTCTTCTTAAAAAGCATCCAGTGATGGAGGCGGAGGTGGGATGGGGCGAGGCTCAAAATGTTGGAAGGGAAACAGAGTCTTCCCCTGGAGCCTCCCTTTGGACTACAGTACCCATCGTGCCCGGGCAAGGAGGTATTTCCAGTCTCTCTCCCTCCCTCCCTCCCTCTCTCTCTCTCACACACACCTTTATCTATCTCTTATCTATCGTATATATGTCTATATATTCTAAGAATATAGAATCCTTAGAATATAGAACATAGAGTAATAGGATTGGAAGGGACCTTGGAGGTCCTCTAGTCCAGCCCCCTGCTCGAGCAGGAGACCTTATATCAAACTGGATAAACGGCTCTCTCATCTCCTCCTGAGATCCTCCAGTGAGGGAGCTCCCACCCCCTCTGGAGATAACCCTGGAGCGAGACCACATTCTCAAAAGAGAGAATGAAAAGGCTAAGAAAAACAGACACACCTCTCCGGTAACTAACGTACATGGATTAAGCGGGGATTAAACACCAGGCAACAGGTAGAAAACAAGAGCATATCCAAGGGCAAAACACCCAGCACCGGCAGGTATATAAATAGGGAGCCAGCCCAACACTCCCCAGCACTGGTGATGTTACTTAGTTGGGTAATTAAATATGTGCAAGCAAACCACCAAGCTCAGGGAAGACTCTACTGTCCTGAACTACGGATAATCTCTTGTATTAAAGTATTTGTAATGTCAGGATGGTCAGGCCTACCCACCATTGCTACCCAATTCTGGTTTCAAATGGAACAGAAAGGAGAAGTGATTGGAAATGACTTGCATGGGCTGTATTTATTCATGAAAGTACTTATATATATATTGAATGGAGAGCCCATTTCCTCTCTCCCGATCCTTCTGCTGCTTTGAAACCAAGGATCCTTGGCCTTGGGAAATTCACATTCTCACACACACACACACACACACACACGCCTTAAATTACATCACGGAAACCCTAGTGCCTACTCAGTAAACCTAAACCAGAACATTTCACAAAATTGTCACACCCCTGAACTATTAGGAAATAGAGAAGATTCATGTCTCGGCCTATTTTCATGTAGATGTATCCAGGAAGTGGGTGGATGACTATGGAATGGTTAATGAGTCAATTTCAGAAACCAGTCCAGAAGATCTAAAGACAGCATTTTTTTTATTTTTTATTTTTGATAGCTCTAATTTCTCTCCGCCTTTTTCCTCCAAAACAATCCAGATGGGGACCTTCACGGGACGTTACGAATTCTACGTTGGTTTGGGTTTGGCTGTCACCTCCAGCCTATTTATTGGAAGTAGTTTTATCCTGAAGAAGAAAGGACTTCTTCGACTGAGTGGCCGAGGGGCCATCAGAGCAGGTAAGGGTAGATCTGGAACTGGCTGTGAGAATGAGAAAAGCAGCATTTAAATATCGTTGGGAGTTGGGAGTCCTCTTAAGGGTTTGCTAGGAGAATTGTTCTGAGGAATTGGAAAAGCATGATTCCCGACGTTAAGGGCAGGATTGGAGGAGGTGTATGTAATAATCTGTTTTGGAAAGAAAAAAACCAGATGTATCTTGCTGGTCGAAAAAAATGACGCAGCGTCATGTCTGAAAAAGCTTTCTTGGTTGAGTAGCAAAATGTTTTCAAAGAAAAAATTAAGAAGCAAGAAAAGTTGCCTTTTGGAAAAAGCCATTGTCTTCCTTTGGTGTAGATTTTACGGGAAAAGTTGGCAATCATTATTACCTTTCATTTTAAAATTTGGAAGCTTTTAAATATTGCTTAGAGGGGATGCGGTGGCTCACTGGCTAAGACGCTGAGCTTGTCGATCAGAAAGGTTGGCAGTTCGGCGGTTTGAATCCCTAGTGCCTCGTAACGGAGTGAGCTCCCGTTACTCATCCCAGCTCCTGCCAACCTAGCAGTTCGAAAGCACGTAAAAATGCAAGTAGAAAAATAGGAACCACCTTTGGTGGGAAGGTAACAGCGTTCCGTGCGCCTTCGGCATTGAGTCATGCCAGCCACATAACCACGGAGATGTCTTTGGACAGCACTGGTTCTTCGGCTTTGAAACGGAGATGAGCACTGCCCCCTAGAGGCAGGAACAACTAGCACATATGTGCGAGGGGAACCTTCACCTCTACTTTAAGTATTGCTTGATGCTTAAGGAATGTCATAGTTTTCTCTCTCTTTTTTTGGATCATTTTTTGCTTTATTGTTTTTATATGCTTTCTTTAACCTCCACTTTTGTGCATATCTTCAGTAAAACTTTTTAAAGATAAAGTCATATGCACTGTTTGGTTTGGTTTAAACCCACTGGATTCCGCTAGTCTCCTAGATCTGTTGAATCTTTGCTTAGACCCAGGTTCTCATTTTAGGTGATGACTTTTCTGGTGACTTTTTGTTTTTTCCCCCCAGGCCTGGGAGGTCATGCGTATCTGAGAGAGTGGCTCTGGTGGGGAGGCCTAATATCCAGTAAGTAAATCTTGTGATTTCTCTCACTTCCCTTAAACATTTTAATTTATAAGGCCAGTGGCAGTATGTCGACATTCTTAAAGGAAGGAGCTTCCTCTCCCATAAACCTTGCTAAGAAATCTACAAAAGCAATTACCATACCATTTAAATATTGTCATATTTTAGGGGGCATCATCAACCTAGAAGACTCATAAACACGCAAAGGGAACTTCACCGATGTGCTTCCGGTTGTCAGATTAGTTATTTGCTCCTTACCCCGCCCAGTGGATGCCGTGGTACCAACCCACTTTGTATCCTGGGGGGGCGGGGGGGCGAGTCTTAACTATTTCCGATCACAACTGAGGAGTCAGTAAGTGACTCTGCCTTGGGTCAAACTCAGAACAAGCAACGACTGAATTTCATCATTTACAAGTTGGGTTTTTTTGCACTCCTGATGAGTCGTTTTTATTTTACAGTGGGAATTGGAGAAGCTGCAAATTTTGCGGCCTATGCTTTCGCCCCGGCCACGCTGGTTACCCCTCTGGGAGCCCTGAGTGTTTTAGTCAGGTACGTTCATGTTATAAAGAAACATAGTTGTAGCTCGGGGGTTGAAAGAAGGGGTCCTTGGTGCTCTCTAAGCTTGGCTGTTTTCTCACGGATGTTTCACAACCCAACTAGGCAACATTATCAGTGCTTAGAAGGGAGAGGGAATTGAGGAGGAGGACGGTGGGATTCTTGGTATTCCCGGAGCTTGGCGGTTTTCTCACGGATGTTGCACAACCCAACTAGACAACATTATCAGTGTTTACAAGGGAGAGGGATTTGAGGGGGAGGAGGACTGTGGGATCCTTGGTATTCCCTGAACTTGGCTGTTTTCTCACGGATGTTTCACAATCCAACGAGGGAACGTCATCAGTTAGTGCTCAAAGTCATTTATCGGACACATCTTAGAGATGACTCCTTAACATCTAGGATGGCAGAGTTATTGCACCCATGCTGGAATTGGAACACAGAGCCATTTTTCCGGGCATGCCAGCTGTCGCCCGTTGCTCTTCCGGTTTTGCACGCACAGCTGGTTTTCGTGTGTGCGGGAGCACTGGAAACTGGAAGAGCAGATCCCTGGCGTGCATGTGTGCCTGGAAACTGAGCTTCCGGTTTTCCGGCACACACATGCGTGCCGGCCACCTGGTCTATGCACATGCGTACATTCCACAAACCGGAAGACCAACTGGAAGCTCAGCTTCCTGCGCGCGCATGTGCCCGGGGAAACTGCTGTTTTGGTTTCTGGTGCTCCCTCCTGTGTACACACACTCCCATTTCGGCCCTTAGTGTTGAAAGGTTTCACCAGCACTGATCTAGGACTATCTCTGTAGCTTCTGTGTTTTCTCTTCAAGCAACCTAATCTTGAGAAGCCTTTCATTTTTATTTTTTTTTATTTTCCTTCTAAAGTGCTGTTTTGGCCTCCTATTTCCTGAATGAGCAGCTGAACATCCATGGGAAAATCGGGTGCCTCCTGTGCATTTTGGGATCTACTGTGATGGTGATCCATGCGCCTCAAGAGGAAACGGTTGCCAGTCTGGATTCCATGTTGGAGAAACTGAAGGATCCAGGTACAGAAAGCCTGTTTCCTAGTCCTCAGCTTATGACCACAGTGGAGGCCAACGTTTCTGTTCCGAAGCGGTACAGTTGTTAAGTGGGTTCTTGCCCCATTTTACAGATTTTCTTGCTAGATGACCTTCAGAGTCCCTTCCAACTCTATTCATCCAGATCTGAATCACTACAGTTATGAACTTAGTAACACTGTCGTTAAGTGAATCCAGATTCCCCCTTGGCTTGGCTCATCAGAAGGTTGCAAAAGGCGATCACATGACCCCGGGATACTGCAACCATCATAAATACGAGTCAGTTGCCAAGCATTTGATTTGTGATCATGGGGATACGGCAATGGTCATTCCGATGTGAAAAACGGTCGTGTCACTTTTTTCAGTGCTGTTCTAACTTTGACAACAACAGTTGAGTCCGAGTGTCAACTTGCAAAGCATCCCTGGCCTGCTCTCAAGTTGCCATAGGCAGAGGTGGATGGGAAAACGGACTTTGCAGGTGCAGTGAGGCAGTTAAAACAAAAGCACATTCCAGCCATCTCTCTGTCAAGGCCATTTCCATGGTTACCCACAGTGGCTGGAGGGGAATGATCTCTACAACCCCCCCAAATTGCTTCATTGGAGAATGTGACTGATGACACATCTTGGGATAGGGGTGGGGGGAAACAGGGTCAGAGCCAGGACGTAAATTAAGTGGGGTCAGAGCTGGCTTCACTTGGGAATGTGCCAACAAGAAGCTCCTAAGAAATAACTGGGTTTCTTTTGAAGCTTGGCTTGAGCCTCACGATTTAATTAGGGCATCGGTGGAAACCCTGACACTGAGTCACAAACCGTCTTTTATTTCCCTTCCTCTTCCAGGATTCATCGTCTTTGCCACCTGCATGCTGGTGAGTTCGGCTCTCCTCATCTTCGTGGCCGCGCCTCGCTACGGGCAGAGGAACGTCCTGGTCTACATCCTGATCTGCTCGTCCATCGGTTCGCTTTCCGTCGCTTGCGTCAAAGGCTTGGGCATTGCCCTGAAAGAGCTGTTTGCCGGGAAGGCCACCTGGAAAGCACCGTTGGGCTGGATGCTTTTCCTCAGCTTGGTGGTCTGCGTCAGCGTCCAGATCAACTACCTGAACAAGGCCCTGGACATCTTCAACACCTCTGTGGTCACCCCCATCTACTACGTCCTCTTCACCACGGCTGTTATGACCTGCTCCGCCATCCTCTTCAAGGAGTGGCAGCATCTGCTCCTCATGAACATCGTCGGTACCATAAGCGGCTTCCTCACCATCGTGCTGGGTATCTTCCTTCTCCACGCTTTCAGAGATGTGCCGTTCACTGCCGATCTGTTGCCCGTCTTCCTGAGACATAAGCAGAAAGATCTACCGGCGGCTTCGTGGAGGGAGGGAGGAGATAAAGAGCGGACGTATCTTCACCAGCCTCTTCTGGATTCAGAGGACTCGCAGAAAGGGACAGAGAAAGCGGACGACAGTCAATGTTTATGAAAGCTCAGGTTGACTAAAAACCATTTAAGCTCTTTTGGGGGTTTCTTCTCCCCGTTTCTTTAAAAATGTAAGTGTTTTTACTGGGAGCATAATTGATGGTATGGGACGCGGTGGCTCAGTGGCTAAGATGCTGAGCTTGTCGATCAGAAAGGTCGGCAGTTCGAATCCCTAGCACCACATAACGGAGTGAGCTCCCGTTACTTGTCCCAGCTTCTGCCAACCTAGCAGTTCGAAAGCAGGTAAAAAAATGCAAGTAGAAAAATAGGAACCACCTTTGGTGGGAAGGTAACAGCGTTCCATGCACCTTCGGCATTGAGTTATGCCGGCCACATGACCACGGAGACATCTTTGGCTCTTCGGCTTTGAAACGGAGATGAGCACCGCCCCCTAGAATCAGGAACGACTAGCACATATGTGCAAGAGGAACCTTTACCTTACTTGATGGTAGTCCTATTAAGAGTCAAGCTGGTAAGACTAGCAATAGTTATGGGGATGGTGTAGCTTGTTTCTTTCCAGCTTCCAGAAAAAAAGCACGCCAAGTCAAGTTTTTTTATATATATAAAAAGTGGTTGGGGGGAATATGCTTATAGGTGTATTGTTGTAAAAATACGAATACCTCCATGAGCCCAGGAATGGCCAAGCAATCTTGTCCCACATGGGAATGGAAGAGGCACCCCAGAGAAGGAGGATAGGAGCAAGAGACAGAGAGGAACATGGAGAAAGAAAATATTTTCTTTTTCCCTTCCGAGTGACAGATAAGAATTGGAAGAAAAGAAAATGGAACGACCTTGAAGGCAGAGTAACCATAAACGGGGAGTATTTAGCTCTTTAAACGAGGCACACATGGAAAAAAAATAAGCAATAGATCTATTGAAATGTGTCCCCAAACTTTTCTTTACCCTGAAGATTCAATTTTTCCCCCCTTACAGCTACTCTCTGAATCCACTAGTATTCTGTTGCCTTTTGAATGTACAAAGCCTTTTAGGCTTTGCCTTAAGCACTATAAATTTTGTAAAATAAAATATTTTCTTTATACGACTATTAAGGTACGTTGCAAACGTAAAGTGTGGCTTTTAAAAGCGTTATTAAAAAGTATTTTTCAAACGTGTTTCTTTGGCTTATTTTTTTTCCTTTAAAAATAATAAATCAATCCCATATTTCAGGTTGAGGAATGGACTTGTACTGACTGACTGCCCATCTAATTTTTGTGTTGGCAATCCATCCCTGGAGTGAATCCCTAAATCACCTTTCCTTTCTGTTTTCCATTCTAGCAGCAGCACAGAATGTAATAAGGTGGGTGATTGGCCATTTAAGTGTAGAAAAGTGACCTCTTCTTCCTTTGGACATTTAGGAAAACCAAGCTTTGGGAGTTTGGACTGCAAAATGAAAACACTAGTCCAAACCAGTGTAAGTCAGGAATACCAGTCCTAAGTTTCTGATCTGTGATAACAAAGGCTGACTCTTAAGTTCCCAGTTTTTTCCATTTGTACTCAGCTTAGTTCCATATCATTTATCCAAGAAAGTTTTCTTAGTTGTTCTTTTTATATATATATATATATATAGATATATATATATAGATATATATATATAGATAGATAGATAGATAGATAGATAGATAGATAGATAGATAGATAGATAGATAGATAGATAGATATAGATATAGATATAGATATATAGATATATATAGATATAGATATATATAGATATATATATATAGATATATATATATAGATATATATATAGATATATAGATTAGATAGATAGATAGATAGATAGATAGATAGATAGATAGATAGATAGATAGATAGATAGATAGATAGATAGATATACTGTAATGTCAATTTTGAGAGCTACAATATGTCAGCCAGGCAAAGAGAAGTCTTTTATCGATCAGCCAATAAGTTAACCATATTCAAAGTGAGGAAAAATCACTTCCGTTCCCAGGTACCAAGATTTCAGTTCTAAAAATTTTTGAAGGTTAGTAAATTTAGTTTTGAGGGATGCGGCAGCTCAGTGGCTAAGACACTGAGCTTGTCGATCAGAAAGGATGGCAGTTTGGTGGTTCGAATCCCCACCTCCTATTACATGTCCCATCTTCTGCCAACCTAGCAGTTCAAAGGCATGTTAAAATGCAAGTAGAAAAATAGGAACCACCTTTGGTGGGAAGGTAACAGCATTCCGTGTCCGTTTGGCGCTGCGTCATGCCGGCCACATGACCACGGAGACGTCTTCGGACAGCGCTGGCTCTTCAGCTTTGAAACAGAGATGAGCACCGCCCCCTAGAGCCAGGAGCAATTAGTATCTATGTGCGAGGGGAACCTTTACCTTTAAATTTAGTGGTTGTATTTATGAATCATTGGAAACTGAGCCTTTTTTTTTCCTCCATAATTTTCTGGGTTTCCATCATATGACCATTGATAAGACCATGGGAAAGAGAAAAACAACAAAATAGTTAACAAGCCTGGAGGGGGTAATTCATAAAATTTTAGATATCCCCACAGATTAAACATTTAGCATGTGTCAGGTTTTAGGATACCAAGACTCAGTTGCAAGAGAAAGCCTGTATTTTTGTCAGTCATTGGCAGACCAATGCAGCAATCCTTCTATAATCTGAAGAGTTAGATATGGCTAAGCTAGTGAAATAATTTATAGCAGAAACCCAATTAAACGTCTCATATTTACATTCCTCTCTCCAAAAAATTCTTTGTCTCACACATCAAATGACTTTACTACTGGCAATGAAATCATCTTTGGTTAAAAAGGCAGCGTGACCCATCAAAACCACGCTCGACTAAGCCGCGCCTGATTAAACTGCGTCGCTGACGTCATCAACAGGGCAACAACAGCCAGCGCGGAGAAAGAAGGGCACTTTAAATAGCGCTTTGAAAGCAAGCCGACTCAACTTAAGGTAAGGGTTAGGGTTAGGGTTAGGTTTAGGGTTAGGTTAAGGGTTAGGGTTAGGTTTAGGGTTAGGTTAAGGGTTAGGGTTAGGTTTAGGAGGGTTAGGTTTATGTTTAGGGGTTAATTTTAGGTTTAGGGTTTACAGCGTGCTTCTGTCTCCGCGCTGTTGTCGCCCTGTTGTTGACGTCAGCTACGCGGTTTAGTCGGACGCGGTTTAGTTGAGCGCGGTTTTGTGGTGGAACCAAAAAGGCAGTAGGGCCAGCAAACTCTGCAACTTTATTGAATTCGTACGTTCCCAGTCAGTGGACAAGGCGCAATTAAAACCCATGGTTAGACACTTCATGGACTGCCTGCTTTATGAACTGACCAGCAATAGGTCAATTGCAAGATCTGACTTGAATGCAAAATGAGAACGCTTAGCAGCACACTAGTTCTATAAAGCACCAGGATTCGTTCTCAGGTTGATGCAGAGTCCAGAATTTAAACCCTCTTCAAGTGCCACACTTTTTAGTCTGGAACTAACCTTTTGAGCACCAAAGAATGGAGGCCTTTGGATTCTGATGCTGGAGAAGATTCCTGCGAGTCCCTTGGACTGCAAGGCAATCAAACCGGTCAGTCCCAGAGGAGATCAACCCTGACTGCTCTTTAGAAGGCCAGATCCTGAAGAGGAAACTCAAATACTTTGGTCACCTAATGAGAAGGAAGGACTCCCTGGAGAAGAGCCTCATGCTGGGAAAGATTGAGGGCAAAAGAAGAAGAGACAACAGAGAATGAGATGGCTGGATGGAGTCACCGAAGCAGTCGGCGTGAGCTTAAATGGACTCCAGAGGATGGTAGAGGACAGGAAGGCCTGGAGGAATGTTGTGCATGGGGTTGCGATGGGTCGGACACGACTTCACAACAAGAAGAAGAAATCTGGAACATGCAATTGCTACTAAAAGCATCCCCCTCTACATCAGAACTACGGCGAACTAAAAGGAACGACCACCGAGTCGGAACAGCTTAAAATGCATCCAATTGATCTTTATTCCACTGATCGGGAGGCAAGGAATTTGATGTAGAAAGTCAAGATTTGATTTTGGTACTTGGCAAGAGACATACAGGACCACATGAGCGATAACTCCTCTTAACAGCCACAGGCCTGGCGGGTGTGTGTGTGTACGTGTGTGTTTCTTTCTACTGTGCTGAGGTAGGTTTGGAAAAAAAACACCTCAAGAAAGACAACGGGTCTCTACTGGTGCCCCTTTGCAAATTCATTCCTGTAAGCCCCTCTGTTTTACAAAGGTTAGCTCAGCTGCAAGTTCAAGCAAGCAACATCTGGATTGTTTGAAAGAGCCGTGCTTATGCACGGTACCGTTTGAAAGGCACGTTTGCACCCCTACTTTCCCCCCCGGATCTGCGTTAGTATCTCAGGCCTCCCAGTCCCCTTATCTCAAAAAAGAACATTTTTCAAGTTTCAAGGAGTGTGCTTTCCCTACCTTACTGCTGGGTAAAGATAGTCAAGCCACCATTCTGGTTATGAAGCTCCCATTATCCAGGGGAAGAAAAGAAAAAAATTAAAATCTAGGACAGCAGAAGTCCGGGGTTAAATAGCAGGTGTGTGATGTTGCATGGTTATTCATGTTCACCCAATGGGGAATTTTAAGACCAGAATTAGACCAGGTGACCAGGAAGCCCTGAAGTCCATCGCAAACGTGGGGGCCAAGCTCCCTCCCAGCTTATCATGGTTAAAAATCCTTCCTTCGGTTCTTTCTCCTCCTCTTCCATTCAAATCGGCGTCCCCCTCCTCCTTCTTTCAAAACGAGTAAAACAGCACCACGGAAGGCTTCCGCTCAGTCGGAGAGGCTCTCGGAGAAGGGCGACTTGGATTTCTGCGTCTGCTCCAACCGGTTCAGGATAAACTGACTGGTGTCAATGAAACGCTCGACACAGTTCACAAAGCAGGTCTCGGCTCGGCTGTCCAGCTTGGGCCCGGGCTTATCCATGCACTTCTCCTGTTTCGTGTCACAAAGGAGAAGTCATTCAACAGCGAGGGGAACCCTCATTCCTGTGACTAGCAAATACATAAATACATTTTTAAAAATTTTCTTTTTCTCAGCCTACCCAAATTGCTGCCAAATGTACCGAGACTCGTTTCCACCCACACATGTAAAACTCAACATGTACAATTTGTAACACAGGTAGGTAGGTAGGTAGGTAGGTAGGTAGGTAGGTAGGTAGGTAGGTAGGTAGGCAGGCAGGCAGACAGACAGACAGACAGAGATTGACAGTTTAGAACAATTAATCAGTGGAACAATTTGCTTCCAGAAGTTGTGAATGCTCCAACACTGTTTAAAAACACAAGTTTTTAAGAAGATGTTGGATAACCATTTGTCTGAAGTGGTGTAGGGTTTCCTGCCTAAGCAGGGGGTTGGACTAGAAGACCTCCAAGGTCCCTTCCAAACTCTGCTATTCTGTATAGATGGATGGATATTGATATAGACAGAAAGCTGATTAGATAGATAGATATAAGATGAGCTAGCTAGATGATAGCTAGATAGCTAGCTAGATAGGCAGGCGGGCAGGCAGATGAGACAGACAGATAGACAGACAGATAAATAGATACAGACAGACAGACAGACAGAGACAAACAGACAGACAGATGATATAGATGAGATGATAGATAGATAGATAGATAGATAGATAGATAGATAGATAGATAGATAGATAGATAGACAGACAGACAGACAGACAGACAGACAGACAGACAGACAGACAAGAACAATTAATCAGTGAAGCAACTTGCCTCAAGAAGTTGTGAATGCTCCAACACTGGAAGTTTTTAAGATGTTGGATAACCATTTGTCTGAAGTGGT
Organism: Thamnophis sirtalis; assembly: GCF_051295495.1. NCBI lineage: Eukaryota > Metazoa > Chordata > Lepidosauria > Squamata > Natricidae > Thamnophis > Thamnophis sirtalis. The sequence continues at coordinate 47,347,053 of NW_028261393.1, read as the reverse complement.
GTAGGGTTTCCTGCCTAAGCAGGGGGTTGGACTAGAAGGTCCCTTCCAAACTCTGTTATTCTGTATTCTGTATAGACGGATGGATGGATGGATAATGATAAAGACAGAAAGCTGATTACATAGATAGATAGATATAGACAGATGAGATAGCTAGATGATAGCTAGATAGCTAGATATATAGGCAGGCAGGCAGATGAGACAGATAGATGATAGAGATAGCTAGATAGCTAGATAGGCAGGCAGGCAGGCAGACAGATGAGACAGATAGATAGATGAGACAGACAGGCAGGCAGGCAGGCAGGCAGGCAGATGAGACAGATAGATGATAGAGATAGCTAGATAGCTAGAGAGGCAGGCAGGCAGGCAGACAGATGAGACAGATAGATAGATGATAGAGATAGATGATAGATAGATAGATAGATGATAGATAGATAGATAGATAGATAGATAGATAGATAGATAGATAGATAGCCACTTGCCACAAATCTTGGGTTTGTATTAAAAGGAGCCGCTTGTCCAACTCAAGCGCAGAAGCCAGCCATCAATCTGGCAGACAAGGAGACATTGTTAGGTGAAAGCAACCCTCGTTCTGCTGAGAGAAGCAAGGGGGGATTTCAACCGTCGGATCGGCGACACTGACGTGGTGCTCGGTGCTCATAAGAGTGTGATGTGGCAGCAGACACGGATCTGAGGGAAAAAACCCTGGATCACGCAACCCACTGGACAACCCTGAATCGTTGGCGCCAGAGGTGGGTTCCTACCAGTTCGCACCTATTCGGTAGAACCGGTTCGTCAAATCTACCGAACCGGTTAGAAGAGGTTCCACCAGTGGACCCCGGAAAGCAGGCCACACCTACAGAAGAGGTTCCAAAATTTTTGAAACCCACCACTGGTCCTTGGATATGATTATTCTACACTATCATGCTCATATTTATAGAACTCAGTGCCTCTGTGAAAGGTAAGGATGACTACTGCGTTTGTGGTGCAATCAGAACATTGCGTGTGTTGAAGTTGTTTTAACGCAAACCAAAGATGCCTTTTAAAAAACAAGTTTACATCATATTCTTATGCATGCGAGTGCTGTGTGTGAGGTAATTTAAGGTGGTTCTGACAAGTGTCATCGGCATCTTCATATCCGGTCACATGGGCGGCAAGCCACTCCCATCCGGTCACATGGGTGGCAAGCCACTCCCACAAAGGAGGCCACACCCACAGAGTAGGTTCGAACAATTTTTGAAACCCACCACTGGTTGGCGCAGCCTAAGCAGTCTTTAACAGGGCTGTCGCGTGAATCCAATTAGGGGGAAAAGCCTCCCTCTAAGCTGCTTTGAGCTTTCCAAAGAAAAGCGTGGAAAGAAACACACCTAAAGGCCCAATGGCAAAGCACTACATATTGGCACACCAGGAGCTCCCAATATAAAACAGAAGAGTGCCATTCCGTGAAGCCTCCTGGTTCTTAGATGCCACCCAGAAGCCTGCTTTGCACGAAGCTAAGAGCTCTTCTCCCCATAGAATAGAGTTTCTCAACCTTGGCGACTTTAAGTCCTGTGGACCTCAAGTCCCAGAATTCCCCAGCCAGCATAGCTGGCTGGGGAATTCTGGGAGTTGAGGTCCACAGGACTTAAAGTCGCCAAGGTTGAGAAACACTGCCATAGAAGCACCCTGTTATTGCCAGCAGCAGCTAGAACTCCACTTCTAGGGGATTGCTCCTGGCAGTGGAGGCTCTATTCCAGCCTGCTGAAAGCTAGTGCACCCCCTATTTTGGGGGATACCGCAGAGCTTCAGGGGTAGGGAAGGCTGCTCCAGGAAAACACCGGTGGCTCCAGCACCCCATTACTTCCCTTATCCCAATGGGGACAAATCAAGTGGCAGAGAGTTGTCCTTTGGGAGGGAGAGGGAATTGTAGGTAGTTCTGTCTACGGAGATTCTCAGTCATCCAGGTCTTTTTTCTCCCAAAGCTGTTTTTTTTTCAAGGAGGCAACTAGGTTTTGAAGACATTTCGTTTCTCATCCCAGAAGCTTCTTCAGCTCTGACTGGATGAATGAATTCTTCCATTCCCCACCATCCAGTCAGAGCTGATGAAGCTTCTGGGATGAGAAGTGAAAAATCTTCAAAAACCAAGAAACTCCACTTGCCTCCTTGGGGGTAAAGAGCACCTTTGGGATATAGGTAGTTCTCTGCGTACAACAGTTCCTTCAGGGTCTGAAGTTACAACCTCACCGAAAATGGGGAGCTTATGCCCATTTTTCACAGGTGCACAATGCCCTGATCCAAATTCAGCTACTTGGCAGCTGACTCGGACCTACGACGGTTGCAATGTCCCAGAGTCACTTTTTGGAGCTTCTTTTTGCAACCTCCTCACAAGCAAAGCCAATGGGGGGGGGGGGAAATCAGATTCACTTCGTAACCACGTCACTCGTTGAACCTCTGCAACGATTCACTTAACGACCGTGGCAACAAAAAGTGGGCAAAACCCACTTAACCAATGTCTCACTCAACGACTTAAATATGGGGCTCAATCCGTCGTAAGCTGAAGACCCCCCCTGTACTATTGGGGGAAGGTTCCTTATCCCCCTCCCCTTTCCCCTCTCCCCATTCCAGTGGCAGGGAGTTCCGTCGGCCCTCCCTACCCAGCACAGCTCCGTCATCTGGTGCACGAGCTGCTGGAACCGCTGCTTCTGCGTCTCCACCTCGATGAAGTGCTGCAGCTGCGGGTCGTTGACGGCCGCTCCCAAGTCCCCCGCGACGGACGACGGGTCCATGCCGGGCCCGCCTTGGAAGGGGAAGAGCGCGGGCGGCTGAATGGATTGAGCGGGCGGGCGGACGAGCGACCTTCACGTGCCTTCCCGGGGCCGGCCCCTCCGCGCATGCGCGCCCGGCGCCCCGCTGCTTCCTTTTTTTTCCGATCCGAGGGCGCACGCGCGCTTCCGTTTTCCGGCGGAGCATTCGAGAGGGAAGCGGCAAGAAGGGCCGGTAGGGAGTCATTTTTTTTTTAAAGAGGAAGTCAGACTTTGGGGCGCCCTCTCCAGTATTGGAGCGGTACTCGCTCGACGTCAACCCAATCTAATTACAGTGTCACTACTGTATTGTAATTTTCTTACCAACAAAGGTAGATAGGTAGGCAGGCAGGCAGGCAGGCAGGCAGGCAGACAGACAAGGTAGGTAGGTAGGTAGGTAGGTAGGTAGGTAGGTAGGTAGGTAGGTAGGTGTGGGGTGGGGTGGGGTGGGGTGGGTGGGGGGTGGATGGATGGATGGATGGACTGTCTGTCTGTCTGTCTGTCTGTCTGTCTGAGACAGACAAGGTAGGTAGGTAGGTAGGTAGATAGAATAGGGAGGGAGAGAGAGACAGAGAGATATAGATAGATATAGAGATACAGAGGTAGGTAGGTAGGTAGGTAGGTAGGTAGGTAGGTAGGCAGGCAGGCAGGCAGGCAGGCAGGCAGACAGACAGACAGACAAGGTAGGTAGGTAGGTAGGTAGGTAGGTAGGTAGGTAGGTAGGTAGGGTAGGGGTGGGGTGGGGTGGGGTGGGGTGGGTGGGGGGTGGATGGATGGATGGATGGATGGATGGATGGATGGACTGTCTGTCTGTCTGAGACAGACAAGGTAGGTAGGTAGGTAGATAGAATAGGGAGGGAGAGAGAGACAGAGAGATATAGATAGATATAGAGATACAGAGGTAGGTAGGTAGGTAGGTAGGCAGGCAGGCAGGCAGGCAGGCAGGCAGGCAGGCAGGCAGGCAGACAGACAGACAGACAGACAGACAGACAGACAAACCCAATAAAGAGGTTCCTAAGGATTGTTTTTTTTTAAAAATGGTTTAACTTTCTTTCAAAGCCAAGCAAATAATGATCACAAATCATCATTATTTAAAGACCCCCATAATATCTTGTGGGGTGGAGCCTGGGCAACTGAATGGAGCTAGCCGAGTGTATAAATGGCCAGATGCCCTTCCTGTCACCAATGCAGAGTTTTGTTCAGCTGATATAGTCGGTGTGCCCATAGAAAGAAATACATACCTCTACCTGGGATCGAACTCACAGCCTCCCAATTGTGAGGCAAGAGCTCCACCCCTAGGCCACTACACCACTTCAAACAATGGTCGCAAATATATACATGTCTCAGGATAATGTTGCGGGATCTAATCTGTGTCGGTCACTGGGATCGGAGATTTTGTCTTCCAAGCTTTCGAACTCCTACTGGAGCCAATCTTCAGGGAACCTCTGCTCTGCTAGAGAAAAGATCCCTGAAAATGGGCTTCAGCACGAATCCGAAAACTCGGAAGACAAAACCTCTGGTCCCCGTGACCGACCCAAATTGGATCCTGCCAACAATGAACAAATCTTGTATGTGTGTTGTAATGACATTTTAATATCAAATCAAATTCATTTAATCAACATCTAAAGCATTGCTTTTCTGGAATACAAAGATTTCCTATATTAAACCGGAACCAAACAAAATGCATTACGATCTGATGTGGGGTAGCAATGCTTTTAATGATGGCTTACCCAGCAAACTGTGGTTCAGTAAATACAAGGCTATCTGGGACGCGGGAAGTAGTTACAGTGCGGAAATCATTCCCAATAGGTTGCCCTGTGAAGTTATTGAAAACGTTTTGTTTCAAATTTAGCCCTGCACAATATAACCCTAAGCTCCTTTATTTGAGGATGGACATACAAGAACATAAACCGCCAATTTAATCATGATTAGCCGATAACCCAGCGTTGCCCAGGTGTTTATTTATATGGGGAAAATATCCGGACCAAATGTAATTTCTAATGTTGGATTTTCACCCTTACCAAAGAGAGCCCCCTTGTGGAGTATTGTGAAGTGCAATTCCACTGTACTGCACAGTAGAAGCCATTTTACGGCAGTACCGTAGAAGCTATTTTAAGGCACAACAGACTGTATCTTAACAGAACACACACACCAAGGGGTTTTAGGGGTGTCTTACCCCACACAGTATTTATTTCCAGAGGGTAACTCATCTGTGTATTAAGTTTGGTGGAAATTGCTCGAGGCGTTCTAGAGTTATGCTGGAACATACACACACATACAGCTGCTTTGATATAGAGAGATAAGAGCAACATTACAGAGTTATTTAAGCCACAGTCTCCTCCCTTTGCAGGAATAAATAGGCTGTATTGTAAGGCTATTTTAATAACGCAGCCTTGAATTTGCATGTTGTATACATATTCTCTACACATACGGTGCCTCCGTGCATCGTTCAGTTTTATAGTTCACACCAGCTGTAAATGAACAAGATTTCCATGCAGGTGAGAGAGCGAGCAAATTGATAGTAGAGGTGGCGGGGGGGGGGGAGAGACATATAAGTACCAATAATAACTGGAAGCCTAAATTTTGTGAGCTTGTTTTCAAAATCTGCGTAGTATCTCTTGCGGGGGGAAAACAAAAACAGTTCAGTCTACAACATATCCTGTGGCAAATTCTTTTTTTTTCCTTCCTGTTTTACTACTTCTCTGTTCTATTTTCTCACCGCTTCTGAGCGAAACAGACTTCAGGTATCACTGGCTGGATGTGAAGTCTCTATCCTTTCTCCTGTATCACTTTTGTCCATTTTGGGCTTTCTAAAAAAGGAAAAAGATTTTTCCAAATATTATCTGGAGAGTTAAGACTTCCGGCTTCAGTTTCTGCGAGCAGAGGAATTTTTCAGGACATTGAAGGTAATTTGTTGGGGAAGAGAATATTTGGGACCATTACATTAGTCGGATCACGTCTCCAATAAACAAAAATTAAAAGCAGATCGTCAACGAAGCCCCAGTGAACAAGTCAACAAGGATCCAAGAAAGGTGATGAAGCAAACGAGTTTATTTTCTCTTTTATGAAATGCAATTCGTTTTTCCTATCGCTTCTCTGTCTTTTTATCCATCGCTGCACGAGACGTTTCGGAACATCTGCATTCTCCAAAGTTTATTAAATCCCATGATCTCGTTTCAAGCAATCTTGGAAGACCTAGGCATTCTTATATTCTTCCTCTGCCATTTGCCTGTTAATCATAGTCCATTCTGCTTCCAACAGGGGTTTTCATTCTATCGAACCCTAAGCAGGATTTTCCCCGTAATCCAAAATTAATCTCCAGATGGGCAAAAACTGGGAGGGTTTCGCACAGTGGTGAAATTCAATTTTTTTTACTACTGGTTCTGTGGGCGTGACTTAGTGGGCATGGCAGGGGAAAAATATTGCAAAATCTCCATTCCCTCCCCACTCTGAGGCCAGCCAGAGGTGGTATTTGCCGGTTCTCCGAACTACTAAGAGCCAAGGTGGCGCAGTGGTTAAAATGCAGCACTGCAGGCTACTGCTAGATCAGCAGGTCAGCGGTTCAAATCTCACCGGCTCAGGGTTGACTCAGCCTTCCATCCTTCCGAGGTGGGTAAAATGAGGACCCAGATTGTTGGGGGCAATATGCTGACTCTCTGTAAACCGCTTAGAGAGGCCTGAAAGGCCTATGAAGCGGTATATAAGTCCACTGCTATTGCTATTGCTATTGCTACTCAAAATTTCCGCTACCGGTTCTCCGAACTAATCAAAATTTCCGCTACCGGTTCTCCGAACTACTCAAAATTTCTACTACCGGTTCTCTGAACTACTCAAAATTTCTGCTACCGGTTCTCCGAACTACTCAAAATTTCCCCTACCGGTTCTCCAAACTACTCAAAATTTCCCCTACCGGTTCTCCAAACTACTCAAAATTTCCCCTACCGGTTCTCCAAACTACTCAAAATTTCTGCTACCAGTTCTCCGAACTATACTCAAAATTTCCGCTACTGGTTCTCTGAACTACTAAAAATTTCTGCTACCGGTTCTCCAAACTACTCAAAATTTCCGCTACTGGTTCTCTGAACTACTCAAAATTTCCGCTACTGGTTCTCTGAACTACTCAAAATTTCCACTACCGGTTCTCCAGAACCTATCAGAACCTGATGAATTTCACCCCTGGTTTCACACCCATGATCATGAAGGGAAGGCAGCAGAGGTGGGTAGCTGCCAGCATTACCTCTGAATGGAAGTCAGAGATTAAGGTGGGTCAGGGATCAGAAATGAAGACAGACAATTTAATGTGGGTTTTGTTTTGGGCTGATTTGGGCCTGAGATGATCGCACTTCAGTGGGGACAAGCTGCAACTTATCCTACTGGATAGGAAAACAACCTATACAGCCCTGGTTTTGGCTGGCTTCGAAGACAAAACACAAAAGTGAGTAAAAAGGGACGGAGACAGTTCTCAATCAATCAAGCTATTTTGGTTTGCCTTCTTGCTGATTGTGTTTTTCACCAGGTCCATTCAGCAATTCCTCAGCAAACTGAAGAACGTGGCAACAATTCTAGAGGGGGAAATGTACATTGGGTGACCGAGGGGGATCAGACATCTTCATTCGCTAAATCCATAATTTGCCCAAGGAGGACTTGGAAACTTGGACGTTCTTCTGCTTTCTGGAAGAAAAAAAGAGAGAGAGGATAAATGGCTGATATAAAATACCGTATTTTTCAAAGTATAAGACACACCTTTTTTCCCTCAAAAAAGAGGTGAAAATCTGGGTGCGTTTAAAACTGAATACAGCATTTTTGGTCTCCCGAAACCCCACTCCCTTCACCAAAATGGCCATGCATAGCCTTTAGGAGGCTTCTAGAATGCTCCTAGGGGTTGGGAAAGGCAGAAATGAGCAAAAAACAGCCCATTTTTTGCCCAATTTCCCTCCCCCCAGCCCCCAGGAGCACTCTATAAGCTTCCTAATGCCCTTTTCTTGACAAAAAATGGGCCCATTTTTGCGAAAAAAGGCTTGTTTTTACCCCTTTAAGGGCTATTCATGCCCTTTTAAAAAAAAAGGGTACTGTTTTCGTGAAAAACAGGCCATTTTGGGGGTGTTTGCAGAGTGCAAAAACTTTTTTTTTTAATTTGCCTCTTCAAAACCTTGCTGCATCTTATACTCCGAAAAATACGGTGGTTTCAAAAAGAGACAAGGAATCTTTCTCTTAAGCACTTAAAAGATAAATTCCTCTCCGTGGAATGTCTAAAACAAGAGAGAAGTTGTGAAGGGGATATCAAATACAGGGATTGAAATACAGAGAGTCCCAATAAAATGTTCTGTGAGGAATTTGCCCGCCTCACAGTTCTTATTGAATGGGATGTATTACTAAGAATCCTGACATTCTCTTAATCTCCCCTCCTCACAGTTCATGGCCATCTGTCACTGAATAACAACGGACAGTAAAGGTGACAGCTGACACCGATTTCCTTTCAAAACATCGGAGATCATTAATTTGCAAGATGGCGTTGAAGATGGCTTCCCCATCTTCAGGAAAGAGATAATTCCTCACACTTCCTCCTCACCTCTGGGACGAATGAGACAAAAACTTACCTCGTGCCAGCAACTGTACATGATGGCATACACCCTGTCGGAGGCCAGTTGGGGGCGGTAGAGGCGCAGCCCTTTGATGACGTGGTCGGTGGTCTCGCTGTTGCTGAACCTCTCGTAGGGCATCTTCCCCAAAGCGTGGACCTCCCACATCAGAACACCTGTCCATGGCGACAACATCACAGAACGTGAGAGCCAGAGCCACCCACCTCTAGTTTTAACCTCTTCTGAAAGGCCACTCAATTCTGCATGTAAGATTCCTGGCCTCTAGGCCACAAAGTCTGCGGTCTCTTTTGCAAACGGCAGTTGTGTGTACAGGACAAACACCATACAGGTAATACTCGACTTGCGACCATTCATTTAGTGTCCCTTCAAAGTTACACTGGGAAAAAAATGACCACACCTGGAATATGGCATCCAGTTTTGGTCACCACGTTACCAAAAAGAGGTTGAGATTTTGGGGGAAAGCACAAAGAAGAGCAACGAAGATGATTAAAGTCCTGGAGATTGAAACCTATGAAGAATGGTTGGGGGACTTGGGCTTGGCTAGTCTAGAGAAAAGAAGGACTAGGGGGGGGGGGTGACATGATAGCGGTATTCCAATATTTGGGGGGCTGCCACAAAGAAGAGTGGGGTCAATTGATTTTCCAAAGCACCAGAAGGCAGGACAAGAAACAATGGAGAGGAGAGAACCAAGGAGAGAAGCAACCTGAAATTAAGGAGAAGCTTCCTAACAGTGAGGACAATTAACCAGTGGAACGGAAGTTGCCTCCAGAAATCCGTGGCACGACAAAACCGCGGTCCACTAAAGCACGCCCGATTAAAGCGCGTACCTGACGTCATCATCAGCGCGACAAATACGACCGCAGAGAAAAAAGGGCGCTTTAAAAAGCGATTTTAAAGCAAGCCGATTCACGTTAAGGTAAGGGTTAGGGTAAGGGTTAGGTTAAGGGTTAGGTTTAGGGTTAGGTTAAGCGTTAGGGTTAGGGTTAGGGTTAGGTTAAGGGTTAGCGTTAGGTTTAGCGTTAGGTTAAGGGTTAGATTTAGGGTTAGGTTTAGGGTTAGGTTAAGGGTTAGGGTTAGGGTTAGGGTTAGGGTTAGGGTTAGGTTTCAGGGGGTTAGGTTTACGTGTTAATTTTAGCTTTACCGCTCACAGCGTGCTTTTTTCGTCACGCTGTGATGACGTCAGGTACGCGGTTTCGTCGAGCGCGCTTTAGTCGACCGCGGTTTTGTGGTGGAACCCAGAAATCGTGGTTGCTCCATCACTGGAGGTTTTTAAGAAGAGACTGGACAGTCACTTGTCTGAAATGGTATAGGATATCCTGCTAGGAAACCTCCAGGGTCCCTTTCAGCTCTATTCTGATTCTGATTCATACAGTCTGCTCACCAAAAGACCAGACGTCCGATTTGCTGCTGAACTTGTTGTAGAGAAGAACCTCTGGAGGAGACCACCGGACTGGAAATTTGGCTCCCACAGAGCTGATGTAGTCATCATCCAAGACATACCTGGAAGGAGAAGATTGGGTGGGCTACTTGACGCTGTAATCCTCAAGCCAATAACTCAAATGGCTCCCAGTCCATTGAAAAGAAACGGACCATTTCTCAACCTTGGCAACTATCCCAACCTGCAGAGCCATTGGCACCGAAGCTCACCTGGAAAGGCCGAAATCAGAGACTTTGACCACCCCTTGTTCGTTGACCAAGCAGTTGCGAGCGGCCTGTGACAGAGAGATCAAGAGAGGAAGATTCATATATAAATAGTGTGATGCCATAATAAAGCATATCCATGTTTATACAGTCATAAATTTAAGATCACCGTCTTCTGAGTCAGAATGCCCAAGCTTGTTACAAGATTCTCTGGATAGAGAATTGACTGTAAATATTTTAAAGAAAGAAATTTCCTTTGGACAGAAGGAAGAAGTTCATCCAGTGCAGAGGTGGGTTGCTAGCGGTTCGGGCGAACTAGTCGTGAAAATTGTGACTGGGTCACTGAACCGGTAGGGACAGCTGGCTGGCCGCACCCCTGAACTGGTTCCCTGGTCGACCATGTTTTTTAGTCCTTTTTTAATCTTCTGTGCATGCGCAGAACAATTTATAGGCAACTGTGCACGTATGCAAAGCATGAGCACAGCAAACCGGCAGTAATGCCGGCAACAACTCACCCGATACAGTGCCAGGGAGGGACAAACTCCCAGAAACCATACGGTCCCTGCATGGTGTGAACTTTGGACCTCTGACAAGACTTTCACCCCCATTCTAGAACCTCCATCAGCATCCCAGTTTAACCAATGCTGATGACACTTTCATCCCTGTTCTAGAATCTCCATTATCATCCTAGTTTGACTAATCCTGATGATACTTTCATCCCTGTTCTAGAACCTCCATCATCATCCCAGTTTGACAAATCCTGATGACACTTTCATCCCTGTTCTAGAACCTCCATCATCATTATCTGAGTTTGAGCAATCCTGATGGCACTTCCATCCATGTTCTAGAACCTCCATTATCACCCGTTTGACAAACCCTGATGACACTTTTATCCCTGTTCTAGAACCTCCATCATCATCATCCCAGTTTGACCAATCCTGATTACACTTTCATCCCTGTTCTAGAACCTCCATTATCATCCCAGTTTGAGCAATCCTGATGGCACTTTCACCCCAGTTCTAGAACCTCCATTATTATGAGTTTGAACAATCCCAATGGCACTTTCAGCTTCCATTCTAGAACTTCCATCATTATCTGGGTTTGAGCAATCCCGATAACCCTTTCACCCCTGTTCTAGAACCTCCATCAACATCCCAGTTTGACCAATCCTGATGGCACTTTCACCAGTTGTAGAACCTCCAACCTCCATCATTATCCCAGTTTGAGGATCTGATAGTGCTTTCACCCCAGTTCTAATATCTCCATCATTAGATTGAGGGTTCCTGATAGCATTTTCACACTCGTTGGAGGAGGAAGCTGTGGTCTTCCAGTATTATCAGACATCTCCAGAATCTTGTACCAGTGGCTAGGTTGGCTAAGGTCACAGAAATGTGTCCTGCAGCAACATCTGGAAGGCCACAAGTCATCCACACCTCATCCATGATAAGGTCACCGGTGGCAGCACAACCCAAAAGACATTGACTTGAGTTTTCTCCTTTGGTGAATTAAGCAGTACGTCACCTACCAGGTCCCTGTGTAGAAATTGTTTGGATTCCAGATACTCCATGGCCTCACAGACATCCTTGCACATATCTAAAAGCTCAGTGGCCTGGAAGGACCGCCGAGCATCCCGCAAGTAGGACAAGAGGCAACCTTTGGACATGTATTCTGTGATAATCAAGATTGGTCTTTCCTTAGTGCAAACCCCAAACAGTTGCACCAGGTTTGCATGGGAGAGATTCCTGAAAAGGAAAGCAAGAACCTCATTGATTTAGAAATTCACCTGTGTCCTTCATCCCTGTTTTTCCCACCAAACGGCGAAAATAAGGAGCAGATCAAAA